>NC_136523.1:13980178-13992678 GCF_053919585.1 Euprymna scolopes | reverse complement strand
CAATCATCATAACGATGCATTCGTATCTGAATAAACCATTGGAGGCATTACTTCTGGAACGTATCCTCTATGTTTATCTATATCTATATATCTATGAAAAGTGAGAATGGGTGTGTGAGGAGGCTTCTCAATCTATATACTCAACGGATTTTTATCGACAGACTTAAAATTTGGTATATACCGTATTCAGATATGTGAAAAAATTTAATCCGTTTTCATTCAGAAACAAGGGCTGTTAAGGGGTACAAAATTGAAACATTGGAATGTATGAATATCAAAATTGAAACATTGGAATGTGTGAATATCAAAATTGAAACATTGAAATGTATGAATATCAAAATTGAAACATTGGAATGTATGAATATCAAAATTGAAACATTGGAATGTATGGATACCAAAATTGAAACATTGGAATGTATGAATATCAAAATTGAAACATTGAAATGTATGAATATCAAAATTGAAACATTGGAATGTATGAATATCAAAATTGAAACATTGAAATGTATGGATATCAAAATTGAAACATTGGAATATATGGATATCAAAATTGAAACATTGGAATGTATGAATATCAAAATTGAAACATTGGAATGTATCGATATCAAAATTGAAACATTGGAATGTATGGATATCAAAATTGAAACATTGGAATGTATGAATATCAAAATTGAAACATTGGAATGTATGGATATAAAAATTGAAACATTGGAATGTATGAATATCAAAATTGAAACATTGGAATGTATGAATATCAAAATTGAAACATTGAAATGTATGAATATCAAAATTGAAACATTGGAATGTATGAATATCAAAATTGAAACATTGGAATGTATGGATATCAAAATTGAAACATTGGAATGTATGAATATCAAAATTGAAACATTGAAATGTATGAATATCAAAATTGAAACATTGAAATGTATGGATATCAAAATTGAAACATTGGAATATATGGATATCAAAATTGAAACATTGGAATGTATGAATATCAAAATTGAAACATTGGAATGTATGAATATCAAAATTGAAACATTGGAATGTATGGATATCAAAATTGAAACATTGGAATGTATGAATATCAAAATTGAAACATTGGAATGTATGGATATCAAAATTGAAACATTGGAATGTATGAATATCAAAATTGAAACATTGGAATGTATCGATATCAAAATTGAAACATTGGAATGTATGAATATCAAAATTGAAACATTGGAATGTATGGATATAAAAATTGAAACATTGGAATGTATGAATATCAAAATTGAACCATTGGAATGTATCGATATCAAAATTGAAACATTGGAATGTATGAATATCAAAATTGAATCATTGGAATGTATGAATATCAAAATTTAAACATTGGAATGTATGAATATAAACATTGAAACATTGGAATGTATGAATATCTAAATTGAAACATTGGAATGTATGGATATCAAAATTGAAACATTGGAATGTATGAATATCAAAATTGAAACATTGAAATGTATGAATATCAAAATTTAAACATTGAAATGTATGGATATCAAAATTGAAACATTGGAATATATGGATATCAAAATTGAAACATTGGAATGTATGAATATCAAAATTGAAACATTGGAATGTATGAATATCAAAATTGAAACATTGGAATGTATGGATATCAAAATTGAAACATTGGAATGTATGAATATCAAAATTGAAACATTGGAATGTATGGATATCAAAATTGAAACATTGGAATGTATGAATATCAAAATTGAAACATTGGAATGTATGGATATCAAAATTGAAACATTGGAATGTATGAATATCAAAATTGAAACATTGGAATGTATGGATATAAAAATTGAAACATTGGAATGTATGAATATCAAAATTGAAACATTGGAATGTATGGATATCAAAATTGAAACATTGGAATGTATGAATATCAAAATTGAATCATTGGAATGTATGAATATCAAAATTGAATCATTGGAATGTATGAATATCAAAATTGAAACATTGGAATGTATGAATATAAACATTGAAACATTGGAATGTATGAATATCAAAATTGAAACATTGGAATGTATGGATATCAAAATTGAAACATTGGAATGTATGAATATCAAAATATAAACATTGGAATGTATCGATATCAAAATTGAAACATTGGAATGTATGAATATCAAAATTGAAACATTGGAATGTATGAATATCAAAATTGAAACATTGGAATGTATGAATATAAAAATAGAAACATTGGAATGTATGAATATCAAAATTGAAACATTGGAATGTATGAATATCAAAATTGAAACATTGGAATGTATGAATATCAAAATTGAAACATTGGAATGTATGAATATCAAAATTGAAACATTGGAATGTATGGATATCAAAATTGAAACATTGGAATGTATGGATATCAAAATTGAAACATTGGAATGTATGGATATCAAAATTGAAACATTGAAATGTATGGATATCAAAATTGAAACATTGGAATGTATGGATATCAAAATTGAAACATTGGAATGTATGAATATCAAAATTGAAACATTGGAATGTATGAATATCAAAATTGAAACATTGGAATGTATGAATATCAAAATTGAAACATTGGAATGTATGAATATCAAAATTGAAACATTGGAATGTATCGATATCAAAATTGAAACATTGGAATGTATGAATATCAAAATTGAAACATTGGAATGTATGGATATCAAAATTGAAACATTGGAATGTATGAATATCAAAATTGAAACATTGGAATGTATGAATATCAAAATTGAAACATTGGAATGTATGAATATCAAAATTGAAACATTGGAATGTATGGATATCAAAATTGAAACATTGGAATGTATGGATATCAAAATTGAAACATTGGAATGTATCGATATCAAAATTGAAACATTGGAATGTATGAATATCAAAATTGAAACATTGGAATGTATGGATATCAAAATTGAAACATTGGAATGTATGAATATCAAAATTGAATCATTGGAATGTATGAATATCAAAATTGAAACATTGGAATGTATGAATATCAAAATTGAAACATTGGAATGTATGGATATCAAAATTGAAACATTGGAATGTATGGATATAAAAATTGAAACATTGAAATGTATGAATATCAAAATTGAAACATTGGAATGTATGAATATCAAAATTGAAACATTGGAATGTATGAATATCAAAATTGAAACATTGGAATGTATGGATATCAAAATTGAAACATTGGAATGTATGAATATCAAAATTGAATCATTGGAATGTATGAATATCAAAATTGAAACATTGGAATGTATGAATATCAAAATTGAAACATTGGAATGTATGGATATCAAAATTGAAACATTGGAATGTATGAATATCAAAATTGAATCATTGGAATGTATGAATATCAAAATTGAAACATTGGAATGTATGAATATCAAAATTGAAACATTGGAATGTATGAATATAAACATTGAAACATTGGAATGTATGAATATCAAAATTGAAACATTGGAATGTATGAATATCAAAAGTGAAACATTGGAATGTATGAATATCAAAATTGAAACATTGGAATGTATGAATATAAAAATTGAAACATTGGAATGTATGAATATCAAAATTGAATCATTGGAATGTATGAATATCAAAATTGAAACATTGGAATGTATGAATATCAAAATTGAAACATTGGAATGTATGAATATCAAAATTGAAACATTGGAATGTATGAATATCAAAATTGAAACATTGGAATGTATGAATATCAAAATTGAAACATTGGAATGTATGGATATCAAAATGTAAACATTTGAATGTATGAATATCAAAATGTAAACATTGGAATGTATGGATATCAAAATTGAAACATTGGAATGTATGGATATTCAAAATTGAAACATTTGAATGTATGAATATCAAAATTGAAACATTTGAATGTATGGATATCAAAATTGAAATATTGGAATGTATGGATATCAATATTAAAACATTTGAATGTATGGATATCAAAATTGAAATATTGGAATGTATGAATATCAAAATTGAAACATTGGAATGTATGGATATCAAAATTGAAACATTGGAATGTATGGATATCAAAATTGAAACATCTGAATGTATGGATATCAAAATTGAAACATTGGAATGTATGGATATCCAAATTTAAACGTGGGAATGTATATATTCCGCAGTAAATGAATACTATCCTGAAGTCAAACTTTACCTCATCAACTCATTAAAACGGGCACCTGCCAAATCCAAGTAATTTAATGAATTCAAACGTGTTTCCGTTAGCATCTTGCGATGGGGCAATGGTTAACGTCGTACGTTTTTCTCACTTGGATTTGCAACTTTGCCTGAACGGTTCGGGTTCGATTCTCATAATTACTCCCACCCCGGAGTTTCCACACACACCTGGTATCCCTCGCTAGTATAATATAAATCTTACTTGTCTGTTTAAATGTATGCATATATGTATGTTTGTTTTTTTGTCAGCCTATAAATTTCGACAGATGCGATTGATTTTCATGACATAGGTATCGTTTTGAAGGTCGCCCCTTCGGACGACAAATATCGAAAAATTGGCTAAAACATTAATTCCTTCACCCTCAACTGGACCATTTTTATACAGGGATAGAGCGCTTTTTTCATTTATATTTTCGAAAGTCATCTGCTCTTTTCGATTGACTAGCCTAAATTTAAACCTTCGCCACTTCCGGTTTGGCGATAGGCGCAACAGCAAAGCAACACGTTTGTTTTTCACATTCTTTTCCTCCTTCGCACCTGCTTTCGAACCTGCCTGTCTACTACCACTTTTTTCTTTTTTTTAATTTGCCCAATACACGCCTCCAAATCCCCGGGCAACGCCGGGCATCCAGGCTAGTTTATGTATAAAAGATTGCAAAAACCTAGACGTATCACTGTAGGAATTCATTTTTATAACATGAATAGGCTCGCCAAATTAAGAATAGGAAACCAGATCTAATATCTGCAACTTTATTTTTGTTCTTGTGATTAAGTGGGGTGGTGTTTGATCCACACTGCTGGGGAGCCATGATTTAATATACTGTTTTGTTTTTTAATCACCGAAACAGTGTTTCATGGTAAACAACTGATGATCCTTTCAATTTACATTAGAGCAAGTTGAGGCATTGTTTGCAGGTGATTAAATGATTTATTGACTAAATAGTTTTCTGACGAATTCTAAAAAATGATTAAATAAGTTTTTTTATATAGTTTTAAAGGTTAAACAGCCTCCAAGCCTATAAATATATATATACTCCTATAAATACGTTTCTCTTTTGTGTGTATTGATATTCATATTAAAAACCCTCTTTTCTGTTTATTTAAAAAGAAAATACAATTTTTCTTATATATGGGTCGTAGAATTGCATTCACTAGCAAAAGATCTAGCTAATTTGCATATTCTTTTAAACATTCATTTTAATTAATTCCCTATTAGGTTTTTCGGGTTTCTAATGGAATGATCATATTTAGTCAACTATTACGAGTAATTATATTCATGCAGATATTCTACATGATTTATACTTGCATAATATTTGCGTAAAAAGTGTGCAGTAAACACAAAATTGTTTCCATATATATTTATCTTCTATACGTATATATTTTTGTTTTCTATCTATCTATCAATATATATATATATACATATATATATATATATATATATATATATATATATATATATTATATCTATAAAAGTGAACGTGTCTGTGTATCTGTGTGTCTGTGTACATTTCTCTATGCAATAACTCTGTCTATTTTTATTCTACCGACTTGAAATTTGATATACAGGGTACTGAGATTTGGAATAATCGATGTGATCTAGTGTTTCTTTTAGGATTAAATATGTTTTATATGCTTTCAAAGTGTTTTTAACAAGTTTTATTAACTGTTTGCTCGTATTATAAGCTCTATCTCCTATTTGGGTTTATCGAGCTTTTACATCTGGCTGAGATAACTTTATGAATATTAATTCTTTAATATTTATAATATACTTTAATTTTACAATCTTGGATCATTTTGCTAAGTTTAATTGTAATTTTTATTTTATATATATATATATGTTTATTTATTAATATATATATTTATTTATTAATATATATATTTATTTATTAATATATATATTTATTTATTAATATATATATATATATTTATTAATATATATATATATATATATTTATTAATACATATATATAGTTATTAATATATATATATATATTTATTAATATATATATATATATTTATTAATATATATATATATTTATTAATATATATATATATTTATTAATATATATATATATTTATTAATATATATATATATATTTATTAATATATATATATATTTATTAATATATATATATATTTATTAATATATATATATATATTTATTAATATATATATATATTTATTAATATATATATATATATATATTTATTAATATATATATATTTATTAATATATATATATATTTATTAATATATATATATATATATATTTATTAATATATATATATATATATATATATTTATTAATATATATATATATATTTATTAATATATATATATATATTTATTAATATATATATATATATTTATTAATATATATATATATATTTATTAATATATATATATATATTTATTAATATATATATATATATTTATTAATATATATATATATATTTATTAATATATATATATATATATTTATTAATATATATATATATTTATTAATATATATATATATATATATTTATTAATATATATATATATATTTATTAATATATATATATATATATTTATTAATATATATATATATATATTTATTAATATATATATATATATATTTATTAATATATATATATATTTATTAATATATATATATATATATATTTATTAATATATATATATATATATTTATTAATATATATATATATATATATTTATTAATATATATATATATATATATATTTATTAATATATATATATATATATATATTTATTAATATATATATATATATATTTATTAATATATATATATATATTTATTAATATATATATATATATATTTATTAATATATATATATATATATATTTATTAATATATATATATATATTTATTAATATATATATATATATATTTATTAATATATATATATATATATATATTTATTAATATATATATATATTTATTTATTAATATACATACATATTTATTAACATATATATATATATTTATTAATATATATATATATATGTTTATTAATATATATATATATATATATTTATTAATATATACTTATTAATATATATATTTATTAATATACATATATATTTATTAATATATATATATTTATTAATATATATATATTTATGAATATATATATACATATATTTATTAATGTATATATATATTTATGAATATATATATAAATATTTATGAATATATATATACATATATTTATTAATATATATATATTTATGAATATATATATATATATTTATTAATATATATATATATTTATGAATATATATATATATATTTATTAATATATATATATATTTATGAATATATATATATATTTATTAATATATACATATATTTATGAATATATATATATATATATTTATGAATATATATATATTTATGAATATATATATATTTATGAATATATATATATTTATTAATATATATATATATATTTATTAATATATATATATATATTTATTAATATATATATATATTTATGAATATATATATATATATTTATTAATATATATATATATTTATTAATATATATATATATATATTTATTAATATATATATATTTATTAATATATATATATATTTATTAATATATATATATATTTATTAATATATATATATATATTTATTAATATATATATATATATTTATTAATATATATATATATTTATTAATATATATATATATTTATTGATATATATATATATTTATTGATATATATATATATATTTATTAATATATATATATATATATTTATTAATATATATATATATTTATTAATATATATATATATTTATTAATATATATATATATTTATTAATATATATATATATTTATTAATATATATATATATATTTATTAATATATATATATATATTTATTAATATATATATATATATTTATTAATATATATATATTTATTAATATATATATATTTATTAATATATATATATTTATTAACATATATATATATATTTATTAATACATATATATTTATTAATATATATATATTTATTAATATATATATATATTTATTAATATATATATATATTTATTAATATATATATATTTATTAATATATATATATATTTATTAATATATATATATATTTATTAATATATATATATATTTATTAATATATATATATTTATTAATATATATATATATATTTATTAATATATATATATATATTTATTAATATATATATATATTTATTAATATATATATATATTTATTAATATATATATATATTTATTAATATATATATATATTTATTAATATATATATATATATTTATTAATATATATATATATTTATTAATATATATATATATTTATTAATATATGTATATATATATTTATTAATATATTTATATATATATTTATTAATATATATATATATATTTTATATATATATATATATATTTTATATATATATATTTATTAATATATATATATATATATATATATTTATTAATATATATATATATATATTTATTAATATATATATATATTTATTAATATATATATATATATATTAATATATATATATTTATTAATATATATATATTTATTAATATATATATATATTTATTAATATATATATATATATATATATATGTATTAATATATATATATATATATATATATATATATATATATATATATATATATATATATATATATTTCATAGAGGGTATTATTAGACCTGGAGTCTAAAGAGCAGAATTTAGAAACTTGTTTAAAGTTCAGCCAATATACATATATATATACACACACATATATATATATATATATATATATATATATATATATATATATATGTATATATATATATATATATATATATATAGTCTGAAAAGTGTTTGCTTTTTTTTTTTAATTTTTTGTTCCTGTGAAGATTATAACGGCTGGGTATGGGGCAACTAAACCAGCTACCAACATTGCCCTGCTTTTTATTGACAACCACCGAGAGCTCTTTTTATTATTCTCGTTGTTCCCTTAAGTGCAATTGTCTGGATCTCTTTTGCACTTGGCTCACAAGGAATATTAGATAGGTAGGACTTCAGATTCTTCTTCATAAGCCCGGTCTGTATTTCTTAGTAAGCTTTGTCTGTGCATGGTTTTGTGTGTCAAAAAGGGGAGATGTCGTATTTCTTAGTAAACTTTTGGAAGAATGGGGACATGAATTGAAATTTAAGTCCCGTGTCGAGCTAGGAGTATTGATGGTGATTATTCAGTTTTTTCTTTTATTAAAAATCAAACCACAAGGCATGCCGGGAAAACAGGCGAAATGACGACACAAAGCGGAGAATGCGTCTATCCGATATGCTCGACGGGTTACCGCCTCTTTATAAATAATGAGTGGAGGGGAGGGGATAGATGACACGCACACACCCGCATATATATATATATATATATATATATATATATATATATATATATATATATATATATATATAAGTGAACGTGTCTGTGTGTGTCTGTGTACATTTCCCTATGCAATAACTCTGTCAATTTTTAGTCTACAGACTCAAAATTTGACATACAGGGTACTGAGATTTGGGAAAATCGATGTGATGTTTTTTTGGCCAGAAATTTGGCGATTAAGGGGTCAAAGTTCAACGATTTGACCTTTGAGAACTCTACCAAACTCCTCCGACAATTTTGGGTCTACTCACTTGAAATTTTAGATATAGGTTCGTTGGACATGGATCTAACTTAACTTGATTGTAGCCCTAAACAATAAGTTTTAAGGGATCATAATAGGGGTCAAAGTTAAAAAAAATTGACCTCTGCGGTCTCTTCCAAATTACTCAGACAATTTCTGGTCTAAACATTTGAAATTTTACATAAAGGGTATTCAAAGATAGAGCAAGCTTTTTCATCAGATTGGGTCGAAAATCTTTAGTTACCAATATATAAATGTATGTATGTATGTCTGTTTGCATGTCTGCCTAAAACGTTCAATAGAGACGACGGATTTTGCCTAGATCAGTATCGTTTTAAATTCGACCTTTCATACGACAAACATCTAAAAAATTGGCTAAAAACATTAATATCTTCCCCTTCAACTAAGCACTTTTCTACAGGGCGTGGTCACTTTTTTTCGCCGATATTTTTTAAAGTTATCCTCTAAAGATTGTAAAATTGACCTCCTACCAAATTACTCAGACTATTTCTGGTCTGAACATTTGAAATTTTACATAAATGATATTCAGAGATAGGACATCTCAAGATCACTATCGTTTGGAAGTTCGACCTTTGGCTAAAAACATTAATATCTTCACCTTAAACTGGGCACTTTTCTACAGGAGGGGTCGCTTTTTTGCCGATATTGTGAAAGTGATCCTCACCTTTCGATTGTCTGGCCTTAATTAAAAAAAATGTCACTTCCGGTTTGGCGGTGGTCGTAAGAGCAGAGACGTCAGGGTTTTTTTTCCCGTTCTTTTCCTCCTTTGCGGTACGGGTTTGAGCCTGTCTTCCTATTACGACTTTTTTTTTTTTTTTTGCTCAACATACACATCCAAACACCCGGTCAACGTCGGGCTGAAATGCTAGTATATCTATAAAAGTGAACGTGTGTGTATGTGTCTGTGTACATAATAACTGTCAATTTTTGGTCTAAATACTCGAAATTTGATATATATGAACAAAGTTCAACAATTTGAACTTTGACAACTCTACCAAACTCCTCCGAGAATTTTGGGTTTACACACTTGATATTTTAGATATAGGTTCGTTGGACATGGATCTAACTTATAACTTGATGTGAGCCCTAAACAATAAATGTTAAGGAGTAATAATCGGGGTCCAAGTTAAGAAAAATTGACCGCTTTTTTTTGCTCAACATACACCTTCAAATACCCGGACAACGCCGGGCACCCATACTAGTATATATATATATATATATATATATATATATATATATATATATATATATATATATATATATATATATGCGGGTATATATATATATATATGCGGGTATATATATATATGCGGGTATATATATATATATATATATGCGGGTATATATATATATATATATGCGGGTATATATATATATATATATATATGCGGGTATATATATATATATATGCGGGTATATATATATATATATATATATATATATATGCAGGTATATATATATATATATATATGCAGGTATATATATATATATATATATGCAGGTATATATATATGCGGGTATATATATATATATATGCGGGTATATATATATATGCGGGTATATATATATATATATATATATGCGGGTATATATATATATGCGGGTATATATATATATATATATATATATATATATATATATATGCGGGTATATATATATATATATATGCGGGTATATATATATATATATGCGGGTATATATATATATATGCGGGTATATATATATATATATGCGGGTATATATATATATATATATATATATATATATATATGCGGGTGTATATATATATATATGCGGGTGTATATATATATATATATGCGGGTATATATATATATATGCGGGTATATATATATATATATGCGGGTATATATATATATATATATATATATATATATGCGGGTATATATATATATATATGCGGGTATATATATATATATATATATATATATATATATGCGGGTATATATATATATGCGGGTATATATATATGCGGGTATATATATATATATATATATATATATATATATATGCGGGTATATATATATATATGCGGGTATATATATATATATATATATATATATATATATATATGCGGGTATATATATATATGCGGGTATATATATATGCGGGTATATATATATATATATATATATATATATGCGGGTATATATATATATATATATATATATATATGCGGGTATATATATACAGTGATGATCATATTTATTGGCACGGTAAAATAAAAGTTAAATTTTGTCTAATAAATTCTAAAAAAGGGATTAAATTAAAGAAAATAACAAAGTATATTATGTATTTTTAACTGGCCTTTCCGATGCAGCAATCGGATTTTAGAAAAAATAAATAACAAAGGAACAACAAACATAATTGCAAAAAACCCTTGTTCAAAATTATTGGCACGATTTATTTAATAATCAATTGTATAGCCTTTGGCCTTGATTACCTTCCTCGGTCGCTTTTCATAGTTTACAACCAAGTTGTTGCACTCTTCAGTAGTAATTTTAGCCCACTCTTCCTGA
>NC_136523.1:13950178-13975178 GCF_053919585.1 Euprymna scolopes | reverse complement strand
TTGAAAACAGGTTTTCTTTTTTTTTTTTTGTAGCAGACCATCTACTATTTGGTCAGTTGTGTACAAATCCCAGCAGTGATAAGAGCCTTCTATCATGTCTAAAATGACAAAATGTTAAACGAGCAGGATTGGAGATGCGCCGCTGTACAACTAATGCCTTCTATCGTTCCAAGTTATGACAACGGGATTGTTTCTAGCACCCTCAAAAGGCATGGCTGGATTGGCTTAAATAACAGGGACGTGCCGAGAGTGACGAAAACAAAATTTCCCGCCACTGTCATGGTTTTTGGTGTGGTTTCAAGTGAAGACCATATCCATAACATAACACATCTTTGAAGTCGGCTTGAAAGTCAGCACCAAATTGTACCTGGGTGTGCTGAAGTGTGTGGTAATGCCCTGGTACAATCAGGTGACTATTGGCAGACCCTGGGCGTGGCAGCACGACTCGGCGCCAGGCTACAAGTCCAAAGAGACCCAGACTTGGCTTCAGAAATAGTGCTACAACTTTGTACCCTTCTCTAGCTGGCCCCCTCCTCTTGCGACTTGAACCCACTGAACTACTTTGTTTTGATCATACGTCGAGAACATCACCAAAAACCAGCTTCATCGCCACCCATGGCAGGTGCTCGTCTGAGCTCCAATCCCTCGTCCCCCCTCGCCAATCTTTCACGAGAAACACCCGTCTGGCTGAAACTACTGTCAATAATTTCCCCACTCTTTATCTGTGCCTAAATCCAAACGTAGATTCCGGGGAACTCTCTGCCGCTTGCCTGTTTCCCACCTGACTACAACGTCGACGTCTTCAAGTCCAACATAAACAAACTCCTGACAAACAAACCGCCCCTTTAAGTAAGACACTCTATCAAAACCCCCAATACTAATTATTACTACAATACTATCTCATTGATTACTGTACACGCAATAACCCTTATCCCTGAGTGGCCTTCGCGCCTTGGTAAGTGGTGACCCCAAAGTAAAAAAAAAAAAAAAAAAAAAAAAAAAACGGTTAGCCGAGCTGCCGCCGCCGCTCGTAGAAAAGGCATACTCCCTGTTCATGACTAGTATGGAGGCGGTGATTGAGGTTAAAGTCGACTACATTGAGTGGATGTAAGCTCTACCACATAATCAAGTTACCTGAACTTTCTTCTATATATATAAAAACGAAAATGTATGTATGTATGTATGTATGTATGTATGTATGTGTGTGTGTGTGTATGTGTTCGTTTTTTCTGTATGTCTACAAAAGGCTTTTTTGGCTGTCATTCTCGGTTGGCTCGCTTCTTTTTAAAACTTTTTATATCACGTCTAAATCATAATATACATGAGTTAAAGACGGGGGCCGCCCGTCTATTTGAATTGCCCGACTTTTACACGCTATTTTCGAGATATCTTTTGATCGCCGCGTAGCGGGGAAAACAGAAACTGGCTTCCAGCGCAAAACTAGGTCAAACATCACGCGACTTGACGTTCTCGCACCTGCTAATTTCGGTTTATAAACATCAACTTAACACACTTACCAGTTCATCTGTTCCCGTGGTCGAGATGGTTAGGTCGCAGGGTTTTTTTTTTCCATTTCCTTTCCACCTCCGCGTCAAAGTTTCGGGGTCCAAGCCTACCTTTCTACTAAAAACACCCGACCAACGTTTTTTTTATCTACCCCCCCCACCAACACACATCTACAAACACCCGGGCAACGCCGGATACCCCTGCTAGTATAAAATACAGCTGTAATGTTGTTTTCTTGAGGGCGAGTAGGCACTGTCTATCGCCCGGCTTCCATACTCCTTCTTTGTCTATTAGCCAGGCGTAGAGGTGAAATCACAGCGAGTCGACAGAAACACTCAGTGGTCGATCTTGTTACCTGACTAGGGCAATGAACGCCGTTTTCCTCACTCCCGACACATCCCATCCCTTAAACTTTACTGACATGCAGAAGTTCAAGTGCAACATGAACCGACATCTTGCTGCCCAACTCCCTACACAGTACCCCTGATGGCTATGTCCCTGATAATAGCCCCCTACAACAAAGTGGCAATGTGCCTTGTTTGGGATGAAAATGTAATTAAAAAAAAATATTGTTTAAGCTTGTATATATATATATACTGTTGCAGATCTACCTATCTATCTATAAAAGTGAGATTGTCTGGGTGTGTGTACATTTCCCTACCAAACTACTCTGTCAATTTTCAGTCTACAGACTCGAGATTTGACATAAGAGCTATTGCGTTTTGGAAAATCACCTTTTTAATCGGTTTTCGGCCAGAAATTTGGCTGTCAAGGGGTCGAAGTACAACGATTTGACCTACGAAAATTCTACCGATCTCTAGCAAACTATTCAGCAAATTTTGGAGTCTAAACATTTGAAATTTTACATAAAGGGTATTCAGACACGCAGCAAGCTTTTTAATCAGTTTTTTTTTTTTGGCGAAAACTTTGCTGCCGAGAGATCAAAGTTGAAAGAGTTGACCTTTGCAGACTTTACCAGACTCCTCTGCAATTTTTGGTCTAAACACTTGAAATTTTAGATGTAGGTTAATTGGACATTAGTCAACCTTTTTAATACATATATATACATATGCACATAAAGTTATGAACAGTACATAGGGCCCGAGCAAAGCCGGACTGAACTGCTAGTATATATATATATATATATATATATATATATATATATATATATATATATATGTGTGTGTGTGTGTGTTGATTGCTACATCCCAATGTGCCCAGTATGTATTCTCTTGCCTCGGAAAATTAACTTCGTTGAGCTTGGTACTTGAAACAATTCGGACGGTCGATATTGTAAAGGATATATATAAACAATTAAGATAAGAATTAACGTCGCTCTGCCTCGAATTGCATTTATCTTATCTCTGTACTAAAAATAACAAACAAAAAGCTCGTGTTAAAATAATTGAAGATAGAAATAGGGCTTAATTTGTCAACCTTTTAGTTGGACGCCTGCAAATCTGTCAACTATGTTAGCAGAAACGTCCACGCTTAGATGAGGACACAAAATAAATATGAAAGCCTATTTGTGTGGAGTGGACTCTAATTACACAAGCTTGTTTTTAGTATGTGTAAAATATAAAGCTCTCCAGCAAGGGGCATCGTTATTTACCTTTATCCGAAGTAGATTTCCCCGTCTGCGCGCGCAGAAGTTGAAGCATAGCATCAAAAAAGATACTACACTTTATTCTGATCAAAATGCTAAGGTTGCTTTGGACATAGATGATTTGACGGAGGTTCGCGTAATTCTATTCCGTTTGCCTGCTTTCCAGCTGACTACAATCTGATTGTCTTCAAGTCCAACGTGAACAAGTTCTTACTGAACCGTCTCCCTAAGTAATCTAAGTTATAAATTTCCCACTAATGTCTACTACGCTAGAATCACAATGACTAATGTATACCCATTAACCCTTATCCTCGAGTAGCCTCTGGACCTTGATAAGTGTTGCCCTCTATGTAAAAAAAGAGATCTCTTTAGCGACACATACACACTTACAACTATGCTTTTTATATAACTAGCAGGGGTATTTGGCGTTACCCAGGTGTGGAGGTGTGTGTGTGTGTGTGTGTGTGTGTGGTGTTTAAAATAATAGTAGGAAGTCCGGGTGGAGAAAGGTGTTTAAAAATGTTGTAGTAGCGGGGGAGGGTGGATCAAGACAACAGTAGGCAGATCGGATGGAGAGAGTGTTTATAAGTAGTGTAGTAAGGAACACCGGGTGGAGAGAGGTGTTAAAAAAAGCCGTAGTAGGCAGGCAGGCTCGAAACCGTGACGCGAAAGCGGAAAAGAAAGTGAAAGAGAATCTGACGTCTTACCGATGCTCCATGACGCGACTGGAAGTCGAAAGCGTTCAAGTTAAGCGTAGTCAATCAGAAAGGACAAGATGACTTGCAGAAATGGTGTCGGAAAATCCGACCCCTCCCTGCTTAATGTTTTTGGCCAATGTTTCGATATTTGTCGGCCGAAGGGTCGAACTTAAAAATGATACCGATCTCGTCAGGATCCGTCGCCTTTGTCAAAAGTTTTTGCGAGACATACAAACACACACACACTGCTGCGAAGAAGTTAGGCTCTCTCTACCGTGTTAGAAAGCTTACGCCTGAAAGTATCCTGTACCCCCATAAGGCCACCATTTGCCCATGTATGGAGTATTGTTGTCACATTTTTGCTGGTGCATCTGCTACTTGTCTCTCACTCCTGGACAGGGTTCAAAAGAGAGTCGCCAACCTGAACTGTCATCTAAGCTTCCGCCTATATCCCATCGACGAAATGTTGCATCCCTCTGCTTGTTCTACAAGTATTATAAAGGTGAATACTCTGACGAACTACAAAATCCCCGACAAACCTGACAAGCAACTAAATCCCACCTCTACACAATAGAGATCCCTAGGTGTAAGTCGGCCTTCTACTCTCGTAGTTTCTTCCCCGGAACTGCTCGAGTTTAAAACTCCCTTCCGCGATTCTGCTTTCCAAACTGTACTGACATGCAGAAGTTCAAGTGTAATGTGATCAGACATCTTGCTGCTCATCTCCCTTCATAATATATCTTTAATAGTAGTCTCCCAATTCCAAGTGGCACTGGGCCTTGTTTGGGGGTAAAAATTGAATTATAAAAAAAATAAATAAACAAAAATTGTCTGATTGTGGGGGGTGGGGGGGAGAAGGAAACTTATGCACTTGAGATGACCTTATAACGATTAAAGGGTCGTTTAACCCTAACCCTAAACCTAACCCCTTTCACTTTCTCTTATCTTCGCTTCTGACCCTCGCAGAGCTGTGCACAGCTGGTCCAGTAAGACGACTCTTTTCAAATCACAATTCCCCAGTCTGAATATTTTCTTGTTAAACATTAACATGACCCATTTTGGTTTTTCGTTTGTAATCAGTCGTTGAACGTCGGGAAATGTCCTTCTGTAATTATACGTTTGGCGGCGCTGTGCACGCAACCGAATCCGCGAATTTGTCCCACAATTTTCTCGTGTTTTTAATACGACAACCAATTTATTATCATTATTTCAATTTCCTCATATTTTTTGTTTGTTTGTTTGTTTGTTTGCTGTTGTTGTTTTTGTTGTTGTCGTATTAAATCGGCAACAATTTTTTTGTCTGTTTCTTCGAGCGTTTATTTTTCTTTTACGCCATTTTGTGTTAGAGTTCCATTGTAATTGTTTTTTTTGTTGTTGTTTTTTCAACATAAGGGCGCTTCTACACTATTAGGACGAAATTTCCGAGATCGTAATACTGAATTTCACATTATTTCAATTTCCTCATATGTTTTGTTTGTTTTTATTTTTGTTTTTATCGTTGTTGTATCAAACGGGGAACAATTTTTTGTCTGTTTCTTCGAGCGTTTATTTTTCGGTGCTAATGCAGAGAGTGATCCGCGCTATTTTTTAAAAATCGTATTTCCATGTTTAATTAAAGTTTTATTATATGTTTTTTTAAAATTAATTGTAAGGTTAAAGTACAGAATAGGTACAAAACACCCTCCCCATGTTAAAAATGGCTTTTTAAATAATAACGTTATTATTTCAACATGGATCACTCTCTGCATGAGTACCGATTTTTCTTTTACGCCATTTCGTGTTAGAGTTATATACAAATTGTTTTATTTTTTTTTAATAAGGGCGCTTCTACACTATTGGGACGAAATTTCGGGGATCATAAAACTGAATTTCACATGAAAACAATGGTATCTACGTATTCCTCGTATTTTTAAGATGATTATACCTAAAAATTACGAAAAGTCGATCGAGGTAGAAAATTATTTATTAATTTTTTTTTTTAAATAGAATTTGGAAAGAAAGATCGTAAGACACAGGAGAGTTCAAACGGGAGGTAAATTTTCTGTTTCAATTTAAACAGGATGGTCGCAATTTTTCACCTGCTAACACGATTAATTTTTTTTTAAATAATTCAGCAGTAGTCAGGTAATTTCGACTGCATAATTTGGACGCTACGATTGTAATCTATTAAAACTGGCGAAAAAAGAAAAAAAAATCAGTAAAAACCATTGTCTTTTTTTAAAAATCTGAAAACGTCATTTATCGACTACAACATTTCGTCCTAATAGTGTAGAAGCGGCAAAATAAGTCCTTTAAGATTTAAATAATAAACTGCGTTTAGCTTTTCAATCTCTCCACGTATTACGAATATAGAATTCAATGTGAGCAACATTAATTGTGCATAATATTTCTCCCTCTACTTGTATATAAAATCACAATTTCACAATTTTACTTGACTTTCTAATTCTAAACTCAAATCAAGCCATTATTACCGCACAAGTAGAAATGCGAGACATATAAAATCAACAGTAGGTTCTTTAATATGACAAGTGCGCGTTCGATATGAATGGTTCTGTTTAGAGCACAATTGAAGCATAGCACTTTATAAACTTTAATTCAAGCTATTATATATAAAAATCATTTCATAAAATCAAAAATAGATTCTCTACAGTGCAATTTACACTACATTATATCATGAACTTAGTCACTGCGAGAGGCATGGGAAGTTTCTTTTAGGTGCATAGCGATGAGTCCCCAATTAGAGCAGGCAATCAATCGATTTGATTGAAAAATGGGTTAGTTCATCGATTTTGATGACAATAAAAATATGGGAACGTGAAACATTCGTTGATCATCATTCAATCCCGGACAACGTTGAATCACCCTGCTAGGATATATATATATTTAGCTTTGCAATGTAAACTACTGATATAGATTTTTGCTTTACTTTACTTCAGTCGAAGTTCTCAGAAATCAAAGGGCCGACAACCTGAGGCGAACACTTGAACTCTATATGAAACACATAGATATTCGAATGTTCCAGTAAAGCTCTTTGTTTCTCAAACACTGAGTTAGTAAAGAAATTGATAATTTTCCTCTCCCCAATTAACCATTTTCAAATGTTGTAGTACATCTTTTGCTCTTAGTCTTACTGGATTCTAGGACAAGAATTTATCTAGTCTAGTGGAGTATCCAGATTCGTGCTATTACTTGAGGTAACATCACTTGGAGAAGATGCACCATTCCTCGGAAAAGCTGTGGAGTAGCCATAGTGAGGAGATCTTATTTGGGCAGCGAATACAAAATATGATTTTGAATATTTGGTCAGGGTTTACTTCTATGGAAAAGTATCCTAGTGCCAGGTTGTTCTAAAAAACCCCTGTACAGAGAGACCTCAGACACTCGAGGATATTGTCTAGTAGGCATTCAAGTTCTCTCCAGTATGTATGTGCCTGCGTGTGTGTGTTTAAAATGCAAAAGTCAAATATCGTACTTCAGTTGTGCTCTAAGCAGAAACACATATTTCGTACGCGCCCACTTTCAATCAAAGAACCTTCTGCTGATTGTATATGCCTGGCCTTACTGCTTGTGCGGTGATAATGGCTCGAATTTAAGTTCAAAATGAAAAAGTCAAGTATTATTGTGAAATTGTGTTTTTAACAGAAACATCCATTTCGAACGCGCTCCTGTCATATCCAAGAACCTGCTGTTGATTTTATATGTTGGGTTTTTCGGCTTGTCTGGTCATAAAATGTCTCAACTGCACTTGTGATGTTAAGCTGTATAAGGTGAAAACTTTAGTCAGAATCGCCCGTGTATTTTTTTTTTATCGAATTACTTTGATTATCGATTATTGATACTTATTCAAGATAATCTGACACAAAACCTATCTAAAACAACCACCAGGCACATAAAGTAAAGTTTTTCTTTTTTTTTTTTTTTGCTCTTGCTCAACACACACCTCCAAACACCCGGGCAACGCCGGGCATTCAGGCTAGTCTTTCTTAAAGTGCAAAAGATTAGGGCGATTGCTATTATTGTTTCTCGTAAAGTCAGGTACTCTCTATCTCCTCAGGTACTCCCTTACACCTAAGACTTCTCTCTATCGCTATCAGATTTAGTTTCAGAAATACTGTTGTCCTGTTTGTCGTGAGGATTCTTCATTAGTTGCACAAACATATCCCTAATTTGATTGACTTACCCCCTTGTTTTCTTCTTTACACTGCCCAAGAACGCAGCGTCGAACCACAAGTCCAAAGAGACCCAGGCTTCTCTCATCCTCCCCATCCAACCTTCCCCAACGTGAACCCGCTGGACTACTTCGTTTCTTTATACCTTAAGAACATCACCAACATGACCTCCAGCAATAACAATGCCAGCCTGATCGCCGCCATCCGCCGAGTATTCGCCGAACTCCCGCCGGCGCTTGTGAGAATTCTAGACTACATATGAAGGCGATGATTAAGGCTGAAGACGACTTCGTTAAGTAGATATCAGCTCTACTACATAATCAACTGACCTGAATTGATTTTTTAAATTATAGTTTTAAAATAAAATGCACAATTTTATCGTTCCACCCTCGAATTTTACTTCTTATTTCTATTTAATTCAAACAAGTTACAGTGCGACTTTGACGTTAAAGGAGAGTAGAAAATAAGTGTTATATTTACTTTCGCCAGCCCCGTAACCCTTGCTTCTATTATTTCATCCGTTAGTCCTCCCATTCCATGAGCGATGTTTCTGACAAAGGGTGAATAATTGCTGGTTTCTGAGTCGGCATATATTCATCTAGTACCTAATGTTCGTGAGTTTCTAGCCCTATTTTTTTAGCTTCCGCCGGCGCTTGTGGAAACGCCATTCTTCCAGTTTGGGAATTGAATTGATGTCAGATTTAGTACATAATCAAGCTACCTGAATTGATGTTCTTTTTTCAGAAAAAGATTAAGAATAAAGCGGTAGTGTTGTTTTCTTCAGGGTGACAATTTTATCGATCCACCCTGTAGTGAGAGAGAGAAAGAGAAAGAGAGGTTGTGGAAAAAGTTATAGAGAGAGAAAGGAAGGAAGATCGAGGGAGAGAAAAATAATAAGAGAGAGAGAGAAAGGGAGAGGGAGAGATAGAGAGAGAGAGAAAAAGAGATAGAGATAGAGAAAAAGAAGGAGGGTGGAAGAGAGAGAGAGAGAGAGAGAGAGAGAGAGAGAGACAAAAGATCCATTGAATGTTGTATGACAGAAGACAGTAAGGCGGAGATTGGGGTTATAAAAGTTAAAAATCGGGTGGTTGGCCAGCTAGGTTGTTAGGTAGGCTGGTGGGTGGATCAAAGAGGATAGGACTGGGGGCTCAGGTTGGACTGGAAAACACTTGCCTGTGGGTCAGGCAAACTCGCACACCATGGTACACGGTTCAGAGCAAACATCACGGCTGAAAGTTTTCTTTTTTTTTGTTCTGCCTGGTCAACCCTTCCCCTCTACCGTCTCGTCCGGTAGGACGTTCTATTTTTCTTGTCCAGCTAGCTTGTTTATGACTTACCTGACCGCTGGAGGTCCCTTTCTGGCCGACGTCTGTCCCTTTGTCAAATACCTGTCTCTCCTTTCACTGCCCTTAATAGCCAGTACTCACACACACACACACACACACACACACACACACACACACACACACACACACACACACACACACACACAAACACACACACACACACACACACGCACGCGCAAATCGCCAGGCTAAAATGATTTTTAGTCTGGCGATTCCTTACAGGGATGAAACGCAGAAGATTCTGTATAGCTTAATCGCCACATATTTTCAAATATACTCATATTGAGCATTGTTGAAATAAATACAGTATCCATACATAAAATATTATATCTCATATTTTATGTACCCACATAAAATTGTATATATATATGTATATATATATATATATATATATATATATATATATATTTGTAATCATCGACATACAGTCCTGTTTCGTTGTATCACAACTCATCAGTGCCGCTAGACTAGCACCTCTCCCAAGCCAAACCAACTCTGCTCAACTCAAAGAGGGGGTGCTTTAAGTTCAACGTCAGTGTATATGATAAAGCTCAATATCTGTGTTTCTGTCTGCACATGAATAGACTCCTATATGGTTTACTCTTATACTAAACTGACTAGGTACAATGATAGAAGAGACACCAAGGAGCAAAATGGGCATCATAAAGCCTCTTTCCCCACCATTAAGAGCGAGACCCAGGAGAGGAACCCTATGCACGCCAACACCGTTTTATGTGGAGCTACAGAATTTGGCCGAATAATCCGCTATGGGCGATCCTGGGTTGTCACTTATAACTGGATATATATATATATATATATATATATATATATATATATATATATATATATATATATATATATACATATATAAACTACTTAATGTACTCTTTTTTTATCACCACTTATCAAGGCCCAGAAGCCACTCAGGGATAAGGGTTATTGCAAGTACATTACGTTAGTGTGGAGATTTGATGAAGTGTTTAATTAAGGGGGCGGTTCATTAGGAATTTGTTAACATTGGACTTGAAGACATCCAAGTTGTAGTCCGGTGGGAAGCAGGCAGACGGACTCACATAAAATTAATATACGAAAGTATAGATTTATGCGTAAACTTTAAGTATTTACTTAAAAAGTGCTCAATACGTAGGTAGAGCTAGTTAGTAAATTATAAAATGTATATGGCGAAATGGCATAAGCCTTAAGAATCCTAGAGTGTATGAAACGCGGAATATTTAGTGTAGCTTAATCGCCATATACATTTTATAACTTACTATATATATATATATATATATATATATATATATATATATGAAATTAGATCGGAAGTCCAGAAAAAGAAATTGTAATTTAATGTATTAATACTTTAAACGAACATTGCTAAGCTCAATATTTATATATTTATACTAGAGCTAGATTAATATTGAGGATAAGATTGTAAATTATGAATCAGTTTGAAAAGGAGAAACAAAATTGATTTTGTTTTGTTTCTCCTTTGGAAACTGATTCATACTTTACAATTATTAATCTTTATCCTTATATATATATATATATATATATATATATATATATATATATATATATATATATATATATATATATATATATATATAGTGGAAATGGTAATTAATAAAAACTGAAGAAAGTGCTCAATACCGTTGTAGAGCAAATATGCGTTTTATTACGTGCGCATGTGTGTACCCGTGCCCGCGACCGCTAACTAACCCCCTACAAACAATTAACAACAAAATAAAAATTAAAAATAAATAAACCGAATCATAGCCCCCCCCCCGCGTCCAAACATAAGCGAACACCCAACAGGTCAAGACATACTTACCAAGAAATCATCTCACCAACGAGACGCATAAAAGCTTTAACATTAAGATTCGAATTTTTAAGTAACCCCCCTCCTCCCACCCCCACATATTCTCCTTCCCCTTCATGTATCCCTATGCCCTCAACCACACCAGAAATGAACTTCCCATACCCTCCCCCACAAGTTCCTTAAACCCCAAAACTAAAACATTATCGACATACCAAGCGCCCCCCACCTTCCCCCTTGTTCCCTTCCTCTATTTCTTCCGACCTCCTCGCACCCCCTGACCTCATTCACTCTTTCACTCTCTCATCCCAAAATAGCGAACATTTTTGTAAAAGTCTGAGGATGCTACAGACGGCAAAAAAAAAAAAAAACGGCCAAGTAGCTGAAACAATAATGTAACTTAACAGAAAGATACGGTAATAAAAAATAAAACGTATATATATATATATATATATATATATATATATATATATATATATATATATATATATGTTAATACAGTCGTATCTTGCTAGGGTGTGCAGACCGTTTCCATTAAAAATTAAAATTAAATGTAGAATTTTCTTACCTGATGAGATCAATTATGATCGAAACGGTCTGCACATATTAGCAAGATATGACTGTATTTACATAAAAAAATAAAAACTATAATTTGCTCTCTTTGATTGAGCACTATCAACGGTCGTTTTTGAAATTCAATTCGAACTCTCTGCCGCTTGCCTGTTTCCCACCTGACTACAACTTGAACGTCTTCAAGTCCAACATAAACAAACTCCTGACAAACAAACCGCCCCCCTTAAGTAAGACACTCTATCAAAACCCTCAATACTAATGATTACTACAATACTATCTCATTGATTACTGTACACGCAATAACCCTTATCCCTGAATGGCCTTCGGGCCTTGATAAGTGGTGACCCCATGTAAAAAAATTTTTTTTTATATCTTTCAACCTGGAACACACACATATATATATATATATATATATATATATATATATATATATATATATATGAGATCTGCCGAATTATATTTGGTAACATTGAATTTTACTTGTGCAAATGGAAATTCAATTAACTTTCTTGAAGTTATATATTTGGATTTTACCGTCACTGGATTATTTATCTTCCACCAGACTATCCATTCACGCATAATCACCTATTTCTTCACCATATTCCCTCTGCTTCACTTTTTTGTTTTCAAGTAAGATCTTTGACTTACTTGTTGTTTCATCAAATACTTTTGCATGCAAAATCCGATCTCGCATTTTGCTAATTCCTACCCTCTGATGAGAAGGAAAGTATTTCTTCGAAACTCCGCGGATTAAGGAATACCCACTTATCTTGTGCTTCCTTTTCAGATTAAATATGTTTTTAACTTATTTCAAAGTGTTTTTTAACATGTTTTATTAACTGTTTGCTCTTATTATAAGCTCTATCTCCTATTTGGTTTTATCGAGCTTTTACATCTGGCTGAGATAACTTTATGAATATTAATTCTTTAATATTTATAATATACTTTAATTTTACCATCTTGGATCATTTTGGTAAATTTAATTGTAATTTTTATTTTATTTTTTATATATATATATATATATATATATATATATATATATATATATATATATATATATATATATATATAGGATCTGCCCAATTATATTTGGTAACATAATACAGAGATGCTGACAAGAAGGAAGGAGCACAACAACACATGTGTAAATTTTTAAAAGAATATGTATTTCATAGAGAAAGAGTGGAAAGAAAAGAAAGGTTATTGCAAACAGTCGGTTTGTGGGAAACTTAACTGAAATTACGTCCGTTTAACAGTTTTTATAATTCCTATGTCTTTTTGGCTAGGCTGAAGAAAGAAAATATTGAGTTCTGCGCTGCATGGAAACCTCACACCTGTTCTGGTGTTTAGATGACGATGAGAACAGACGAGAACATGTTGACTATGGGAGTTCACGCGAGCAAAAGAGGAAGGGCGTTTGTAAAACCCGTTCTTGTAGAGTTTAGTGAAAAATTTTGAAAGGCAACCTGCGATTCGCTGTTTTCCATCTAATCACAGATCGCCTACTTAGTGACTCCGTAATAATTTAAATAAGAGGTTGAATCCTGCTGTCATTGTTTAATTTAAATTTTCGTTTAACGCTTTTTTTTTCGTGTTTTTTTTTTTCCTGCGTGCAAAGTATCGGCGACGTATATTTGAAGAACCCTCGTTGCCCTAAATGTCTTGTTTAAGTAGCCCGCCTCTCATGTAAGCGGGTGAGTCTACCTCTATGGGGGTGTGACGCCAAGACAACTCCGGTCTTGTAACTGTACATTGGTTTAAATTTACACACTTTTACACCGATTATCCCTGGCTAAAACCCTAATATAAAGTTTCGCATGAGTTCGAATACCCTATATATTAAGTTTCATGTCTGTAGGCCAAAAACTGACAGGAGTTTACTAGGCAATTTTTTTAATACGAATGTGTATACGCATACATAAATATATATAGAAATTCTGAATTCTATTTATTGATAGTTTCTAAATTCGCCATAATTGAGTAGATTTTAAAATGAAAACGTTCTGGCACACAGACATATTTAATATATGTATACACACAAACACACACAAACCCCCCCCCCCCCCCACACACACACACACACACACACACACGTATATTATTTAACATATAAAATCATAGAATATACGCTTAATTCACGTTCATATTGTTTAGATTACTGCGTCTTACACGTGTTCCATTGGATAATATAAACCGAGCAAATCAGCAGAAACTTTACATTACTTCATCAAAGAATAAAATGAACGTTTTTTTTTTTGCTTGATTCAAGAAGCAAAGATGATTTGCAAAAACGAAAGCGAACGGTTTAAAAACATAGAAATCTGAAATCCAGCAAAAACAGTAAAAATATCCACTTGTCATAAATAAACATTAATTCAATTGAAATAATATGAATGTTAATTAAGTGTTGGTTGGTTGGTTGTTTTGTTTTACGGCATATCAACCCTTTTCAGGTTATTTAATGCCGAATCTGGTGATTTTGAAGAACGATTTTTTAATATAGTATATTTGTTTTTTTTTAAGTCGTATTCTATTTAACCCATAGTTGGGACCCTAACAGGTGCTACCACTCCAGGTCAGAGTTGACCTGGGAGCAATGGCAATAAAGGGTGGCTCCACACTCCCTAAGGCCTGCAAGCTGGGGCCTCACCATCGGATATAGTTTAAGGTTATATCCAGGACCGTGAATTAAGTGTAAGTTCATATAATTTTGAAATGTTTAATAAAGATGCATATGCTCTGAAAGCGTAAATCCATTTCCATTGAGCCTAGCAAACCGTTGCAATTTTAAGATAGCCTTATTGAATATATACATTATAATCGTGTATTTTTAAAAATAAAACGCGTATATATATATATATATATATATATATATATATATATATATATATATATATACACGCGTTTCCTTAAAAAAATACACTGGCTTGAGGCAGTTGCCTGTCTAGCCGCACTGATGAGCTGTGAAAAAGCGAAACAGTACTGTATATGGATGACTATAATGCTCTCTATCTTGGGTTGAGCATATTGGGAAGTGATATACAAACTGCCATTAGCGTATTAAGCGATGCTGTTTGTGTAAACAAATCGAGCGGAGGTATGTCGACGATGTCAAAACATCGTTAATTCATTACCCACACAGCAGTAGCTGTATAGCGCAATGGTGAGAAGCCTCGACTGTCATTTGGGCGGTTGGGTTTCGATTCTGGCTTGTGGCAGTTGCCTGATGAACTGTGAAAAAGCAAAACGGTACTGCATGTGGATGACTAATATATATATATATATATATATATATATATATATATATATATATATATATATATATAATATCAGTCAAGCGCGGTAGTGAGTGTTTGAATATATGGTTAAGTGGCAATTTTAGTAATTTAGAACTGCTTTAAACCTTCACCACTCACTTATTTTTCTATAAAATTTCAAACAATTATTACAATTTATAGATCACCTTCTCAGCTATATTGTGAAAAAAAAAAAATTCAAACAAAATTTATGATGAATTTACTGGTGTTCAAAATCGTAAAGAAACGTAAAGAGGTGTAGACTAGTTTTGTGAACTACGTCACTGCATGAAGGCATGTGTATCTTCCTCATTGTGCACCGCGATGGGTTCCTTAATTAGAACAGATGTTTTTTTATGATTGGCTTCCATAGTAACCACGTCGCTTCAGCGACTACTGTTGCTACCAATTCACCGCGCTCGCGAAAATAGAAGCAAGGAGTGAAATGGCGTATTTAAGTATGAAAGGGAGATAATTGAGGGTATTTTATTGAAAGCAGACGAGTACCATACATTGTTATTACTTACATATGTGTATGTTATGTTTATGGGGGCAAAAAATAAGACTGAAATTAAATAAAGAACAAATGAATTTACATGAAAAATCATTGATTACAATAGACAAATGCGAGCATGAAAAGTAATGTGGTTAAGCTTAAACATGGAAAAGTAAAGGACTAGTTGTTAAAACTGGAAAAGAAAATTAAATTCATAACTTAAAATATTGCAGCAATAAGAATTTTTTATAAATTCAATTTATAAAATTATGTAAGCAATTCTTAATGCTGCAATATTTTAAGTTATAAATTTATTATACTTTTTACTAGAATATCTTGTCCTTTACTTTTCCAGTTTTAACAACTAATCCTTTACTTTTCCATGTTTACGGTAACCATATTACTTTATATATATATATATATATATATATATATATATATATATATATATATATATATATATATAAATTATCTAACAATCAGCTGGTATGGAAACCTGTGATTATAACATTTACAAGATATTACTGGCAGTAATATTCTATAAGTATTTTCCCACCTAAATAAGAATTGCTCGATATACAAATAGAGCAAATAAATATAACTTTTATATCCTTTTCTTTAACTTCCCTTACTCTATGACTTAATTACTCAATCAATTTTTAATTGTGATTTTCCATGTCTTACTGACTTAAGCAAATAAGGTGTAAACCATTATAACTATTTGCTAATATTTTCTCCTCTGAAGAGATGGTAGACATCGAAATCCTATAGGATAAGGAGTCAAAATATTTCTAATGTATTCTTTGTCCTACATAGAATAATAAAAATCTTTTGATCTGAAACTCAAACGTTTCACGTCATAAATGTTTAAATTCATTGGTTGGTTGGTTGTTTTTGTTTTACGGCATATCAACCTTTTTCAGGTTATTTAATGCCGAATCTAGTTATTTAGAGGAACGATTTTTAATAGAGTATATTTTTTTTTAAGTCAGATTCTATTTAACTCGTAGTTGGGACACTAACAGGTACTACCACTCTGGGTCAGAGTGGATCTGGGAGCAATGGCAATTAAAGGGTGGCTCCACACTCCCTAAGGCCGGCAAGGTGGGGCCTCACCATCGGATATAGTTTTAGGTCATATCCAAGACCGTTTAAATTCATTGGATGACTAAAAACTTTATATATATATATATATATATATATATATATATATATATATATATATATATATATAAATTTTATAAAATCAACAGGAAAACATTGACTAGTATGTTTTGTGGACTACATCACTACGAGAAGGCATGTGGAGCTTTCTCATTGCGCACCGTGAATCGATTTGATTGAAAAATGGTCGATTTCATCGGTTTCGAATACAATAAACACGTGGAAGTCTAAGGCATTCATTGATCCGGAGCAACGTCGAGTATCCCTGCTAGTAAGCATATAGATTGCAAAGTGTTATTAGATAATATTTATTTACTTTTTATTGTGAGCCAGAACCACTATCAACAATTTCCCACACTCTTTATCTGTGCCTACACCTAAATGCAGATTCCATGAACAGGGTTTCTTTCTTAGAACTGCACGCCTGTGGAACTCTATTCCGTTTGGCTGCTTACCAGCTGACTACAATCTGATTTTTTTTTTACATAGGAATCACCACATTATCAAGGCCAAGAGGCCACTCAAGGATAAGGGTTAAAGAGTGTACAGTAGACATTGGACAATATAGTAATCATTAGTAATGAAAATTTGGTAAATGTGATAACTTATATGGAACGGCTCATCAAGAACGTATTTACGTTAGACTTGAACACAACCATATTGTAGTCAGCCGGAATTGTTTTCAAGTTCTTATTGAACCGTCCCCCTAAGTAATCCAAGTTATAAAATTCCCACTAATGTTTACTACGCTAAAATTACAATGACTAATGTATACCCATTAACCTTTATCCTCGAGTGGCCTTTGGGCCTTGATAAGTGATGACTCCCATGTAAAAAAAAAAAAAAGGAAGATATGCCAAGAGAATTTGAAGACCTCAATCGTGTGCTGCCATCTAAATAAATAAAAAAAAGATTGGGGAACCACTGGCGTAGACCCAACTTTGGTGTTGAAGTGAAACAGGCTGGAATCCTGAGGTTTAACTACGTTATCCGAAATAATAATGGAGGAGGGAGTCTTAGTCGATTCCATAGATAGCGAACGTTGCTATTAGGCGAATCACGCACTCGTACGAGTGGGTGTGCTGCGCAGCTGCCTGAATGAAACCGCCCATCCCACGAGATATCGCAAAAAAAAAAAAAAAATAAATAAATAAAAAAAAATAAAATAAAAAATAAATAAATAAAACTGTCTCTTCGCTTCCATACTACTTGCTATCTTGAATGATTCATTCATAGAAATTTCTTACGCGAACGTTCATTCATAAAAAAAGTCATCTTTTCTTTCTTTCTTTCTTGCGTTGTTTTTCTACGCTGCCAGTGCTGCACGTGCTCGCAATATACGCGCACGAGATCCACGCGCACGAGATGTACAATATAGCACTCACATTCAGATAGTGGAAGGGGCGATGATAGAGTGGATACCGCTATGGATTAGAAATATTAACTCATTAATTCCCTGGGTATTTACAGCCGTGGTTTTTGGCCCTTACCCACCCCTAATGTACAGAGTTTAAAGCATACTTTTAATGACCTTTGACCTGTTGATTTCGGTGTACCTATTTACTATGCCTCCCCACGGGACAGAGTTAGACACCAGGGTCGTTTTTTAACGTGGAGAAAAGGTACAAAAATAAAAATTGTCTCAGTCGTGAAGGATTTCTCCTCCACCGAAAGAGAACAAGAAATGGAAGTGCAGCATCTGAAGAACAGATACTACACTTTGAGATATTAAATCTTTTATTCATGTTAAAAAATACAGTCAAAATCAACGATGAACAAAAAAACTTAGGCACAACTCTTTTACACTTTGTCTTCTATCTTTGAGAAACCTCTTCCGGGGAATGCCAACGGAGCTTCCCAGATATCTTTTTCAGGGGCAGATGCTGCTACTCTGGGACATTGACTTTTTAATCCGACTTTTCGACGTTAGTATCACATTGTTCACGGTGGAGGAGAAATAAGGGCTATCTCCTTGGCCTTTTTTTGCTAGGAAGAATGTGTAGTATATGTTCTTATCTTGCATTTGGTTTATTCTGCCCGTGGTTAACGAATAGATCCTTCTAGATTCAGCCATTTTTAAAAAAAATTTTGTTCTAATTTAAAGTGCCCCGTTTTGGGGAGCTGAATATTTTTTACATTAAAAAAAATGACCTCTTGATTAACTTGGCTCTTGTGAGGTGGTACTTAAACAGGTGCTCCCAGATTATCTATTTTTTTAACTACCAAGCTGAAACTTTGCACAATGTATTAAAATGGTTTTACGTTTTTGAATTTTTGAAATAAAGAATAATTATTCGTATTATTAGTATTCTTCGGACTACAGTACTCATCTTGAGTGCTGTTTGCACAACGATTCAGCCGATGTAATCTCCGACTTTCTTCATATGTATTGTATCAAACTCGGGAATCTTTCTGTCGAACTCGGGAATCTTTCTGTCGAACTCGGGAATCTGCATAAAATTTCGAACGGAGCTTTTTATTTAATCAACGAGGGTAGCATACCCTCGATCAGTCAGCCATGACTAAGTTGAAGTTCTAATAAAAATTGCATTTGTATTTTGAGTGTCGCCCGCACTGAGGATTGAACCTTCAACCTCGAGAAGAGTGTAATTTTACAACTAAATTGCACCAAATAATTTATCCATTACGCCACGGTTCCTTGCAAGAATTACTTAAGGCTTCTAACCAGTCATGACCGCAAAAGATACATGGAGAGCCCCGTCGGCATTCCCCGGAAAAGACGCCTCAAAATATTAGCAATAAACCAACTACTTCTCAAAGATAGAGAGCAAAGCGGGAGAGGATTGATTAAATAAAGGATTCTATTTGAAATCCCCTGCAGATAACAGGGTATTGCTGAAAGATTCCCGAGTTCGACAAAATACACATGAAGAAGTTCGGAGGTTACATCGACCGAAACGTTCTAAAACAAGCACTCAAGATACGAACAGTGGCCCAAGGAATCCAAATAATACGAAAGAATCCACATGATACGGCATAGGGATGCGATATTGTGGCGATGGAGCAGAGGTTGGAGCTTAGCCGATAGTGTGGGACCTATTACATTTAAACTGTTGTTGACCCTGTTTGAAAGGGCGAGACTAATGATAGATACACCTGGCTAGGTGTGGCAACAATACTCCATGCATGGGCGAATTGGGCTAGAATAATGATAGTATTCTATATTTCTACAGCATGGTAATACCAGGTGCTGTATGTGCTCGGAGTTTGGAGAGTGATAGGCGCCGTCAGGTTATTCTTGCCGAAGACACACTGCATGAAATAATGTTGCGCTTCGGCCTCAGAGGGTCCAAGATTCATCATCATATTTTTACAAAAAGCCACAATTCGCCCATGCATGGAGTATTGTTGCCACATCTAGCCAGGTGTATCTATAACTAGTCTCTTCCTTCAGACAGTGTCAAAAAAGAAGTTTAAATGTAATAGGCCCCACACGATCTGCTAAGCTTCAACCTCTGTTCCATCGCTGCAATATCGCATCCTTATGCCTGTTTAACAAGTAATTTAATAGAATGCGTTCTTATGAACTAACAGCACTATCGACGTACATACTCCAGACTAACCCGACATGTAGCAAAATCCCACCTCTTTACTGTTGAAGTTCTTAGATGTCGAAACGCCTTTTACTGTGTAAATACTTAAACGTGTTAGAATAAACAAATTAAAAGGAAAAAGTTTTTTAAATTTTTTTTTTATTTTTACAAAAGATTCATAACCTATCAAAGCCTAGCGGTCACTCGAGGATAAGGTTTAACGAGTGTACGATGTCAACGGGGAAAATCGTTGTGATCGTTAGAAGTGGAAATTTGGTAAATTGGATTACTTAAAGGGGACGACGGCTCAACAAGAATTTCTTTGTGTTGGACTTGAAGACGACCATATTATAGTCAGTTGGAAAGCAAAGAAAATAACGATAAACCAGAGAGGGGCTCTCAACGTCTGTTCTGTGGGAAAGAGGTCGTAGGGAAACGTAAAGGGCATCTCCCACTAAGCTAAGAAATCTATTTTGAACTCTGCCAAAGCAGAATAAGCTGCTTCTGGCAGCTACTGCCCAGATGTGGCAACAATACTCCATCTTTGGACGTATACAGGTAGCGCTGGCTCTTATACAGGTAGAAAATTGCATCAGCAGTGAGATATCTACTGAAGCGGTAAAACGATCCATTTTTCCAGCAGCCATGGAAACGGATTTGATGTAGGTGTTCCATCTCAGATCACGAGTAAAAGTCAGATCCAGAAGCTTGTCAAAACATGGAGCCTCTCCAAGACGAGAGCCATCCATTTCAATTGATGTCAAACAGGGATTAGAGCGTTGATGATGTAAAGATTTAAGTTTGGTTTTAGATGCATTAAAATAAACTAGTCACCTCTTTCCCCATTGCCCCACGTGCTCAAGATCAGAGGAAAGAGAATCAGAGAGAACTTGGTTTTTACGGCCTTTAGTGTGTTGCTATAGATGGTAGTGTCGTCAGCATAAATGCCTACAAGTGATTTTAGAATGTGATTTGGGAGATTTTGAGAAGAGAGTTGGGCCCAGGATTGACATCTGAAGGACTCCAAGCATTAATACTGTGAGCTGATTTCTGCCTATCAACGACTTTTCTTATAAATCTATTAGAGAGTAATGATTTAATAATTGCGAATACATTTCCAGCTGTACCATAGCTGGAGATCTTGTGGAGTAGAGCTTTATGCCACGCCTTATCAAAAGCCTTTGATATGTCAAGAGCAATTGCCCTAGAAAGGAAGCCTCCGTCTGAAGATTTGCTAATCTTCCCAGGTATAACTATTAGCACATCTGCTGTAGATCTAGCAGGACGAAAACTATATTGCATGCCACTGAGGAGGTTATTTTTGCTGCGGTAGTTTACTACCTCTCTATTTAACACAGATTCCAGCAACTTACTCATGACTTACAGGAGACTGTTTTGCATTGAGAACGAGATAACCGATCACCTGAATTTTTAAATATGGGACATACTGATGAGAGTTTCCAGGGTATTTGAAAGTAATTCTCCATAAGACAACGCTTAAATAGCTTTGTAAGTATGGGAGGTAGTTCTGGTTGAATTCTTTTGAGCACTATAATAGGAATGCCGTCAGGGCCAGTTGCTTTACTGAAATCGATGGTTTCTGATTAGCCTAATAATATCACGCACAGATATTTGTATGTCGTATTGCGTGTTTTCAGATTTAGGGGGTTGGCGGCCCTGAGGCAAGTGCATCCCGCAAGCACATATAGGGCAATTTAGGGTCTTCACTGGAAGTGTCCCTATCACATGGAAAGCCAAATTTAAATGTTAAGTTAGAATGCCCCTTAATTACAAACTCCTCTAGGAAAATAGTCGGTTCATTTGCCAGTTTTTCTATTTTAGTCTTCTGTAATTGGGTTTCAACTTCTGGGAGGTTGGAACGTAGACCCCTTACGTTGAAGAAGGAGACATAGTAGTGGGGATCTACGTTGGCAGTTGGAGTTTTTAGTTTAATCTCATATTCATTCTGGAGACTTTTCATGATAGAGTTTTCGGATTTGTGACAGACTTGGTTAGAGCAGGGCAGAGAGGGAGAGTAAGGAGGGAAAAGAAACGGAGAATTTCTTTTTGTAGACCATGATAGGTAAAAATTACCCACTAATATGGCATCGAAAAGTCCCATCAGAAGTTGCTGCATGGTACAGAATTCATCAAAAGGCAACACAGCAACCCCAGTACTTTACACCTGCTGATAGGACGGCCTCCTTAGTGGTTAATCCAAGGTTCGAGTTCCTGACTAGTAGGCGTATAACGTCAGCACAATAAAATATTAATCTCCAGCACCTTTACTAGTGACATAGCCTCAAGGGTAAATATAGAAACAGAATATTTCCGACATCTTAGGTGACTGCTTAATACTGCCGGCCTGAAATGCAGTGTTTTTTCTCCCTTTGTCAGAAAAATCACCCATTCTAAACGAGGATTAGGGGACAAATTAGGAGAAGCGGGAGTAACGGGATCTGTCAATATCTTTTTTTAACATAGACATCACCACTTATCAAGGCCCAGAGGTCACTCAAGGATAAGGGTTAAAGAGTGTACAGTAGTCAATTGGACAACATAGTAATCATAGTAATGGAAATGTGTTAACTTAAGTGGAACGGCTCACCAAAAACTTGTTTATGCTGGACTTGAAGACAACCGTATTGTAGTCAGCTGGAAAGCAGGCAAACGGAAGACAGTTCCACAGTGCACAGTTCTAAGAGAGAAACTTTGTTAATGGAATCTACGTTTAGGTTTAGACACAGATAAAGAGTGCTGGAAATTATTGATAGGGTTTTCAGCTTGACAAGTGTTTCTCGTCAAAGTTTGGCGAGGGAGGACCATAGATTGGAACTCAGACGAGCACTTGCAATGAAAATAACGATAAAGCAGAGACAGACTCGAAAAATTTCTTCTGTGAGAAAGAGGTTAGAGGGAAAAGAAAAGGGCAGCCACTACTAGGCTATAAAGTCTATTTTGAACTCTCTCAAAGCAGGATAAGTCCTTTCTCGCAGCTTCTGCACAGATATGGCATTTTTTGGTTGTCTAACAGTTAACGAAACAATCCGTCAATAAATGACCCTTTGATAAATTAATAAAAACGTGGCTACTAGAATTTAACCTTTTTTAACACATAATGATTTTAGTATTTTTAGCCTGTTTACTTTGAATGAGTGCTTTTTTTTGCTAAATTAATGGTTAAATATGGTTAAATGCGTGCGAAGTTTTGCATTAAACACTAACTGTTCATAGAATTGATACCATAATATTTAGTTACCTGCACCTTATAAACTATTATTTTATATTATTTTACAGATGTTAAAAAAGTATTTATCAGGTGTCCAATTTATAAAATTCTAGCCTGGATGCCCGGCGTTGCCCGGGTGTTTGGAGGTATGTGTTGAGCAAAATAAATAAATAAATAAATAAATAATAATAAATAAAATAAAAGACAGTAGGCAGGCAGGCAGGCTCTATACAACTTCAGTTAGCTCAGCCTAGTAGTTTGCGAGAAAAGTGGAGCAGAAAGACAGGCAGAAAAAAGGAATATATATATATATATATATATATATATATATATATATATGCATATATATATATTGCAGCATTATGCGTAATATATATTACACACACACACACACACACACATATATATATATATTACACGTAATGCTTAAATCAAACTACATAACCTTCGTAAGATCTATGATAATCTGATGAAATTAAGTTGTTTGAGTCTACACATATTAAGCTTTACGACAGATTTGACCAATAAAATGGAAATATTTTTTAGCAGAGGTCAATTTCTAAATCAAGGAATAGTTTTACATACACTTTGTGTGATAAGTAAATACGGAAAATGCTTTAAGCAAAGAAACAGATTAAATACAACGAAAGAAGCATAACAACATCGGGCAACATAATATATTAGGCTTGTTGCTTGGCACTAATTAAGATCATGTCTAAGTAGTTATGTGTAAACAGGTTAATCTAGGCCCGAACATCGACCTTTGACCTCGTGGGAAAAAAATCCTCAGATTTCGCAAACACTTGCCAGACGGGAATTACTTCAGGCCTTCCTCATAAATAAAATCATACGTCCACCCATCCCTTTGTTTCCGATAAAATGACTCAGCAACAACTCGTCCGATTTCCATTAAATTTTGCACGGAAAGTAAGTTTGTTAAGAACAATTGACCCATATTTATTCTGGAGATCAGTTGTTTCTTTTGTTAAGCGTGTTGAACTTCCTGGACTCATGGAGACCGTAACTTGACTGTATAACCCCCCCGCCCCTTGGTCTCAGCTATTTATTATCATTGTGGGGTTGTTGTTTTTGTTGTTCCTGTTGCTGCTGACGACGATGATGATGATAATTAACAAGTCGGGCTTCTCACAAGGATCGTGCCTAAGGATCGTTTGGTCTGCATAACACCATGCTCGTTAGTTGCAGATTTTCAATTCAGAGCAGCGTTAGTCATCGACCACATACGAAGTCGGGGAAGGTTTGGTTCAGAACGCATGAATATATGTCAGAGAAGCAAAAGAATCCCTCGTTGATTTGCGGTTGTGCATATACACAAAAACACACGCACACACATATATATTTACACACACACACACACACACACACACACATATATATATATGTGTATATGTATATATATATATATATATATATATATATATATATATATACGTATCGTTAGTTATCATTTATAATTTCAACCCAGATCTATTTAATTCACGTATAATATCTTATTCATATTTTTATTAAATACGTCTTACATG
>NC_136523.1:13942678-13947678 GCF_053919585.1 Euprymna scolopes | reverse complement strand
ATATATATATATATATATATATGTATGTATGCCTCGCCTGTAGTAAATGGGTAACTATTTGGGAATACCAAGTACTGTATGTGGGAAAGCTCTATTCCGACATTGTGTTTTGTTTTCCTGGACTTTTCTCGGTTCTTCTTCTTATTTATCGGAGAAACAAACTTACTTCAATCAGGTAGGTAGAAGAGTAATTTACCTTACCTTTGGTAACATTTATTTCTTGTATATTTGTTTGATACTTATGCACTTATGTTACCGAGCCGAACTAAATACGGTATTATTTAGGAAGCCATTTTTAACGTGTAGAGGGTTGTGTTTTGTAATTATTCTGTACTTTCACCGAACAATTTAATAAAAAATATATATCGAAAGTATATTTTTTTAAAATACATAGCACGGTAACATAAGTGCATACGTACCATTTATTCCTCATCCCTTGTTTTGTTGGCTATTTGTTTGACTCTTTCTTGCACTCTACTGCCCACGGAGGATGTAGTTGGGGATTGCGCAACCCGTGCATACAGGGTGCATTTATTTTCTTCCGAGGTTGACATTTGTTTTTTTTTAGCATCATTCATGATGGTTGTGTTGGCATCCGTATCTCTAATATCTTTTTGAGGATTTATTTTACAATACACATAGATTCGAAAAAGTGATAAAAAACCCCACATATATAGCAAATATAGCTGGGTAGCTTTTTAGTGTTTTCACTTAATGCAAAATGTTTATTCGGCTCGAAAAACAAGCAATGTCAAACGTTATACGACCACAAGGAAAAACGGCCATTTTTCCTTGTGATTGTGTAACGTTTAATATTGCTTGTTTTTCGAGTCGAATAAACATTTTACATTCAGTAAAAAACACTAAAAATCTACTCAACTAGGTATAAGAGTAACTTGTCTTTGGTAACATTTGTTTGTTATATATTTGATATTTTGACCAATTTCTCGAATCTTTGTGGATTGTAAAACAGACCCCCTGTTAAAGATCTTTCTAGAAATATATCGGACACTTACGGGAGGGACCTCATGAGGTTTGCCAACGTCTCTAAGTGGACGTGTTGTTCATTTATTTATTGCGGACTATTATCCTCATCTTTATGCTGTTCTTATTGTTTCATGACGTTTCGGTCAACTACTCCTCTGGCCTTCGTTAGGTGGTAACCACGACGAGATGGGAACTCCGAATCTCTTAACTGCATTTTCAGCAATTATTACCCTACATAGTTGTTTTTCGTCTCCACACGTTTTGGCTAGGATTGAAACCGCTATCTTCAACAACTATGGAAGGCAGTAATTGCTGAGAATGCAGTTGGGAGTTTTTTTTTTTTTTTTTTTTTTACATAGACATCACCACTTATCAAGGCATAGAGACCACTCGAGGATAAGGGTTAAAATTTGGAGTTCCTATTCTGCCGCGGTTACCACCTGACGAAGGCCAGAGGAATAGTTGTCCGAAACGTCGTAAACAAAAACTAAAAAAGATGAGTATAATAGTCCGCAATAAATAAATGAATTGATAATACTCATCTCAATAAACATTCCGATTAATTAAATAATATGGATGTGTTGTTTTTCTATGGAATGAACTGGACTCGAACTTGGTACAGCTAGTTTGTCGGTACGTGTCGTTAAGCACTGGAGAACGGTCATCCCCGCCATTTCGTGGTTGAACTACTTGAAAAACGATACAGTGACACCGGTAGAAATCGAACCCGGTACACCGAGTCGAGAACCAGTGGTTGTAAAGTTATAACTTGTAACGCACTTGCAAATCTTAAAGTTCAGTGGAGATATAAAAGAGGAAACTTGTCTTCTCTCTTTTTTTTTTTTTATATACAAAAACATTTTTTAAAGTTACCAGTGTCTGCTGATGGCGGCGAAATTACAACCACTGCCGCCGCCGTCGCCTATACTAATTTCATTGTTGTTTTTGTAATTTTTTTTTGTTATTGTCATAGCTGCTGCTGATAATATATATTTTTTTGTTTAGCTTTTTTTTCTTTTCTTCTTCTTCTCGTAGCTTCTTTCTTTCTTCCCCAACATTTTGAAAACAGTATGTGCGAGTATTTGCAGGTGCGACCATACAGGTAACACCAACACTACCCCGGCTATCTCTCTCTCTCTCTCCTTTCTCTCTATCTCTTTCTCTCTTTACACACACACACACACACATATATATATATATATATACACACACACATACATGTATATTTATGTATATATATAATCTTTCACTGTTCATAGTCTCGTCAAACACGCCGGGTTTCATTGACGGTCCAGTCACACGCACGAATACGTACAAACACATACACACACAGCATACAGCCACAGGATTAAAAAAAAAAAAAAAATCGATGTTCTATTTATATAAAAAAAATTGGTTTTAACTATCTCAGATGGAACTACTATACTGCATTGGAATATACGTTCGTAGTCCTTGGAGTAATTCGAGTGCAGACGCAGAGGAGAACCCCACCGAGGAGCCGGAGTCGGTAGTCGTAGCGGAGCCGTGCGAGAGCCTTCCACTATTTGCCACCTGTAGTTTTGAGAAAATGGAAAGCGATGTTTACAACTGCTAGGATTATGCGTAAATTGAAGCGCACCTTCGTTTCTGGAAAGTAAAAAAAAAAAAAAAAAAAAAAAAAAAATCTGAATCGACAAAAAAAAAAAAAGTCATGATACTAAAAAAAGTGATTGTGAAAACTTAGCATACGCACACACACTCAAACACGTACATCTATTTACATACCTATACATACACACACGCACATATATACAAAAACACACATATATATATACCCATATATATATATATATATATATATATATATATATATATATATACGCACAAGAGCAAGTTGCCCCTCTAATAAGTCATTACATCAAACCTCAATGCGAAGAAGAAGCACCCATCTTCGACATAAATATAAGATAATATATATTTATTGTTATGTTTACGATCAACTTGAACAGTTGAACACTACAGAGTACTTCAATAGGGCATAGTCGAAACATAATAATTAAAACACAACTAGTTAGCCTGTAGAATTCCTTCGTTGAATTGAAACATAAGAACCTGTGTGGCTAACTTGACGTAAGTATATTTTAGAACGCGCACACACATATGTATATATAATTAGGTATTAATAATTATTCTAGCAAATAATTGTATATATTAGTCTAACATATTATGTAAGAGCTATTTATATAAATAAATAATGTTTATTATAAATCCTTCAGCGTATATTATTATTAATAAAACGTCTAGCACGCGTTTAAGACAATAGAAAACAATCCGGGACTTCGGTATATATATATATATATATATATATATATATATATATATATATATATATAGACTACCCTTTATTTTGTTTGTGGCAGGTTAATAATAATATTTTTGTTGGAATAGTGGGCGTAGAAAGAAACGAGACGAACATAAAAATACTTATTAAGGTGCTTTTTTTTTTGTTATTTCTATATCTGAAATCACATAGGCATTCCATTGAAAATGTAAAAAGAAGAAAGAAAAGAAAAAAAAGGAAGGCAACACCAACAAAAACATTTGGTCAATATGAAACAGATTTTCGTTCGGAGGAAATTCTCCTGAAAAAAAAAAAGATTAATAAGTGTTTTTGATAATCTTCTCTCAATTTTAGCAAATATATACACACTTTCTCTCTCTCTCGCACACACAAACACACACACATATATATATATATATATATATATATATATGCACACATAGACACACGTTTTCTCACCCCCCCTCGCAAGTACACACGCACACATATATACACACTCCTTCGCAAACATATATACACACATACACATTTTCTCTCCCTCTCGCGAACACATTCATATAAACACGCATCCCCCATATATATATATATATATATATATGTATGTGCGTGCAAAAATTTACTTACAAATAAGGCAATCAAATTTTCAGTGGCTGATTTTCGAAAATCATATTTATATTCAAAATTTATTTCCTTTCAAGGTAAACGACACGAAAAAGTTTAAACTTTTTCGCCAACCACCAGAAAAGCTCCCCTGCTGCCTTCAAAAAATATTTATCGTAATTCACAAAAATAAAAAAATAAATAAAATAAAAAGTTCAACAATTAAATAAAAATATTAACGCGTAATCTAAATTTAATCTAATTTATTTTCGTGACAATTCTTGTTTTTTAACTTGATTTCTTTTAAACACTACTAGAATTTGTATCCGCAATATTTAAAAAAAAAAAAAAAAATAGGTAGCACTTTCGCATTTCGTTTTATTTCTTAAAAAAAAAGGTTTCGCGTGTATTAAAAAAAATATCATTGTCTTAAAAGAAAAAAGTGTTTTCGTGATATATGTCTCATTTAAAACGGGCATTCTTAAGTATTTTTTTCTAAGCGTTTTACTTATCAAAAAAAAAAAACTAGAAAATACAAGTTTTCTATACAAATACTTAAAAACTTTCTTTAGATAAATTTATACATATACATATATGTGCTATTTTAATATCTAATATTAAAATAAAACCTGCTAAATACTTACAAACATCTATTTTCTCTCTCTCTCTCTCTCTTTATATATATATATATATATATATATATATATATATATATATATTGCCAATTTAATAAGTTCTAAATATCAGCGGCTGTTGATCAAAATTTGACAAATATATATTATAGTACAGACACGTTTTAAATATACAATTAGAAAAACCTGTACAGAGTCGTCTTCTTGGATGAGATCAAAGTTTAGTATCTGTTTTAACCCACATTAAAAGCAGACCTTGTTTTAAACCCTGCCCTCCTGGGGAGGCAAATAAAAGCGTGTAATATATATATATATATATATATATATATATATATATATATATATACATACGCATATCTGTGTACTTTCTGATGTCTTAACGGATTACGCAACGTAATTATACACTTCATCCTATATATCCTATATACCTATATATCTGTACCTATACATATATACCTATG
>NC_136523.1:13930178-13935178 GCF_053919585.1 Euprymna scolopes | reverse complement strand
ACAAAAAAAAATGTTTTTTTTTAAAAAACTTTGACCCCTATTATGACCCCTTAAAATTTATTGTTTCGGGCTCAAATCACTTTAAGTTAGATCCATGTTCAAGGAACCTATATCTAAAATTTCAAGTGTCTAGACCCAAAATTGTCGGAGGAGTTTGGTAGAGTTCTTAAAGGTCAAATCGTTGAAATTTGACCTCTTAACAGCCAAATTTCTGGCTGACACCCGTCAGATCGATTTTCCCAAATCTCAGTACCCGGTATTTCAAAATTTGAGTCTATAGACAAAAAATTGACAGTTATTGCGTAGGGAAATGTACACAGACAGACAGGCAGACACGTTCACTTTTATAGATATATAGATATAATTTTTATTTACTATAATAATTATTAAATACCTACTGACACTAATATTTCATCCTTTCGGGAATCGTCAGTGCAGGGCGTCACGATTAACACCAGTCAATAGATTCGAACCCGGCAACAGACGACATCTCTGGCTTCATTAGCAATCCATCCGGCTATCGTTAATCGCGAGAAATATTGTTGGAATTTAAGCATTTATTTTTAAAAATGTTTTCGGGGTGATCTAATATCTCTCACACACACACACACATAGTAGGCATTAAGAGGAGATTATATATATATATATATATATATATATATATATATATATATATATATAAATACCCGTTCACATACACTTTTTCATGATAAAGCTAAAACCCAGAATTAGATGGAATCGGGCAATTGCATCTACAACGGACAACGCCAGACCCAAAGCGGGTTTCGATTTACTGCATCTCGTCAATGACATTCTAATTCTGGGTTCTAGCTTTATCATGAAAAAGTGTATGTGAAGGGTATATATATACACTTGTGCCCGATATTATTCATACCCCTCGGATCTTTGAGATTTCTATAAGAATATTGCTCAAACCAGAAGGTAGACAATATTAAAGGGATTTCAAACAATAAATCAAGCATAAGCATTTAATTTAAACTCAACAAATAAATAAATTATGATAGTTTGAAACATTATACAAAGAAAAACAATAATGGCACTAGTTCAAAATTATTCATACCTCTCTTACTAATAGTCAATAGCATGCCCTTTATTCTTAATAACTGCCTGTAACCGTTTGGGATATTTATCAACAAGGTTTTTACAAGCATCAACACTGATTTTTGACCATTCTTCAATGCAGTAGTACTCCAAATCCCTCAAATTTCTAGGTTTCCGCTTTTTAACCTCAGTTTTCAATATGTGCCAGAGGTTTTCGATAGGGTTCAGGTCGGGACTCTGGCTAGGCCATTCCAAAACATTAATTTGATTATCCTCAAACCATTTCTTGACTATTTTGGCAGTATGTTTTGGATTATTATCCTGTTGAAGGACCCAGTTTGGTCCTAAATGGAGCTTCTCCGCATCCTGTCTAATGTTTTTCTGGAGTATCTCAAAATATTGCTCCTTCTTCATGGTTCCATCTATCTTGACCAAACTACCTGGACCACTAGCCGAAAAGGAGCCCCAAAACATTAGGCTACCACCACCATGTTTCACCGTGGGTATGGTGTTCTTTGGGTTGTAAGCTTCTCCTTTCTTCCTCCAAACGTAAGAAGCATCCATATGGCCAAACAATTCAATTTTTGTTTCGTCAGTCCACAAAATACTTGAGAAAACGGACTCTGGAGAATTCACATGGGTCCTAGCAAACTTTAGATGTGCTGCAAGGTGTTTTCCGGTGTGCAATGGAGTCCTTCTTGGTCTTCTTCCTTTCAGACCATTTTCATGCAGAGTCCTTTGCAATGTTTGCCTTGATATTTTTATGCCAGAAGACTCCAGATTTTCTAAAATGTCCTTATTAGTGGTGGTTGGATTTGCATTAACACTTCTTACAATATTCCTGGTGGCTCTAGCAGACAGTTTCCTTTTCCTTCCTCTACCAATCAAGTTGTTTGTTGTGTGGTGGCTCTGGAATTTTTTGATGATGCTCTGTACTGTTGCTGTAGGGACCTCAAATTTCTTGGAAATTGACTTGTAACCTAAACCATCCTTATGTGAATTCACAATTTTAGTCATAAGATCATTACTAAGCTCTTTTTTTCTTCCCCATTCTAATAATTTTTATTCTTTTTATTGGTTTTCAGTTGATATCATTTTAATTTCTGAAAAATGCAAAAAACGAAATGAAATTAATCAAAGGTTGTATAAAAGAATTCAAAATAAGAATCAAACAGAAAACAAACAGTCAGAAACTCGATTAATACTGAAAAAATAAGGGGGTATGATTATTTTTGAACATTGCAGATTTTATAAATAGCTGTATATTTCTTTTATTACAAGTATCCCGAGATTTTAAAATGACGAAAATGATCAGAAGAGGTTTATTAAGAATATGTATCAATATGGACGTAAACAATAAATTCTTACAAAAGTTACACCTAATAAACTCAATTTTCAAGGGGGGTATGAATAATATCGGGCACAAGTGTATATATATATATATATATATATATATATATATATATATATATATATAATTAAGGCTGTGTTCTCCGTGTTATAAACGTTGATTAAATTTTAAAATAAAATAGCTATTTGCAGGCAAATTACAACGCAAACATTTACTTCAGATTATTTATGATTTCGCCGTCATACGCCTTTTTCGGAACATTTTTCTGAGCTAATTTGTTATTAACAGAAAATATTTACTAGTAAAAAAAAAAATCCGTGTGTTTTTTTTTGTTTTTGTTTTTTTTTTCTTTTCAACGGGGATATATTTTTAATGTCTACTGGATGACGCTTGGCGCGCGTGGTTTGAAATTGATAAGATTGCGTTCTCCGTGATATAAGCGTTGTTTAAATTTTAAAATAAAATAAGTGATCTTGTCTCTTACGCCACTCAAAACTGCTACTCGATTTATACAAGATGGTCCAAAAGCAGTCTGAAGCATTCCATACGTATCTATTGTATTTTCCAAGTGGAAATCAGAATTTGATAGCATATCGTTCTTCTAACGTGCCCTCACCGTTTTTTCTTACAAGGTGGTCACCACTTATCAAGGTCCGGAAGCCACTCAGGGATAAGGGTTATTGTAAGTACAGTACGCTAGCATGGAGATTTAATAAGGTGTCTACTTAAGGGGGCGGTTCATCAGGAATTTGTTAACGTTGGACTTGAAGACATCCAGGTTGTAGTCAGGTGGGGAGCAGGCAGACGGAACAGAGCTCCACAGGAGTGCAGTTCTAAGAAAGAAGATTTGTTCATGGAATCTACGTTTTGATTTAGGCACAGATAAAGAGTGGCGAAATTTTTTGACAGTGGATTCAGCTAGACGGGTGTTTTTCGTAAAAGATTGGCGAGGGGGGGACCAGAGATTGGAGTTCAGACGAGCACCTGCCATGGAAATAACGATAAAAGATAGGCTTGCAACGCCTCTTCTGTGGGAGAGAGGTTGCAGCGAAGAGAAAAGGGCACCCCCCCACTAAGCCACGAAGTTTATTTTGTACTCTGTCAAGGCAGGATAGGCTGTTTTTAGCAGCTTCTGCCCAGATATGGCAGCAGTATTACATCCTAGGACGTACTTGGCTTTTATATAGATAGATTGCAGTCTTTAGTAGGGGTGTTCCAATTTTTACTGTTGGTTTGAACCTGTAATCATAAAAATTGCTCAACCTTCTCATAACATGCATTGCAATGATATACTAAATTTTCAAGTGTCTACGACGATTTTAAAGCCTGTACAAAAAAAAAAAAAATGTCTGGAAAACTATTATAGGCACCGCGTATTTTTACTTTGACACACGCAGCGTTCAAAACTTAATACACGCCATTTCTCAACCTGATAGTGTTCAAAATTAATGTTTATTCCGTAAAGATATCAGAAGTAAATCGCTTATATCTGTGAATCGGAAGATTTTTCTGCTGTCTTTTTGAAATATTGTTTTTTTTTTATGTGCGTTTACTTGCCTTCACATGAAGGCAGAGTCAGACACAAGGTCAGTTTTTAATGAGGGGAAATCCACCTCTCCAAAAAGGGGCACTCTGGATGATCGAGGTCGGAAAAGGGGAAGTGCAGTATCAGAACATATACTACACTTTGATCTTGGCCAAAAGGTAATGTGTTTGTATGTTTATTTTTTTATTTATTTTTTTGGAAGTGCCGACTTATAAGCATCAACTGTGAACGTTGCATGCCCGGTTCGAGTTCAGTCAGGATTATTATATCTTTTTACGAATCAACATGAAGAAAGCCATGAATACCTATAACCTCTTTCGAGTATTGGATTAAATAGTAGCGTAGACTTGACTCACAAGCCCTAGTTGTGCCACTTGTTTAAAAAAACACACACACACAAACTCCGAAACAACACGCCGGCCCTTTTTTTTTTTTTTTTTTTTTTACTCATCCTGGCATTGATTGAAGTTGTCTTGGACTTTTCCTTTTTACTGGACTCCAAAAATGCTAGGTCATGAAAGTTGCGATTGGTGATTAATAAACCTTTAATTACTTAGCTTTTTGTGATGTCTATTTGAATTAAGAGCATTTTGGGTCAAGATCAACGTGTAGTATCTTTTCTTCAGATGCTGCACTTCCATTTCTTGTTCTCTTTCGGCGGAGGATCAGTCCTTCACAACTGAGACAATTTTTATTTTTGTACCTTTTCTGCACGTTAAAAAACGAACCTGGTGTCTAACTCTGTCCCGTGGGGAGGCATAGTAAATAAGCGCACTATTAATTCTCCGGGCAGGTACATTTATAGCGACAATCCAATCATAATTAGAAAACGAAAAATGTTATAAGTGTGTGTATGTATGTATGTATGTATGTATGTATGTATGTATGTAGATGTCTGTCTTCGTATAAGTTAGTATGTGTATGCGTAGACATATATACATGTACATACGTTTATATCTTTGGATAAATATATGTTTATATGGTCATATTGTTAATGTGTGCGAAATATGTGTGTGTTTATTTGTTTTGCTTTTCAATTTT
>NC_136523.1:13887678-13927678 GCF_053919585.1 Euprymna scolopes | reverse complement strand
GACAAATTAAAATATCATATTTAAGCGTATTTTACGACCGGGCAAAGCCGGGTGCCTCCACCTGCTAGTATACATACATACGTATATATATATATATATATATATATATATATAATGCGCGTATGTATGCAATTATATTTTTGTCAGTTGTTTCATTGCAAAAGTTATTTTCGGTAGTGGTTGTACACCTGTTTCATATAAAGACTGTGTTTTTTTAATTCTTTTTAAATTTTTTTTCTTTTTAAATTTTTTCTTTATTTTTTTCTCTATTAATTTCATGAATGCGATCACTATTACAGTTCCATTTACCTAAAGACCCGCCTACCTACACAGTCTCTCTCTTTGTATAGACACACGTACAGCAGCGTTTAACTAGGGTTCTTATAATATATACCAGACACCCTGTGACCCGTTGGGTCGGTTCTTGTCACGCACCTATCACGTCCCCCATCCCTTCCCCCACACTCCCTTGTTTACCGCATATCTTTCTTTTTATTTTCGCACTTCCCTTTTCATACATATATGATTTTATAAAAATTCGAGCCCTATATGGTGTTACGTGTTCTAAGTGTCTTTTTTAAAATCAATTTTCACCCCCAAACAAGGCACAGTGCCACTTTGAAGTAGGGAGCTACTATTGTGGGCATAAGTTGCCGGGGCATTATGAAAGGAGATTAGTAGAAAGACGTTTGTTCACATTACACTTAAACTTCTGCATGTCAGTACAGTTGGGAAAGAAGAATCCCGGAAGTGAGCCCCAAAGTCTAGCAGTCCTGGAGAAAAAACTATTGGAGTAGAAGGGTTTCTTACACCTAGGGATCTCTACTGTTAAGAGGTGGGACTTAGCTGTTTGTCGGGGATGGTCACGTCGATGGGGTACAAGTGCTTGTAGTTCCTCACTGCATTCACCATTAAAGTACTTGTAGAACAGGCAGAGAGATGCAACATTTCGTCGGTGGTACAGGGGCTGAAGCCTAGATGACAGTTAAGGACTTATCAGGTTGGCGATTTTCTTTTGAACCCTGTCCAGGAGTGAGAGAGAGAGAGAGAGAGAGGTAGCAGATGCACAAGCCCAGATGTGACAACAGTACTCCATACATGGGCGAATGGTGGCCTTATAGAGATACAGGATATTTTCAAGCGTAAGTAGTTTTCTTGCACGGTAGAGAGAGCCCACCTTCTTTGTAGCAGCCTTGGCAATCTGAAGATCCATCTTAGTATTGAGTACTCTGCCTTAGTATTGAGTACTCTGCCTTAGTATTGAGTACTCTGCCTTAGTATTGAGTACTCTGCCTATACTTTATTTCAGACTAACCCTAAATCATCGTACATTTTTCATAGTATGTCACCAACAATGGCCATATTGATATGATTCTCTCTTAAATGTGTGTGTATATATATATATATATATGTGTGTGTGTGTGTGAAAGTGTGTCTGTGTACATGTTCCTACGCAATAACTCTGTCAATTTTAAGCCTACAGATTTAAATTTGATATACAGGGTACTGAGATTGGTTGGTTTTCGGACAGAAATTTGGCGATTAAGGGGTCAAAGTTCAACGATTTGATCTTTGAGAACTCTACCAAACTCTTCCTACAAATTTGGGTCTAAAAACGTGAAATTTTAGATATAGGTTCCTTGGACATGGATCTAACTTAATAACTTTATTTGAGCCCTAAACAATACATTTTAAGGGGTCATAATAGGGGTCCAAGTTAAAAAAAAATTGACCGTTTTTTTGTGTTGCTCAACATACACCTCAAAACACCCGGGCAACGCTGGCACCCATGCTAGTATATATATATATATATATATATATATATATATATATATATATATATATATATAATATTACGACCTGCCCCAGCGTATTATAAACACCCCCGACTATTCCCCATGTTGAGAACAGCTTTCAGAATAAACACCCTCTCAACCTCCCCCCATGTTAAGAACGGCTTTCGAGGTTGGGGGTGTTTATTCCGAAAGCCGTTCTTAACATGGGGAGGTCGGCGTGTTTATAATACGCTGGTGCACGTCATAAAAATTTACCTATATATGTTTATCACACGAACGACTACCAATTGCGTGTACAAACGTTTCCTTCCCCATTCCCTAAAAAAAAATAACAAAAAAAAACCTTTAATCAACCTTATGTCAAATATTAGAATTCCGTCGCAGCAAAACACGTCGCGGTGTACGAGTAGACACCGTTGTCATTGCTCTCTCACTTTTTTACTATTTGTTTCGGCCCTCTTTTATTTTTGTAAGGCCAGGTTCGGTAAAACACTTGCCTTCAACAAGAACAGGTTCTGTCGCAAAGCTCACCGTCTAATGCGATTTAATAACTTACTCGTTCATTGTAACAAAGTGTTTATTTGCTTAGACGCAGACTCTGCTGAAGTTGGTAGACGTCCCGAATACTCAATACATAGGTAAATAGAAAAAAAAAAAAAAACTAATGCGAACATATCTCCGTATATTTGAAATGCAAAACTTTCCGCTGTTTTTCCTATGTATATTTTTTTTACAACGAACCAAGTAAGCAGTGCATATGCTGGGCGAGACTCGCATGCTAAGCAGACATAGTATGAAATTTAGCACATTATCAACACCATCTATTATATAAATCGGACTTGTCTGTTTATATATATGTATGTATGTATGTCTTACAAAATCTTCCGACAGACGCGTAAGAACGTAACAAAATCGTTTTCGTTTTAAAGCTCGACGTCTCGGACGACAAATATCGAAAAATTTGCCCCCAAAACATTAATTCCTTCACCCATAATTGGGCTGTTTTTTACAAGTGGAGGGGTCGGTATTTGCGTCGAAATTTTCAGAAGTCATCGTCTCCGTTGGATTAACAACCCATAATTCCAACGCTCGCGACTTCCGGTTTCGCGATGGACGCATCAGCTGACACGTTAGGTTTTTTTTCACCTTTTTTTCCTCCTTTGCGTTACGGGTTCGAGCCTGCATGCCTACTATCACATATTTTTAATACCTCTATTCACCTGGACTATCTAATGTAGTTTTGACCCCCCCCACCTCTTCACCCCACACTACTACCCATTTTTTTTAACACCTCTCTCCACCCGGGCTGCCTACTGTTGCTTTTATATCCCTCTCTCCCTACACTACCTCTCCCCACCCGGGCAACGCCGGATACACCTGCTAGTTAATTATAATTGATAAAAATGGTCACTATAAACAGGGTGCGGCAGAAATAACTCCCACATTTTGACATGCAATGTTCCCAGTCACGCACGTGCAGTTTTTGAGCAATCATTAATTTGTATCGATGGACCTGCATATCAGTGTGTAGAATTCTTCATTGAGTGTTCGATCAGACAATTCCAAGGACAAAGCTGAACGTGCAGGAAACTGAGTAACAGAAAGTCTAACAGCTCGAAGACTGTCTGGCGTTCGAGTGCTTCGAAACCTTCCAAATGGCTTTCTTTTAAGTGCCAAACCTGTAGCTCTGAAATGTGAAATCCATAATTGTATTGATTTTTTTTTTTGGAACAGTATCATGTTGTCCTAACTTGTAATGGTATCTGAAAGCTCTGCGTGCTGCAGTTACAGATTCATCATTCTTCAAAAACAGTTTTACAGTAAAAGCACAATGTGCACCAGTCCAAACCGGCCCTGTCGGTGGGGAATTAGAATACATCGACTGCCGAGGGTAAAAGTTCGTCAATGGGGGTCCGGGATATGACCTTAAACTATATCCAGTGGTGAGGTCCCAGCTTGCGGGCTTTGGGGAGTGTAGAGCCACCCTTTAATTACCATTGCTCCCAGGTCCACTCTGACCCGGAGTGGTAGTACCTGTTAGGGTTCCAACTATGGGTTAAATAGAAACTGACTTGAAAACAACAAATATTCTATTAAAAATGTTTTCTTCCAAATCTTTGGATTCGGCATTAAATAACCCGAAAAGTGTTGATATGCCGTAAAACAAAAAACAACCAACCAGTCCAGTCCAAACCATATTGATTGATAAGGTTACCGGGAAAAATGGCAAGTTATTAGCTAAATGAAAACATCATGGACACTTACATAAGTTCATTAGCAACATAGTTTAAAAAAAAATTAAATGTGGGAGGTATTTCTGCTGTACCTTGTGTGTGTGTGTGTGTGTGTGTGTGTACGAATGCATGTAATATATGTGTGTGTGTGTGTGGATGTGTGTGTGTGTGTGTTAGGTGCCTTCAAGAAGTTTCGATACTTTTTTCGTATAGACTTATTGAAAGTACACACATAAAACTCTAGTCCCCTTCGAAGTAATCTCCTCTGATTGCAACGCACTTGTTATACTGCTCCAACAACTAATGGAAGTCTTCTTTTATATCAATTGTCTCATAATGACAGCATCTAAAGTTTTCCTTGAGCTATGCAATAACTAAAAGTCAAAGAGGGCAAGGTATATAGTATAGGGACGGGAAGGAATGTCTTGATGCCCATTTTGGTCAAATAGCCTGTGACAAGGATGGAGTTGTGAACATTGGGATAAACTTCGCGTAAATCTTCTGAATCTTCAGTTCCTCTCGATTATATATATGTGCACAATTGTCACACTGACATCAAACTGTGCACTTATTGTCTCTATAGACACACGACGGTCCTTATCCATGAAATTCTTTATTTGGCCAATCAACTCTGGTGTTCTGACTTCCTTACTCCCCCACACCTCTCATCATCCTGCCTTCCTTGAATCTCTTATGCCAATCAAAAACTGATGCTCGATTCATAGAAAAGTATTGAAGGCACCGCGTATATGTACATATACATACATACATATCTCCATACATGCACACACACACACATTTATATATATATATATATATATATATAAACAAAAAAAAGAGTTCCTTTTAACCCGAGACGTCTTTCTTTATCTTTCATCACATTATTTCGATTATCGATACTTATCAGAGACATTCCGATAGAAAACTAATCTTTCAGTTTCAACAGAAAGTACCCTCGTGTGAAATTTCCTAATAGGAAACGAACTCACACACACAGACACACGCACAAAATTCCTTTATATATATATATATATATATATATATATATATATATATGCATATATATATATATATATATATATATATATATACGTTGCAGCTTAGAAGAGTCATAAGTCAACAAACCGGAAGTCCAAGACTCGAGCCTCGCCTTCATTTGGGCTCATCAGTTAGACACACCATAACTCGAGATTGGAAACTTGAACCATTTGCATGCGAGACAAGCACCTTGCCAACTGAGCAAACGCGCAACACACAAGAAAGTCTATTCACTAACACAGATCAAGCAAACCGCAGCGAAATCCGACAGTGGAATAAATCTACATCAAAAGCCGGGTGGCAAGGCCTGGGAGGGTAGACCTTCTGGGTGATACCCAGACGGCGTATTACAGTCCGACAGGTACTGCGGTGGTTCCCGGCCCCGTACCCGTCGGGTTGAGTGTCAAGAACGTATTCTTGATGATACTTTCTACCCATTCTCCAAGCCGCCGAAGACGCAAGGAGACTCCACCATTCATAATGAAGGTGGATATTTAATCGCGGCCCAACACAGCAAATGTGACACAAGGTCGGAAAGTGGGATACAGGCAAGCGCCCCCCAAAAGGAGAGGCACTCTTGCCTTGACAAAAATTGCCTGAGCATCCCCGTCGGCAATCCTCGGTTGGGGAACCTCAGGCAACAAGCAAAACCTTGCCCACCCTAAAGCCGGGTGGCAAGGCTTGGGAGGGTGGTCCTCCTGAGTGATACCAAGGCGGTGTACCTCAGTCCGATAGGTACTGGGTTGGTTCCCGGCCCCACACCTGTCGTCTAAGTGTCAAGAACGGATTCTTGATGAATACTTTCTACCCAGTCTCGAAGCCGCAAGAAGACTCATCCTCGATAATGAGAGTATGATTGATGAATGTTGGAAGGATGTACTTGTAGACACTGGCAATAAGAACTTACCAATCAAATGTAGCCACGTTCTGCTAGCAACTAATGAGAAACCGGAATTGCTCCATAAATATATTGAAATATTTAGCACAGAATTTTACGTGTCAACACGAGATACATTTGCTCTTTGCCTGCAAAATTTTAATGTCCGAGACTTATACAGAACAGCTAGCCACCAAAAACTGTATATATCCAGGACTTTTATAAAATAGCTACCCACCGGAAACTCTACTGAAATTAAACATGGCTTCCATTTCAAGAGGCGAACGATTTTTAGCAATAAAAAAAAACAAAAAACGAAACAAAGAAGATTATAGGAGAATTTTTATTAACATAAATGAACATATCTTATATTCAATATCTGGTGTAGAATAATAATGGTGAATGTCAGTGGGACAGCTGTGCCTGGTGTTTTTTAACTACTGCTGCAATATTTGGGAGAATGTGAGAAATACACGCTTAACTCTTTTTCAGTATTTTCAACACTTTCACCTTTTTTTTTTATTTTTAATGATGTTTAGGTAAGGCGTTCCCAGTTCACATAGGTACGAAGTCGAGAATTGCAGTAATATTTTAATGACATTTTTTTTTTTAGAGTTGGAATTGAGTGATGTCATCATGATTAAGAAATGAAACGTTTTTATTAAACACAATGAAATTAAATGGTTTTTAACTAATGTCTCTTCACGGACCGCTAGTAATCATTTCGCAGCACACTAATGTGATGTGAAATCACTGGGGTAGGACCATAAAATAACTGGCATACTGTCACTTAGACATAAGGGGATACTATTTGGGACTATGTCCACAAAGGAACTATGTAAGGAGATGAGTTGGATGATTGTTCACATTACATTTAAACTGTTGTATGTAAGTATATTATAAGTGGTGATTCATATGTAAAAAAAAAAAAAAAAAATAAAGAAAAATATATATTTTCGTGGCACACCAGTAATTATTCTGTGGCACATTAGTGTGCCGCGGCACAGTGGTTGTGAACTTCTGCATGAATCTGTTACAAAGATTGCAACGTAACTCTTTGTATAAAATGCTTTACTTCTTACGATAATGCGTACAATTTTTCTTACATTTATTTTAATTTATAACATACAGTGGCGCAAAAAAAAAAATGTCCGCACTTATTTAAAAAAAAAAAAAAACGCAAATTTAAACAAACTTGAATGTACCTGTTTAAACGAATGATACCTCATTTGATTCGCCTTTAAATTCCTCAATAATTTTACCTGTTCATATTTAACTTTTAATTGAAGTAGCCTAGTGTTCACGTCAATTTAAAAAAAAATAACTTATAACCGAGAAGTCAAATATGAACAGGTAAAATTATAGAGGAATAACAGGCAAATCAAATGAGGTATACGTTGTTAAAACAGTTACATTCAATTTAGCTTAAATTTGCGGTTTTTGAAAAAACAAAATGACTAGTGCGGACTTTCTTTTTGGTGCGCATGTACAAAGTGTCCTTATCATGTAAGAGCCAATATTTTGTTTTCTACATAAAATACATTCTTTTATTTTCAATTTGTTTATTCAAACACATTTTTCGTAACTACACAAAGTTTCGACCCACTAAGTAAAAAAAAAAAAAAAAAAAAAAAATTAGATACCCTGAGATTTTAATGGATTAAAATCGAGTCGACTATCACTCCTGCACTTTAGTGTCTGTCGCAAATACTGCGCGACATTTGGCTTTTCGAATACGCATTTGACATGTTTGTCAACGGTAACAATGAAAATATTTTGTCTACACAGATTCAGCGAAGTCTCGCATTCGCCTAGAAATGCGAGTGGGCAGAACCGGTGTTCGCACACCCCTAGTTACTGTTGTTGTTATAAAGCACGTTGAACTTTTGATTAAAGCTCACGAAGATTGTGCCGCAGGGTTGTCTTCTTTGCATGACGTTCTACATGTAAATCGTAGCGAGCCTTTAAGCAGCAAGGTGTATTTTTAAACTACAACATACTTTTTTTTTGTTAGTCGCACCGAAGGGGTTAATTTAGAGGTTACTTCGTATAATAGCTAAAACACAATTTAATATTGAAATGTCAAATTGTTGCTTCTATTAAGCAAGTCACACTTCTGTACATAGCTCACAAAGATCGTGCCTAATGACTGTCTGCTCTGCATGAAATACTCGTTCGTCATAGCTTTTCATCAATCATTGACGATGATTATCAATGTTTCTTGATTTTTTTGAGATGAGGATTGGTTATTCGTATTATTTGGATTCTTCAGACTACTGTTCTCATCTTGAGACCCGTGGCACAGTGGTTAGAGTACTTGGAAAAATTAATTGTAAAAAGTGACTTTCTCCTGAAAGTTAAAGGTTCAATTCTCAGTGTGGGCGACCGAAAAATACAATTTCGAATTATTAAGGACCTCTATCCAGTCAATGCTGGCGGAACGAAAGCATGCTGCTCGGATGTAGTAAATAAAGGGATTCATTCGAAATTCCGTTCAATTTTCCGAGTTCGACAAAGTATGATAAAATACATTTGAAGGAGGTCGTAGGTAAACTCAAGATGAGAACAGTAGTCCGAAGAATCTAAATAATACGGATGATGATCAAGTCGAATTTCTGCATAGAGCTCATGTGGATTGTGTCTAATGGTTATCTGTATTGTATGACGTTATATTAGTAAGCGATAGATATTCATTAACAGTCAAGGTTACAGTAACCTTTAGCGAAATGCTTTTAACTAGTATTTATATTTAAAAACAGTTCGTAGTGCGTAAATAATAATAATAATAATAATAATAATAATAATAATAATAAAAACGGAAAAATACATGGAATAACAATAACGTAAACAGTGAAATATTAAGGGAAGCCCAAGAATATGGAGACTAATACACGAGCCACATGCCGAGGCCAGGGAGCTGCTGCAGAAACCAAACATGAAACGTTACGTGGAACCAAGAACAATGAAGCTGCACATCTATAAGTTCACTATCTTCACCCCCCCCCCAAATGATGCCAAATAGCCGAGAAAGGTCAAGGAGGATGGAGAGAGCGCTGACCAGACCTCCGCTGGACAAGTGCCAAGAGAACTGGGACCTTGCGGAGGCATATTGCCACTCAAATTCCAGTGGAAACCAATGGACGCTGATATATATATATATATATATATATATATATATATATATATATATATAAGAGAGAGAGAGAGAGAGAGACACTAGCCTGGGTGCCCGGTGTGTGTGATAAGCAAAAAATAAAGAAAAGTGGTAATAGGCAGGCAGGAAGGCAATCACGCTCGAACCCGTACTGCGAAGAAGGAAAAAAAAACAAAAAAAAAAAAAACGTGACCCCCCCCCCAAAAAAACAGGACGTCTTTGCCGTTGTGTGTATCGCCAAATCGGAAGTGGCGAAGGTTTAAATTTAGGCTAATATATCGAAAAAACTGGATTACCTTCGAAAATATCAATGAAAAAATAAAAACGCCTCTTCCTGTAGAAAAGTGCCCAGTTGAGGGTGAAGGGATTAACGTTTTTGTGTCAATTTTTCGATATTTGTCGTCCGAAGGGTCGAGCATCAAAACGATACCGACTTCCTGAAAATCCGTTACCTCTGTCGAAAGTTTTAAACATACATACATAAATAATACATACACACCTACATTTTAATAGGCATGTGAGATTTATATTATAGATGACAGGTAAGAGAGTAAACCCTGCCAAAAATCCTGCATCTGCGCTGGTTCCGACCGTATTGGCTTGCCTTGCCGTCGGACTTTGTCTTCAACGCCGAAAAGAGACCCTAGTAACTAGGCAAACCTAGGTCTTCTTATAACCCACCCAGACCTGCACCCAGAGAACCAATTCCAGCTTCGAGCTGCATAGCCACAGCAGATGCTTCAGACTAACAGACTAGATGCAGAACGCCATTGTTTTATTAGGCAGAAGGTTGCGATGAGATATCAAGCGACTCAATGGCGTTTAATTTCATTAAGGAGGGATTTTCCAGTTCAAATTCAAATCCGCCTTTACAATAAATACTTCCTGGTTGTAATCTATTCATATACATTTAAGTAGTTGACAAATGCTCATCTTTTACAATATATACGATCCACTCCTAAACTAATTAACCGATCGTTATGAATTTTAAAACACAGCTGCTAAGCTTTAGTGTGTCTATGTGGGATGTATTTACGTTAATTACATTTTCTCGGCTGACCCGCGTGCCGTGGTGCTCAATCTTTACAAATTATAATGGACTCTTTTACTTATTATAAAAACCCCGATAAGATATGTCTCCGGTGGTCATGCTCGTACCTTGCCCTCGTGGCAGTCGGACTGACGTATACTCACACTCTTTATTTAGATTGGATTTACATCTCTGTTGAATATATTTCGTTTTCACTGATTACTAATTTGTGTCTTTCTTCCGGACACTCAAGGGACCACAATACCAACAAACAGCAAAATCCCACCCGTTCACTGTTGAGATCCCTAGATGGCGGGAACCGTTATACTCTAATAGTTTCTTTCTTTTGACCGCACCGTCACCAGTTAGACACGCCCCCAAATATTTGCTGCTTACGTCAAATAGTCAATAAAACTTGTTTGGGGTAAAAGAATAAAACAGAACACGTCTAGGATTATAGATATTACAAGCAATTCTTTCTTGTCAGAGACACATCCCCCATCCCCCCCCTCTCTCTCTCACATATATATATATATATATATAAGTTATAAAATATATATATATATATAGCGATTAAGCTACACTGAATATTCCGCGTTTCACCCGCTCTAGGACTCTTCAGGCTTATGCGCATTAGCCTGAAGAGTCCCAGAGCGGGTGAAACGCGGAATATTCAGTGTACCTTAATCGATATATATATATATATATATATATATATATTATAACTTACCAACTAGCTCTACCTACGTACTGAGCACTTTTGAAGTAAATACTTAAAGTTTACGCATAATAATTTTATGTGAGTGAATTAAGTAGTTATATATATATATATATATATATATATATATATATATATATATATATAATAGCGGGGCTGAGGCGCATGTCTTTGCCCGGTCGTAAAATACGCTTGAATGTGATATTTCAATTTGTCCAGATTTCGTATATATAATTATTGTCGTGACTTCAAAAGTAAAAAAAAAAAGTATTTGGGCGCCATCAACTGGAATCGAAATCGAAAGCAAAACTGTAACATTCAAAGTAGGTGACGTTACCACTGTACCGAAGCGACACGCGAACTAATTAAAACTTGAAAATTAAAAATAATCTAAGATAAATATATAAAATGCACAACGATTGTTTTCAATTTTGACCCATTTTTAACCCGTTAAAAACTATTATAACCGGATAAAAACCATAAATAAACGATTCATAAATGAATCCAATCATCTGTATCCTCTGCAACTTTTAGTTTCGGTAGAGATAGTTTGAAAATATGCAGACAGACAGACAGACAGACAGACATATAGCCTTTTATATATTAAATTAGCAGGTTGCACGGACATTGCCCGGGATTGCATGATGATCATCAAACGTTTCACACTATCATGTTTTTACTGTCACCGAAATCGATAAAATCGCCTAATTGGGGACCCATCGTCGTGCATTTGGGGGAAAGCTTCACATGTCACCCCGCATTGATTTAAGGCACAGTGCATTTTAGTCTACATTGCACTGTAGAGAACCTACTGTTGATTTTATATTTATTTGTATATATAATGGATTTATAATGCGAAAGTCAACAAGTATGCTTTAATTCCACTCTAAATAGAACATTTATTTCGAAGCACCCCTGTCATATGCAAGAACCTACTGTTTATTTCATATGTTGAGCCTTTCAGCTTGTCCGGTAATAAAACTTCTCAAATGCACTTGTGATGTTAGGCTGTATAAGGTGTTGATTTTGGTCAAAATCGACTGTCCTTTCTTTCATCGGATTATTTCGATTATCGATATTTATCGAAGACATTCCGATACAAAACCTATCAAAAAACACTGCCAGACACATAAAATACCTTTAAAATACAAGCCGTTTTCAAGCCCAAAGGGAATGAACTCACACACACACACACTCGTACAGGCACACACTCGCACAGACACACAGACAGACAAAGTTCCTTTTTTATAATAGTAGCAGTGTCGGTATACGGCATAATCACGTTTGAAACACCGGTTCCCGTCAGATCACCGGTTAAGCAATGATAAGCCTTGCCAGTACCAGATGGGTGATCATTTGGGACTTCCAGGTGTTGTATGTGCTCCCCGCTTATCTCACTATTGTTTCCAGTCGTCCTGAACTTTTCCTTGCCACTGGACTTAAGCAGTGCTGATTCAGGAGCGGTGTGGTTGGTAATTGCGCAACACTTGCCAGAAAATTACATACGCAGCTTCCTCCTATAGAGGGTATCCTTTGTCTTAGTGTCGGTGTGTGTGCGAAAAGTCTCTACCAAATTCCTCTCTAAATATTTGATCTATAGACATGAAACTTGATACATAGGGTATTTGGACCTCGGGGGCATTTTTTATTCGGATTTTAGTCCGTAAAAATAGATGCTAAGAGGCCAAAAATGAAAAAAAACAAAAACAAACTCAGTTGATTTGGCAGGAGTAAATAGACTTCAGAGCATGCGTCATTTATTTTTAAACGTTTGAAATACACATTAGGTACAATATAATAATCAATAGAGAAGGTGCCCTATTATGAGAAATACGAAAGCAGCAAGAGTTAAAATATAATAATTATGTATATTGTATGACCGGGCAACACCGGGCGGCCTACTAGTATGCATATAATTTTAAGATCTTTTTAACAGTAAACTACAATTCAGTTTTATTTTATTGTCGATCAGATCGTTAAGAAATATAATCTGTGCAACGCGCTCTAAAATGAGGGCCTTGAACCAGACTAAGCTGCGAGTAATTAGTTTCATGTCTTGGCGTTATTTTTAGAGTCCGACATAATATGTTTCCAGATGATTCTGCTTTTCTTCATGTTGGGTGAACGACTGACACTATTTTGGGACCTAGGTTTGGAAACATATGGAACGCATACAAGGAATTTAAAGTTGTTAAAATAGTCATGTCTGGCCCAAGGCTAAAAGTGATAGGGAATCTTCTTCATGATTTTTTCTTTTTCTGTAGGGATCTTGACTCTCACAAGCTGTTTCCGGAGAGTTGAATCATTTCTTTATACTGCCCTGATATCATATGGATGACAAATTCGTTGAACTTTTTCAGACAAGCCCTTTATATATGGCATACAAACTGGTGAGTTTCTGGGTGATGTCCTCTTGTGTTTGGTCCAGATGTCTTAGAGCTGATGTCATGCTCTCTGGATAGTTGTTTCGGTGAAGGGTTTCTCTTAAAATGTCCATCTCCTCTTGATATGCACTGCTGTTACTACATATTGCTTTTGCTCGGTCTTGCATTACTTCTAGTAGGCATTTAAGTTTATCTGCAGTAAGCATTCAAGTTATTAGTCCTCGCGCGAAAGAGCAGAGCACAAAATGTTTTTAATAATAATAATAATAATAGAATAACAATAACAAAGACTTTCGCCGGCGAGGACTACTATTGACCGTAACCAGTTATACAGTCCTTTTGAAATTTTAATCCCTATTTTTCTCGTTATGTATTGAATATTTGTTAATGAAACATTTATGAAATGTTCCTTATTAAATTTTAAAGATTTTCTATTCTGAAAGAAGTTTTAAAAAAATTAATCTAACAAAATTATTTTAAAGTTTTTGTTAAAAAAATTCAGATTTTCTCATGATCCAGACCTGTATTACAAAGAGGGGGTTACAAAAAAACGAGTTGTGGTGTGAGGAGAAATACAAACTGAAACAGAATATTCAGACCTGTAATAATACAAAGAGGGGGTTGCAAAAATGAGTTGTGGTGTGAGGAGAAATACAAATTGAAACAGAATATTCAGACCTGTAATAATACAAAGAGGGGGTTGTAAAAACGAGTTGTAGTTGAGGAGAAATACAAACTGAAACCGAGAGAATATTCAGACCTGTAATAATACAAAGAGGGTGTTGCAAAAATAAGTTGTGGTGTTAGGAGCAATAAAAACTGAAATAGAGAGAAGGAAAGTTTTAAAATATAATCTTAAAAAGATAGGATACAAGTTAGAAAAGCATTTCATCCAAGGCATGAAAATTGCTAAACAAAATGTTTTTACTATAGGCTTAAAAATAAAGGTACAAGATTCAATTTGAAATTTATTTAGCTTCAAAGTGCACTTTTATAAATTATACAAAGTAAGGTATAAAAATTTAATTTAAATTGAATCAAAAAAATTACCTTGGATTTCATTTATGTAATGTACATTTTGTTGCAACTTAAAAACAATATTTTTCATCTAGCAATTAATAATATAGATATAAAATTTTCAATGATTTAAAAAAAGTGCAACAGAATGTACATTACATAAAATAAATCCAAGGTAATTTTTTGATTCAATTTAAATTAATTTAAAAGCTTTTTGGCGTCGAGTAGTTCTGGGTCGCATCAGGAAGACTCTTTGACTGAAACAGATGGCTATTTGTAGCGACCATATGTAACTGTTTACCCTCAAATAATATATATATGAGAGAGAGAGAGAGAGAAAGAGAGGGGGAGAGAGAGAAATAAAAAGAAACAAACAGAGTTATGTATTCACAACGTTTCGTTTTTATTTTGAAACTTCCTCTGGATGAAATAAAGTTGAAACGTTGATGAACATATAACTCGGGTTGTTTCCTCTTATTTCTCTCTTTTGTCGGAATACTATTTCGATTATTCTCATGTATGTATATATATATATGTATATATATATGTATATATATGTGTATATATATATGTATATATATGTGTGTATATATATATATATATATGTATATATATATATGTATATATATATGTATATATATGTGTATATATATATGTATATATATGTGTGTATATATATATATATATATATATATATATATATATATATATATATATATATATTGATGTGTAGGACTTCTTCAGTGTCTTTCATTAACCAGTAATACTATTTCTGATCTTCTGCAATTCACACCTGTTAGGACATTTCAATTATGATGGTATAGTGTGTAAATGTGATATTCTGGTGAGTTCTGTCATGAAAGTGATTGACAAATGACAAAAAATATTAAAAGACCAATTCTTAGACGAATGAGCCAGAATGTACTTAGTAAATAGAAAGGTAGACAAAGATTAACGAACGACTCATCCCACACATTTTTGATGACCTGTAATGCGTTCAGATGCTTTTTATATTTCGAATTGTGTTTCTGACTTGTTTTTATGACGATTATTAATGTGTATTATTGCGGATTGTTCGAACTACTGTACTTATTTTGATTGTTATTCGCTCCATGTTTCAGCCAATGTAACCCCCGACTTTCTTCAGGTGTATCTTGTTAAAGTTTGAGATCAGGAATTTTATTTAATCGACGGCGGTGTCTTGTTCTCGTTCTGCCATCCATGAAGTCTTAAGTAATTCGAAGCTATATTTTGGGTTTCGCTCGCACTGAAGCTCGGACCTTCAACCTCCGGAAGAGTGTAACTTACAACTGAATTTGACTTTAGGAATGTCACCACGGGTTTATAAAAATAAAATTATGCAAAGAAAGTGTGGGGGACATCATCCATTAGTTCCTTTCAATTCGTCCCTAATATTTATCATCACTCCAATTGATAATGCAATCCAACTTTTTAAACCATTATCCCCTATGGGTTTAACGTTGTCGTTACATGTTGACGCGGACTTACACATTACATGCAAAGACAGTTGCAAAGGAACAAAAAAGAATGGAACAAATTCGACCTGACTTTTTCAGTTTAAATAAATGCATTTATTCATGGAACTTTCCAAAACACGCCTGCATCTTTCTTTCTTTTTTTTTTTTACAGTTCATTTCATTTGCCACGAGACAAAAAATAAAACTCTACCGTTTGGACAGGCCTTCTCTAATGCCTAACGCCGCCAAAGGGCCACACTTTTTCTTTTCTTTCCCTTCCTCCGCTGTGACGTCACATCGTGAACCGGCTTGGTCATTTGCAAACGTGCACTGCGGCTGTTGGTAACACGCGTTAGTGACTCTATTACAGAAGTTTTTAGTTTTGATAAGAAGTGACTTATGATAAAATCTTAAGTGAAATTATCGTAACAAGTGCCATTATTCTGGCAAAGCACTCAACATTTTAAAGTAGATATGAAGTGAAATATTGCATGAAAAGAAATGGTACCCTTAACTATGGTCGAATTACTCACTAGCGTTGCTAAAAAAAATCATAAATTTTTCTTACAGATTAAGAACCTATTTCGCATGCTCGTAAAATACGCTTAAAAAATATTCTAATTCATATTTATTGTGCAGAGGATATTCTTTATGGATTATTATATTCTGCCCAATTTATGGTAGTGATCTGTATAATTATCTATATATTTATAAAAGTGGACGTGTCTGTGTGTATGTCTGTGTACATTTCCCTACGCAATAACTCTGTCAATTTTTAGTCTACAGACTCGAATTTTGACATACGGGGTACTGAGATTTGGGGGAAAACTATATAATCGGTTCACGGCCAGAAATTTGGCTGTTAAGGGGTCAAAGTTCAATGATTTGACCTTTGAGAACTCTATCAAACTCCTTCGACATTCTTGGGTCTAATACGTGACGTCTTTACTGTTACGACCACTGTCAAACCGGAGGTGACGTAGGTTTAAATTAAGGCCAGACAATCGAAAAGAGGGGATGACTTTCGAAAATATCGGCGAAAAAAGAGACCCCTTCCTATTGAAAAGTGCCCAGTTGAGGGCGAAGAAATTAATGTTTTTAGTCAATTTTTCAGTATTTGTTGTCTGAAGGGTCGAGCTTCAAAACGATACTGATCTTGTTAAAATGCGTTGCCTCTGTAGAAAGTTTAAGGCAGACATGCAAACATACATACATACATACATACATTAATATATTGGTAGCTCAAATTTTCGACCCAAACCGATTAAAAAGTTTGCCCTATCTCTGAATAGCCTTCATGTAAAATTTCAAATGTTTAGACCAGAAATTGTCTGAGTAATTTGGTAAAGACCACAGAGGTAAAATTCTTTTAAACTTTGACCCCTATTATGATCCGTTAAGATTTCTTGTTTTAGGCTCAAATCAAGTTATTAATATGATCCATGTCCAAGGAACCTATATCTAAAATTTCAAGTGTTTGAATCCAAAATTGTTGGAGGAGTTTGGTAGAGTTCTCAAAGGTCAAATCGTTCAACCTTGACCCCTTAACAGCCGAATTACTGGCTTAAAACTGCTTACAAAAAAATTCCCAAATCTCAGTACCCTGTATATCAAATTTCGAGTCTGTAGACTTAAAATTGACAGTTATTGCGTAGGGAAATGTACAGAGACACAGACAGACAGACAGGCACTTTCACTTATATATATATATTACCAAATGACCTAAAGACAATTGTATATCAAAGCGTTATAAATGCAAAATTTTCCAAGCGTAGAGGAGCACTTTAAGTCGATTTACGCCTGCCAAGTTCAAATTTTTACATTTTGATATTATAGCAGCTATTTTATCGACTAAAAATCAAGTAGAACTGGTTCCACACATGCGAATAACCAAAGCTATGATAATTAAAAAAAACAAAAAAAACAGTAAATTTGTTTTGTAAATGGTTGAGGGACAAATTTTTGTAACCTTTATTTACCTTCTCTCCAATTTAGTTTAGGAGTGAATCCTTTACGTGCAAACTATTGAACAAACAAACATACCTAACTATATATAAATAATCAAAATCAAAAATTTATTGTAGTTAGTTCACTAACATGTAAGGCACAAGGTCAGGTGCAAATTCAAACTTGGTATACATAGGTTTTTAAGTCCGTGTCAGTAATTCATGATTTTCATTGCGAACTTTGCTTCTATAGAAGCTGTATCGCCCGAAGAGGTTTCTAATTACTGGTAATTAGCTGACTGAAACATGCTCATGAAGGTGTAGCAACATATTACTGCGTATATAAAACCAAATAAAGAATATATATATATGTATATATATGTATATATGTATATAGCTTAGAGATTTAGAAGAATTACAGTAAATTCAATTCTATAAAAGAGACTTATCGGGACCCATCCACCCCTATACCTCCCCTTGAGTCTTAAATCATAAACTATCAATATTTTCATGATTTATTTCGTTCCTGATGAATCCCACGCTAGACATCGCATCATCATTTTGTTACCTAGCATCTTCTCTACTCTTCTGATGAGAAGCATTAGGCCTTGACATACCTTGGTGTAAAGAGTCCTCTCTCTCCCCCAATTAGATGTTTGCATACCTTTATTAACTAAATGAACCATTCTATATTCACCAATATATAGTTTTTTTTGTTGTCATTTTCCAATCTTATTGTTTCCTATATATATATATATATATATATATATATATATATATATATATATATATATATATAACAGATTTTTTCCATTGAACTCCCAGTCTAACGATACCTTTAGACGGTCGAAATTCCCAACATATTTCTTGATAATAAAGATTTTTTTATTTATTCAATTTAACTATTATTTTTTTGCCATCACGCACCAAAGCTCTCTTTCACTTTTACTCCGCCATATATATATATATATATATATATATATATATATATATATAATGAGAGCGAGATTACACACGTATGTATATGTATGTATACATGACTTATAATTTAGTTTTATGAATTCGCCAATGTTTTATGCTATTTTTTTCGTGTTTTGTTTCAGTGCTTAAGTGTAATTGCTACCATTTGTGTACATTCTTACAGAGAGCGTTATATATATATATATATATATATATATATATATATATATATATATATATATCAAGACGGAAATAATAAAAGATTTACTATTTTGTAGAAAAACTATGAATATCTTTGCAAGAATTATCCTTTAAATTATCTCTCGATCTCCCTCTGTCTTGCACACACACATACACACACATCTGAGTTAGTCTTTATGTGTGTGTGTATATATATATATATATATATATATATATATTCATAATATAAAGCTGAATGTCTGTGTGTGTGTGTCTGGTCAGGAATAGGCTCCTATATGGTTGACTATTTAAAAACAAAAACTGATTACATATAATGATAGATGTATTGAGACACAGAAATGGGTATGTTTGATCTGGCAGAACGGTGGTTCATTAAAATTGTGGGGGTCTGTGTTCGCGCCTGGTTCACAAAATATGGAAATAAAAAATAATTAAAAAAAAAACGTTTGCAAGTGTTTTTGATATAGATGCACATAAGAATACTTTGATAAGTATGTTTTAACTTAAATAGGGATGGTATACATTTTATTGCACTAAAAGGTGTATTGAACAAAGAACAATTGAACAAGAAAACTTAAACGAGATTAATAACACAGAACAAGACATTTACTAAATTTAATAAATGCTTAGAATGGAATCGCATTCCTTTTTGATTTCTTTATAAAATCAATCCTTTTAGGCATGCTCTCAACCAAAGTTGAACACTGCGAAGAGGAGATGATATTCTAGTCGCTTTGCCCAGTTACCCACAGTTTGTCATTATTCGAAAAAATTTCTTCCAGCCAATGCACAACATATAATTGACCAACGATTCTCGATTGGGTTTTAATTAGGGCTTTGACCTTGCAAAAACATCACATCAATTGAATTATCAGAAAACCATTTTTGTTACTTTTGCAGTGTGTGCAGGGGAACTGTCATGTTGAAAAATGATGTTCTGGGATATTTCTAACTTCTGGATCTTGGTAACAGTCTTGGTTGTAAAATGGTGCCAAAAATAGGCTCTGGATGATGGAGATCCCCGGAATGTGTGACCTTAAGGGCAAATGTCACATAGGTCATTACCTTTTCAATGAGCGTTTATTTGTTAAATTCTGATCAATTGTCGCTGAGATGCTGACATTCTGTTGAAGTGCTTGTAAAATAAGCAGAACAATGCAACTTTGCGGCGATCGGAAGGAGTAAGAACTTCGTTGGACTTATCTTGAGAGAAAAGGAGAGAGAGAGCGTGGCTAATAGCTCGTGCACTAGTCCAAAAGTGCCAATAATACACCATGTATTGACGAATGGTGATTTTATTTAGCTGTGGGATAAATTACAGGTGTGAGAATTTTTCTGGCTGCGTAGCGAGAGCCCACTTTCTTTGCAGTATCTTCTATGTATTTATTTAATATCTCTACTATTATATAAAATAAATTTTGTCTGTGTGAGAGTTTGCTCTCTATCAACTCGGAAACGGCTGGGACATTTCTTTTTTTTTAAATTTGATGCTAACTTCTTTGATGTGTCTGGGAGTGTTCGCAGATAGGTTTTGTATCGGAATGCGTCCAATAATGATTGAAAATCGATAATCGAAAAATTCTGATTAAAGAAGAGTCCGATTTTGACCAAAGTTAACACTTTTATACAACCTAATACAACGAATGCATTTGAGAACGTTTATTACCGCACAAGCAGAAAGTAGAAGCCTATAAATCAACTGTAGATTCTTTTCTAAAACAGGGACGTGTTCGAAATCAATGTTCTTTTTAGAGCACAACTGAACTATGATACTTGACCTTTGCATTGTAAACCGTAAATGAGGCCATTGTTTACAGATAATTTTATAAAAATCAAAAGTAGATTCTCTACAGTGCAATGTACACTACAGAGTGTTGTGGACTAAGTGATTGCTGGGAAGCACGTGAAGGTTCCTCTTAGTACATTGTGTAGGGGGAGGGGCTAGCTAGAGCAGGCAATCAATCGATTTGGTTTTAAAAAATCACCGATTTCAATGACAATAAAAGTATGGGATGGTGGAAAATGTGCTGATCATTATTCAGGAGTCTTGATGATGGAGAGGCTATGTACTGGCAGGGAGACTTGTGCATAGCTGCACCCGTTTCATTGTGAGGTTAGCCAGCGGTGTTAGCTGGAAGCGAGAAGGCATGCAAGCATGACCTTAACACTAGCTTATACCTAACACACTAGATGCATCACATGCCCCTGCCGGATTAAGAATCCAAACGCATAGACATTTACAGTGTAATGCTAATTCTGTTCAGTTCTAGGAGGTCCACTCACCCAGGCTTTGCTATCTCCCTTTGGGAAAGGGTTAGTTTATTTATTACCGGAGAATGCTGGCGGAGCTGCCCAGGCACTTTTTGCATGTAAGAATACTTCTCCCCAGGGGCGCTGACTTCTAAATCCCACTTTCTGATCTTGGTGTCATAGTTCTTGCAGTGGTAGAGAACTAAAAAATAAAAAAAAAAAAACTCTCGCCTTCCGACCTTGTGTCACATCTTTCTTCGATGAGAAACAAAAAATAACAAACCTCTTCAGATTTTTTGGTATTCAGGTAATCTGCTCATTGTTTGGAGTCCTGGATATGACCTTAAACTATATCCGATGGTGAGGCCCCAGCTTGTGGGCTTTGGGGAGTGTGGAGCCACCCTTTAATTGCCATTGCTCCCAGGTCCACTCTGACCCGAAGTGGTAGTACCTGTTAGGGTCCCAACTATGGGTTAAATAGAAACCAACTTGAAAAAAAATATATTCTATTAAAAAATTTCTTCAGAATCACTGGATTCGGCATTAAATAATCTTAAAAGGGTTGATATGCCGTAAAACAACAACAAAAAAAAAACAACCAATCGTTGTTTGGAAACTTGGATATGAATAACACTCATGGTACGTTCTCACCAATCAGCTTGTCAGCTGCTAGGTCATGTTTGTGTTTTTTTTTAATATGCCAAAAACATTGTAACAGATATTCCCATGACACTTTCTACTTCAGAGGAAGGCAGTTTAACCGGGCTAAGGTGGAAGCCGCCCTTTTTTTCTTTTAAACCATAAAAGACAAAGATTAATGGGTGGACTCCATTTTAAATTCTTTTCTCTGTCTTAAGTCCGTATACGTGTTTTCGTATTTGGGCGCAACGTGAAAATACGAGATTTAAACGAGAGCTGACATTTTTTTTTTCTTTCTCATTGTTCCGTTCGATGTTTATCGGTTTTAGGGAATGCATCGAAACAACGCTCCCAAACACGCAAACGTAAATAAATTAATACCTAAACAAATGAATGAATAGATAAATAAATGTATGAAGGTGTGTGTCCGTAGTAAACTTTTTTTTTATTTTATTTTTAAATAACATTAGTGGACCTACAAGCACGCACATTTATGTTTACGTCGATGTATAAATATAAATATATTTGACTATTTATATGAATTATTTATTGGGATTAGCAGGTGAATTGAGCTTAGGCATTATCGACATTTATGTTTAGAATTTAGATTTATTGGCGCAGGTAGACATATCCAGTATAAGGCATAGTACGCTATGGCTTTAAAAGTTCAGTCACATACACACACACGAGTCTAATTTATAAAACTCACTATGTCTGTCTGTCTGTCTCCATATTTTCAAACTACATCTCTCCGATACTAAAAGTCGACGAGCAGCTATAGAGGCCTCAAATAACCGGATCTTTTATGGGGTTTTAGTCGGATAAACTAGTTTTTAAGAGTTTAAAAGGGGACAAAATTTAATAAATACCGTTATACATTTTGTACAGTTATCTTTTTTTTTTTTTTAATTTTTAATAAGTTCATATGTATGTTACGTCACCAGCTTTGAATGTTATAGTTTTGCTTTCGGGTTCGATTCTAGTTGACGGCACACAACTATTTCTTTTTTTTTTTTTTTTTTTTTTTTTGAAATTTCGACTCTGTAATAATATACACAGAGATTACAGCGTCAACTTCCATAACTAGTGGGAATGGTATTTTTGTTTACTATAAATATTTTCTCACAGAAAATATATTTTTGTTTAATGTTTGTTTTTTTTCATAGTTATAAAATCAAACGCATTAACCATAAAACCTGTAGAAATGACTCAAAATAAAAAAAACGGGCACATCATGACCATAACGACACACAATCCGTTTGTTTGTAAGACGTAACCTCAGCAAATTGCTCGATTATAAAGAAAAATTTTGTTAAAAATAAATTCATTTTTAAAACTTTACATAAACTTTTCTGACCTTCTGTAAAGTTTATTATATACTTGAGTACGGGCGAGCTGATGGGTCAGTATATGTTATAGCTAGCTATAGAATAGTGAGTATACAGAATTAATGTATAAACGCGCAAAAATTGAATGCGCGTGGGCGCGTAAACAAACATTGCAACCAGTAAAAATAATGCATTCAATTTTTGCACTTTGATGCCAAATCTCTCTACTTTAGAAAGAAAAAATAACACGCCAGGGTAATATTTTCAATTGAGCGATAAACAATGCGACGAGAGCATTGGAAAAAAATTAAATGCAGGTAGTTAATAAAATATAATTTTATGATTAATAGATTTCTTGAAATTCTTTAGAAGTACCAGAAATATTCTCAAAAAAAAAAAAAAAAAAATTCTAATTATGGTAAACCGGGTGTGAAATGCATACATATATGTGTGTGTGTATATGCATGCATATGTATATATATGTATGTAGATATATGTGTGTATATGTGTATATGCATATGTATATATATATATGTACGTGTGTATATGTATATATATGTATACATATATATGTGTATATATATGTATATGTATGTATAAATGTATATGTATATATATATGCATATGTATGTATATGTATGTATAAGTATGTATATAAATATGTATGTATAAGTATGTATATAAATATGTATGTATAAGTATGTATATAAATATGTATGTATAAGTATGTATATAAATATGTATGTATAAGTATGTATATAAATATGTATGTATATGTATGTATATAAATATGTATATATATGTATGTATATAAATATGTATATGCATATATATTTATATATATATATATGTCGAGCTTCAAACTGATACCAGTTTCGTATGTATATATATATATATATATATATATATATATATATATATATATATAACTCAGTTTGTGTGCGCCAATAATTTTTTTTGTTTTGATTTTCACACAAATTTACTTTATATTGCTGGGAGTGAGTTTAGATGGGGATTTTACTGGTATACTTTCAGTAAGTATCGAAAAACTCCAATTGGAGGAGGAATGGTCTATTACAGTCTATCTATTACGAGTGAATTTGGGAACTTGCATCACCCGACAAACAAAAGTCCAGCGTATAAAATTAACAGAAGCATCTTTGGTAAAACAGGCAACATTCGAATTGATTTGCTTTAATTGTTGATACTTAGTTAATTCTTGGCAATGTCGAATATATATAAATATATATGCATATGTGTGTGTGTATATATATATATATGCATAAGTGTGTATATATATTCATATATGTGTGTGTATATATATGCATAAGTGTATATATATTCATATGTGTGTGTGTATATATGCATAAGTGTGTGTGTGTGTATATATGCATATGTGTGTATATATGCATACATATGTGTATATATATATGACTATATGTGTATATATATCCATTTTTGTGTGTATGCATGTATGTGTGTATATATATATGCAGATATAGATATATGATATAGATATGTATATATTTATGTATGTATATAGATATGTATGTGTATATAAATATGTATACGTATGTGTATATAAATATGTATACGTATGTGTATATAAATATGTATGTGTGTATAAATATGTATATATATGTGTGTATATAAATATGTATATATATGTTTGTGTATATATCTATTATATATGCTAATATATGCGTATATGATCATATATGTATACACATATCTGTATATATATGTATGTGTATGTATATGCATTTATCAGTATATATGTGTATGTATATGCATGTATAAGTATATATGTGTATGTATATGATAATATATTTATACATATTTATGTATGTTTATATGTATATATTTATATATAATATATGTAACTCCTTCTTTCGAATATTTTCAGTTTAATACAAGTACTCCTCCTAGTACCATGATATTTTACATTATATTTGTATCGAATTTTCAACCTGTGATTTTCTAAACGGGTCAAAATTAAAACAACTAATCACACGGGAAACTTTGTCACTTTCGAATTTGGAATTAACTTTTATTTAGCGCCTTATTTTTTACATATCACCGTGTGTCTCGATAAAAGTAGGTTTCACATGAATTTTTTTAATCGATACAAATTCAGACGAAACTCTGCTACATTTCTGATGGGAGGGTGACGCTCGGAACAATCTTCTTTGCCTTTACAAAGCAAAAATCGACTTTGCAATCAAGTGGGACTGGTAGAAACGTCAATTCTCTTCTCGTTTCTCTAGTCCTTTGCTATTTCATCGGAAGTCGAAGGTGCTCGACCGACCTCCAATCTCTGGTTGCTCCGTATAAAAGATTTAGATCAAGATCTCGTCTGGTAACCACACTTTAAAAAAGACTTTTTTTTTTCGCTTCAAATTATTATTTTTTTATTGAAATCGCTCCAGACACAGCATGAAGCTACTTGAGTTTTTATGCGAATCGCTCCACACAAAGCACGAAACCACTTCATGTTTAGGAGCAAAAAATTAAATACTACTTCAAAGTCAAAAACTTGCCAACAATAAGTATTATATGGAATAAATTCAGATTTAGAAAACAGCAATTTTTCCCTCTTTGTCAGAAACATCGCTCATGGAATATGAGGAATCATCATCATCAAGAGATGTCCTGCCTCGTACAGGCATTGACGGCTATCTCTCTTCATCTATCTTTCTCTTGAGACATTCATGAATTCATTGTTGCTCATTATTTTTCATGTTCCCCAGGTGTTAAGACTGTCATCGTATTTTTTTCGCTCTTGTCCTTTGCTTCTTCATCAAACTAATTTGTTCTATTCCGCCTTTTCTGTAGACATGGGCCATAAATCTCATTGGTCTTTTTCGTATTTCTTATTAGAGACCTTTCTCTGTTTGCCATTTCTAATACCTCTTGGTTTGTTTGTTTGTTTTTTTTTTGTCCAGAATATCTTCAAAATTCCCTTCAGGAATCAAGTTTCAGTTGCCTTTAGTCTCTTTCTCGTGCTGTTGGTGATTGTCCATCACTCACAACCGTACAAAGGAACAAACTATACATACGGTCGGAGTATTCTGAATTTGGCGTCTATTTTAATGTTTATGTTGGTCATCATTGATGTCAATCTCTTGAATGGGGTTTTTGGTTGCGAATATGCGACTTTGTATTTAAGTAATTCACCTTCCATCACATATGATCCAGTATCCCATATATATATATATATATTATATATATATATATATATATATATATATATATATACTTAATTTACTCACATAAAATTAATATACGAAAGTATAAATTTATGCGTAAACTTTAAGTATTTACTTCAGAAGTGCTCAATACGTAGGTAGAGCTAGTTAGTAAGTAATAGAAGATGCGTATATAAAAACGACAAACAACCACAAAATTCGCGCATAAGCCTGAAGAGTCCTAGAGTGGATGAAACGCGGAATATTTAGTGTAGCTTAATCGCCATATATATTTTATAACTTACTATATATATATATATATATATATATATATATATATATATAAATTACTATAATAATTACTAAATACCTACAGACATTAGTGTTTCGGAAATCATTATAATTATTTATTATAATAATTATTTACTATAATATTTATTAAATAACAACAGACACTAGTGTTTCACTCTTTCGGAAATCATCATTGCAGAGTGTCACGATTAACAGCGACCGATAGATTCGAATCCTGCAACAGAAGCCATCTCTGACTCCATAAACAAGGACGTAATCCATTCGGCCATCGTTAACCACAAGAAATACTGTTGAAATTTAAGGACAAAATAAGCATAGAGTTTCAATAACTATAGGATTTAAATAATCTGTTTACACGATTCCCGCGTTTCTAAAAACTCACTGGGCAAACTTTTTTTTTCTGCAGATATATCATGGAAGACTAGCATTTATTTGTTCATAAGCTTGCGAGAAAATAGCGCTCAGTCAATGTAGTGTTTCAGGATGTGCTTACTCTGAAGCAATCCTCAACCTGTATAAGAGTGAGATTATCCTAAAATAATGTATTGCTGCCTCATCTCTCAGATGCGACAAAACATGATTTCGTACGCTCTGTTAGTGTGTGTCCACCCTACAGATAATAATTAACTTTCCCATTTACTATAAAGACCGGAAAAATATGTCTCTTGGCACATATGTATATACATGTGTGTGTATATATATTCATATGTGTGTGTGTATATATGCATATGTGTATGTATATATATATATATGCATATGTGTGTGTATATATGCATATGTGTGTGTGTATATATGCATATGTGTGTGTATATATATGCATATGTGTGTATATATGCATATGTGTGTGTGTATATATGCATATATGTGTGTATATATGTATATGTGTGTATATATGTATATGTGTGTGTATATATGCATATGTGTGTGTGTATATATATATGCATATGTGTGTATATATGCATATATATGTGTGTGTATATATATGCATATGTGTGTATATATGCATATGTGTGTATATATGCATATGTGTGTGTATATATATATATGCATATGTGTGTGTGTATATATGCATATGTGTGTGTGTATATATGCATATGTGTGTGTGTATATATGCATATATGTGTGTATATATATGCATATGTGTGTGTATATATGCATATATGTGTGTATATATATGCATATATGTGTGTATATATATGCATATGTGTGTGTATATATATGCATATGTGTGTGTGTATATATATATATATATATATATGCATAATATATGCGGATCTTTAATTTTATTTTAGTTTAGGATCACACGTTATCAAGGCTCAAAGGTCACCCGAGGATAAGGATTAATGGATGTTAGGTGATAGTGAAGTAATCGTTATTGATGTAAATTGGGCGGAATTTGGTTATTTATGAGGACGATTTAACAGGAACTTGTTTACATTAGATTTGAAGGCTACCATGCTGTATTTAGCAAGGGAACATGTTAGCGGAACAGTGTTCCAAAGGCGGACAGTTCTGGAAGAGGAGCTTTGTTCATGGAATCTATGTTTAGAGAGTGGGGAAAATCATACTATTAAAGACGGGAAAAATATGTCTCTTGGCGTCCGTCCGTTTCGGATCTTGCACGAGTGGTATGCCCACGCTTTACATTTGTGGTCAAATTTATTTTCCCTTAATTTCCCCCCCCTTAATTTTGTTTCCCTTAATTTTGCTTCCCTTAAATTTGCTTCCCTTAAATTTGTTTTCCTGAATTTTGTTTCCCTTATTTTTTTCCCTTAATTTTGCTTTCCTTAATTTTGTTTCCCTTAATTTTACTTCCCTTAATTTTACTTCTCTTAATTTTGTTTCCCTTAATTTTACTTCCCTTAATTTTACTTCTCTTAATTTTGTTTCCCTTAATTTTGCTTCCCTTAAATTTTCTTCCCTTAATTTTGTTTTCCTGAATTTTGTTTCCCTTAATTTCGTTTTCCTTAATTTTGTTTTCTTTAATTTTTTTCCCTTATTTTTTTCCCTTAATTTTGCTTCCCTTAATTTTACTTCCCTTAATTTTACTTCTCCTAATTTTGCTTCCCTTAATTTTGCTTCCCTTAATTTTGCTTCCCTTAAATTTGCTTCCCTTAAATTTGTTTTCCTTAATTTTGTTTACCTTAATTTCGTTTTCCTTAATTTTGTTTCCCTTATTTTTTTCCCTTAATTTTGCTTCCCTTAATTTTGTTTCCCTTAATTTTACTTCCCTTAATTTTACTTCTCTTAATTTTGCTTCCCTTAAATTTGCTTCCCTTAATTTTGTTTCCCTTAATTTTGTTTCCCTTAATTTTGTTTCCCTTAAATTTGCTTCCCTTAAATTTGTTTCCCTTAATTTCGTTTCCCTTAATTTTGTTTCCCTTAATTTCGTTTCTCTTAATTTTGTTTCCTTTAATTTTGTTTCCTTTAATTTCGTTTCCCTTAATTTTGTTTCCCTTAATTTTGTTTCCCTTAATTTTGTTTCCCTTAAATTTGTTTCCCTTAATTTCGTTTCCCTTAATTTCGTTTCCCTTAATTTTGTTTCCCTTAATTTTGTTTCCCTTAATTTTGTTTCCCTTAATTTTGTTTCCTTTAATTTTGTTTCCCTTAATTTCGTTTTCCTTAATTTTGTTTCCCTTAATTTTGTTTCCCTTAATTTTGTTTCCCTTAATTTTGCTTCCCTTAAATTTGTTTTCCTTAATTTTGTTTCCCTTAATTTTGTTTCCCTTAATTTTGTTTCCCTTAATTACCGAGTTGTGTCTTCCTTACGGGAGCATAACACGCTGAAGCTCCATGTTTTGACGAGTTTCTGGGCTTGACCTTTACTCCTGATCTGAAATAGAACACGTATATCAAATCCGTTTCCAAGGTCACTCGAAACATGGTAGGATCCTTCTACCGCTCCAGTAAATATCTAACTCCTGATGCAATTCTCTACCTATATAAAAGCCAGGTACGGCCAATGATGGAGTATTGTTACCACATCTGGGCAGAAGCTGCTAGAAGCAGCTTACCCTACCTTGACACAGTTCAAAATAGACTTCGTGGCTTAGTGGGGATGCCATTTTCTCTTTCCTGCAACCTCTTTCCCACATAAGAGACGTTGCGAGCCTGTCTCTGCTTTATCGTTATTTTTATGGCAAGTGCACGTCTGAGCTCCAATCTACGCCCCCCCGCATCACAGTTTCACGAAAAACACTCGTCTAGCCCAAATTACTATAAATAATTTCCCCCACTCTTTATCTATGTCTAAACCTAAACGTAGATTCCAGGAACAAAGCTTCTTTCTTAGAACTGCACGCCCGTGGAACTCTCTTTCGTTTTCCTGCTTTCCAGCTGACTACAATTTGATTGTCTTCAAGTCCAACGTAAACAAATTCTTGATGAACCGTCCCCCTAAGTGATCCAATTTACACAATTTCCAATACTTATGTTTACTACGCTATAATCTCAGTGATTAATGTATACCCATTAACCCTTATCCTCAAGTAGCCTCTGGGCCTTGATAAGTGGTGATTTCTATGTAAAAAATAGTGCAAATTAGATAGCGCAGTCTAGCAATGGTGCCATACGTTCTTCAGAATAGTCTGATCTATTCCCTGCTTCCTTTGTTTCAGCTCGTTTGACTCGATGGTCTAGTGGTCTTCATCAATTTGCTGTTTTTATTCCATGTTTTAATACTGCTTTGTGTTCCAGTAGCTTCTTTCCAAGACCTGTCTCGTAGAACTCTCAAGCTGCTGCTCCCGTTTCTTTTACTCCCGGCTTTCGATTTTTGAAGACTGCGTTCAATAGACATTTACTGTGTTTGCGATAATTGTCTTTCGTTATTTTTAGGCTATTGACAGAATACAAAATCGATTCTTAATTAAGTGAGAAATAATCCCTCTTCCAATATTCGCTTTCTCACAGAAAAGACGTTGATAGTCTTTTTCTATTCTATTTGCATTTATACCGACGTAGTCCCCACCACCAATAAAAAAGATTGTAAAATCCAACGGATTGTGTAAATAAATATTCATATTTTTTACATCAATGGATGTAAAATATAAACAGATGTAAGATATAAACGGATGTAAAACATAAAAAGATGTAAAATATCAACGGATGTAAAGCATAAAAATATGTAAGATATATAAACGGATGCAAAACATAAAAAGATGTAAGATATATAAACGGATGCAAAACATAAAAAGATGTAAGATATAAACGGATGTAAAACATAAAAACATGTAAAATATCAACGGATGTAAAACATAAAAAGATGTAAGATATAAACGGATGTAAAACATAAAAAGATGTAAGATATAAACGGATGTAAAGCATAAAAAGATGTAAGATATCAACGGATGTAAAACATAAAAAGATGTAATATATAAACGGAGTTAAAACGTAAAAAGATGTAAAATATCAACGGATGTAAAACATAAAAAGATGTAAAAAAATAAACGGATGCAAAACATAAAAAGATGTAAAATATCAACGGATATAAAATATAAAAAGATGTAATATATAAACGGATTTAAAACATAAAAAGATGTAAAATATCAACGGATGCAAAACATAAAAAGATGTAAAAAAATAAACGGATGCAAAACATAAAAAGATGTAAAATATCAACGGATGTAAAATATAAAAAGATGTAAGATATCAACGGATGTAAAACATAAAAAGATGTAATTCCTAGCTTAGTGGGGATGCCCTTTTCCTTCCCTGAACCCCCTTTCTTACAGAAGAAACGTTGCGAGCCTGTCTTTGCTTTATCGTTATTTTCATCGCAAGTGCTCGTCTGCGCTCCAATCTATGCCCCCACCCCTCGCCAAACACTCACGAGAAACGCTAGTTTGGCTGTAAACACTATCAATAACTTCCAACGCTCTTTATCTGTGGCTAAAGCCAAACGTAGATTCCATTAACAAAGCTTCTTTCTTAGAACTGCACACCTGTGGAACTCCTTTGCATTTACCTGCTTTCCAGCTGACTAAAATATGACCGTCTTCAAGTCCAATGTAAACAAGTTCTTGATGAACTGTTTCCCTTAAGTAATCCAATTTACCAAACTGACACTTCTAACGATTACTATGATATTGTCCTTTTGACGAATGTACACTCTTAAACCTTTATCCAAGAGTAACCTCTGTGCCTTGATAAGTGGTGATTCCTTTGTAAAAAAACACATATACAAATATGTTAAGAATGTAAAACACACAAACTGTACAACACATAAAAATTCAAACGTATAAATATGAACAATATAAAAGTGTAAAAACACAAAGATGCAACTATATAAAACGTAAAACATACACAAATCTAAAATAAATATAATAGATAAGATATATATCCACGAATGTAAAACATAAAAATATAAATCACACAAAAATGCAAAAAACACAAAGATGCTAACAGTAAGATTTAAAACGTACACAAATCTTAAACATTAAATTGAATATATATATATATATATATATATATATATATATATATATATATTTATAAAAGTGAAAGTGTTTGTGTGTCTGTCTGTTTTGTACATTTTCTTACCAAATGATTCTGTCAATTTTCAGTCTACAGACCCGAGATTTGACATAAGTGGTCTTGAGTTTTGGGAACATCATTTTAATCGGTTTTTGACCAGAAATTTGGCTGTCAAGGGGTAAAAGTTCAACGATTAAATCGTTGACAACTCTAACAAACTCCTCGGCCAATTTTGTGTATAAACATTTGGAATTTTAGATGTAGGTTACTTGGACATCGATCAAATTTTAATTTGATTTGTGCCCTAAAAGAATAAATGTTAAGGGGGTCAAAACTGGGGTCAATGTTAAAATAAAAAAATTGAGTTTTGCGGTCTCTACGAAATTACTCGGATAACTTTTGGTCTAAACAATTGAATTTTTTTATAAAGTGTATCCAGACTTAGCACAAGCTTTTCAATCGGGTTTTGACCGAGAATTTGTCTGCCAAGGGGTCAACGTTCCAAAGATTTCACCTTTGCGGTCTTTAGCAAACTATTCAGCCAATTTTGGGCCTAAACATGTGAAATCTTACGTAAAGGGTATTCAGAGATGCAGCAAGCTTTTTAATCGCTTTTTGGACAAACCTCTGGCTGCCAAAAGGTCAAAGTTGAAAGAGTTGGGCGTTGCAGACTCTACCAAACTCCTCCACCAATATGGGGTCTAAACACTTTTAGATGTAAGTTTCCTGGACAAGAATCACACATTTTAATCTGTATATATATATATATATATATATATATATATGCACATAAAGTTATGAACAGTACATCGACCGAAATGTTGTGAAAATGACACTCAAGATGAGAACAGCTGTCCAGTGAATCCAAAAAAATAGAAGATCTTATCATCATCTAAAAAATTCAGAAACATAAAATCCGTCTTCGATAACTATTTTATGTATCTTTATATGTGCGTGTGTGTGAGCGCTTATAAACACACACACACACACACACACACATATATATATATATATATATATATATGTGTATATACACACATCCCAACCTCTTTCTATCGATGTCAATTTTTATCTATCCATGTATATCTAAATATATAGATATCCCATAATAAATCCGTGGTTCCCGCCTGCTCTAGCGATTCCCGCGTCTATTTTCGACCCGCGGGTGTGGGAACCACCGCCCGCCCGCACGACGCCAACGTGGGTATTTCTCTCTCGAAATTCTATACAGTATTTTCCACCCGTAAACCTTTGGCCCCTACCCGGCTCAGTGCTCTATGAGAACACGTTCTTGCGGACAGCACGCACAAAATGGCGGCCAAAGGTTGCGGGACTTTTAAAAATTTTCTTTCCTTTATTCGTCATTTTGGATAATTAGACTAAACAAGATGGCGACCTATTAGTGACCGGCAAAATGTTTTAATGTCGACTCTAATTGTTTTAATGCACTTAGCAGTGGCTTTGTAAATGATTATACATTCGTTTTGGAATTTATAAGATGGGGATTAATTATTTGTATTCTTTGGATTTTTCGGACTACTGTTCTCGTCTCGAGTATGATTTTCACAACGTTTCGGCCGATGTAACATCCGGCCTTCTTCAGGCGTATCTTATCGTAATCTATAATATAAATTTTACCTGTCTGTTTAGATGTATGTATGTATGTATGTATGCCTAAAACTTTCGACAGGCGACGGATTTTCACGGGGTCGGTATCGTTTTGAAGCTCGACCCTTCGGACGACAAATATCGAAGAATTGGCTAAAACCATTAATTCCTTCATTCTCAACTGGCCATAGGGGGGGGGGTCGCTTTTTTCGCCGATATTTTCGAAAGTCATTCCCTCTTTTCGATTGATTAGCCTTAATTTAAACCTTCGCCACTTCCGGTTTGGCGATGGACGCAACGACAAAGACGTCACGTTTTTTGTTTTTTGTTTCACGTTCCATTCCTCGCGGTACTGATTCAAGCCTGTCTGCCTACTACTACCAGGCAATTTTTGTTGAGGCAAGAGTGGCTCTCCTTTAGGGGAGCTTGACTATTATTATCCTTCCTATCTTGTGCCACACTTTGGTGTGGTGGACACCAAACAAATATCTACCACATTATGAGTCTCTCATAATAGGATAATATCTCCTAGCGATTTCAGCTGCAGAGCGACTGGATAGAGTACTCATCAAGTACCCATTCTTGACATTCAGCCCAACGGGTGCAGGGCCGGGAACCGGTCCAGTACCTGTCGAACTGAGGCACACAGCCTGGGTCTCACTCAGGAGTTCCACCCTCCCAGGCCTTGCCACCCGGCTTTCGAGTGGGGCAAATTTATTGCTTGTTGCCTGAGGCACCCCGACCGGGGAATGCCGACGGGAATACTCAGGCAATTTTTTTAATTGCAAGAGTGTTCTCCTCCTTTAGGGGAGCTTGGTTAGAACCCCCATTTCTGACCTTGTGTCACATATTGGTGATGTGGGCACTGATTTAAATATCTATCCCATTATGAGTCAAAATATTGCAACAGTAATTGTGTTGTTTTAACTTAGGGATTGAGTTATACACAACTAGAAAGCTCATAAAAGGGATGAAGAGATTAAAAAAGTACGCGTGACATCTTTATGATTAAACTCCCACTTCATTATCTTTCACGCTTTCTCTATCCGTCATTATCCGGTCCTTCTCTCCAACTCTCTTTTTCACTCTCGCCAAATCCAAAACCTTTACTATTGTATTGAAAAAAAAAAAAAGAACAAAAAATGAATAACGTTTCCTATCGATAATAGATAAAAATCGAAATGCCTGAAATACCGAACTTCCCTTGATGTGTCTTGGCTTAATTTTGTTTTTAATCTTTTTCTTTTACATTTTGGATTTTAGCTGGACATACAAACGTACAAACACACAGACAACTGCTCTTCATAGAACTCCTTCTAACACACCTGAATATTCGTGTATTTATTGCATATCATAACATAAGCAAGATCATACCGAATCAGAATATGTAAATCGATGGGCGAGTTCATTATATATATATATATATATATATATATATATACTAGCTGACAGCCCGGCGTTGCCCAGTCGTACAATAAACTTAAACATGATATTTTAATTTATGCAGATTGCATATGCGTTATCATAGGATCAATCCTTAATTTATTATTTAATATTACTAGAAATAATTCGGTCAGTGTACTATTTTGCAAAAAAAAAAAAAAATAAATAAATAAAAAAAAAAAAATAAATAAATAAATTTAAAAAAAAAAAAAAAAATAAAAAAAAAAAAAAAAATAAATAAATGAAAAAATAAATTAAAAAAATAAAAAATAAATAAATAAATAAATGAAAAAAAAAAATTAAAAAAAAAAAAATAAATAAATAAAAATAATAAAAACATAAATAAAAAAAATAAATAAAAACATAAATAAATAAAAAAATAAATAAATAAAAAAATATAAAAAACATAAAAAAAAATAAAAAAAATGAAAATAAAAAATAAAAAAAATAAAAACATAAATAAATAATAAAAAATAAATAAATAAAAAAAATAATAATGACAATGTCGTTCATCGAATTCCGTCTGCGTTTGGTTACGATATCACGTCAGCTGATATTTTGGTTTGACGATGAATGTTCTGGAAAAAGTTATTTCTGATTAATGTTTAGCTTTAAAATATGCAAACGAAGAAATGATTTGCGACGATTTTAAATGGTACTTCTTTCATCGTAAATTGAACTTATTGATAAGAAAACAAAAATAAATAAAATGGTGACGTATATCCGGGCTTGAACATGGGTCCATTCCATCTGTATTCGAATGCTCTACCACTGAGCTATATATCCAGATGACAATAAATCTGTTTTATTTTGTAAAGAAGAATTTTTTTTTATTTAGAATTTATTATTCTCTTTGGCCAGTGTAACGTAAAATATTCCCCTCTAAAAATTACCCTTTTTTATATATAAAAAAGAAAGAAAATCTATTATTAAAATCTGATTTTTTTTTCGATTTTAGACAACTATCAGATGGATTTCCGTACAAAACATATCTAAGAACACTGCCAGACATATAAATTAGCTTGGAGTAAATTTGCAAAAGATAGGCTTAGCCGTTTCAGAACCTATAAGGAAAGAACTCACACACACAACCTGACTTATATATAGATATATTTAATCAAGCAAATTGTACATGCATTAAATAGAGGGGAACAGTAGGAGAGGGAAAGACTTGCTGTTTTTAATACTCGAATTTTTAATCGACCTATATTTTTGATCGACTTTTCATCGACTCTATATATTTTAAGTTATCATCACACAACGCCGTTTACTGATATATTTTAGTTTTCACTTTTAATTCTCATTTTCGCTCTTTCGCACTTTTACTTAAACACCTGAAGATGATCCGTGGACGAATCGAAAGCGCTCGTCACAGCAACAATTATGGAACTTTTATTAATATTTTTGATTTCGATATAAAAAAGATTATACGGAAAATCAAAAAAAAAAAAAAAAAGAATCATAAAACAAAGTGTCTCCTTTGAATTTAATATTTGCTGAAATGAAAATAAAATGCTACCTATATATATATATATATATATATATATATATATATATATACTAGCATTTCAGCCCGGCGTTGCCCGGGTGTTTGGAGGTGTATGCTGAGCAAAAAAAAAAAGAGTAAATTTTTTTTTAATTTGACCCCTATTATGACCCCTTAAAATTTATAGTTTCGGGCTCAAATCACTTTATTAAGTTAGATCCAGGGTCAAGGAACTTATATCTAAAATTTCAAGTGTCTAGACCGAAAATTGTCGGAGGAGTTTGGTAGAGTTCTTAAAGGTCAAATCGTTGAAATTTGGCCCCTTAGCAGCCAAATTTCTGGCTGACACCCGTCACATCGATTTTCCCAAATCTCAGTACCCGGTATTTCAAATTTCGAGTCTATAGACTAAAAATTGACAGAGTTATTGCGTAGGGAAATGTACACAGACAGACAGACAGACAGACAGACACGTTCACTTTTATAGATATAATATATATATATATATATATATATAGAGAGAGAGAGAGAGAGGGGGGTACATTTTTTATGTTGTGTTCTTACCACACGGTTCACGGTTGCTGCCTTTCATTTAATAACCTGGTTTCGACAAACCAAAAAATTCCTTTCGAAATTAATCATACTTATCATTTTCTCCGCCTCAATCCTTCCCCCTCCCACTCTTCCCCCTATTTAATGTATGTACTAGAAAAATTGGGACTTGTTAGGTCAGTTTCAACTATTTTACTCATGGGAGGCTAATTAAACAGCTCTTTACATTCTCATTTGTTTGTCTATTTTTCTTTACAGATATCATTTAAATAGTATTAATAATCATGGCCATATTATCTATTGTTAATAATGGACAATTACAATTGTCTCTTATATAGTTAGTTATGTTACATTGTATTGTACATGTGTGTGTATATATATATATATATATATATATATATATATATATATATAACCAGAATCCTGAATCGAATAGGAACACCGATTAATGAATCCTGTGGTATCGAGTCTTACAAAATATTTTAGGAGGTAATCTATAAATCTCACGTGTCTGTTTAAATCTACGTATGTATATTTAAAACTTTCAATAGAGGCGACAGATTTTCAAGAGATCGGTATGATTCTTGAGACCGACCCTTGGGACGACAAATATCGAAAAAGTAGCCAAAAATATTAATTCCTTCACCTCCCAACTGGACTCTTTTCTACAGGGAGGGGTCGCTTTTGTTTCGCCAAGATTTTCGAAAGTTATCCCCTATTTTCGATTGACTAACCTTTATTTAAACCTTCGCCACTTCCGATTTGGTGATGGGCGCAACAGCAAAGACGTCACGTTTCTGTTTTCCAGTTCTTCTCCCCCTTCGCGGTATGGGTTCGATCCTGCCTGCCTACTACCACTTTTTTCCCTCAACACACACCTCCAAACGCCCGGGTAACACATGGAACCCAGGCTAGTCTATAATATAAATCTCACCTTAAATTTATGTATGTTTGTCTCGCAAAAATTTTCGACAGAGGGGACGGATCCAGACACGAGCGGAATCATTTTGAAGCTCGACGTCTCGGACAACAAATATCGAAAAATTGGCCAAAAAACATTAATTCCTTCACCATAAAGTCAACCGTTTTGTAGAAGGAGGGTCGATTTTTTCGCCGACATTTTACCAAGTCATCGTCACCGTTAGATTGAGTTTTGTTAATTTCAACACTTTTGACTTCCGGTCACGGAGACAGCGGCTAAGAGATCACATTTTCTTTCACTTTCTTTTCCGCCTTCGCTTTTTTTTTACACAGTGATCACCACTTATCAAGGCCCGGAAGCCACTCAGGGATAAGGGTTATTGCAAGTACATTACATTAGTGTGGAGATTTGATTAAGTGTTTACTTAAGGGAGCGGTTCATTAGGAATTTGTAAACGTTGGACTTGAAGACATCCAAGTTGTAGTCCGGTGGGAAGCAGGCAGACGGAACAGAGTTCCACAGGCGTGCAGTTCTAAGAAAGAAGCTTTGTTCATGGAATCCGCGTTTTGATTTAGGCACAGATATAGAGCGCTTAAATAGTTTCGTAAGTATTCGCTACACAGGTTCGAGCCTGCCTTCATACTACCAATTTTTTCTTTGCTCAACACACATCTCCAAACACTCGGGCAATGCCGGGCACCCAGGCTAATATTATATAAAACAATCCTAGCCAAAAGGAGAATAGCTCAATATATTTGAGAGAGCAAATGAATTTTTTAATTGTTTTTTATTTAAATTTCATCCAGAAAAATATTTTTCTAAACAAAGAATGCAATTCACAGTTTTTCCTTAACCCATAGATTTCCTATGTCGGCTAATCTCAGAGGAAAAATCATTTGCAACTATTAGATCTCATTTGAAATGAGTTTTCTATTCACCACAGATAAAGAAAATATATTAAAATTTATACTTTTTTAAAGGGACATAGATAAAGAAACTAAAAGTAGAAACAATGAAAGGATATGAATTTATGGTATCCGAGTGTCGCGGTAATCCTTGTATAAAATGGTATAATGTGGCCAGAGTCTGAGTTTGTTGAATAAATCCAAATTTGAGGTAGATTCCAATTTATTGTAAAGCATTCTTTGTCCTTAGAGATAATCCTTTGAGTATGGAAGGTCAGAGATTTATTCCACCTCATTTTTAGGTAGTATACTCCTTGTATGAAGTGCACATTGAAAGCTATTCTCTATTAGGGATGAAAAACCTCCGTAAAATATTTGATAAAAATTCAGGATTGTTGGAAAATATTCAAATCTCGCCAAACTTTCACGAAAAACAATCGTCTATATATATTTTTTTAATTTTCATCTATCTATCTATCTATCTATCTATCTATCTATCTATATATATATATATATATATATATATATATATATATATATATAATTTAAATATGTATGAATAAAAAATCAATACGAAAAATATATAAACGTTTATATATTTTCTGTATTTATTTCCTGTGTGTTGACGTGTGGGAATACAAAAATTATTTTGAGAAAACAAGAATGTTTCCTTTAAAAGCACATAATTTTCGACCGATCCTTCGATCTTCCTCGGTGTGAATATAATAGGTTTACATATATATATATATATATATATATATATATATATATATATATATATATATGTAAACCTATCAAGTGACTAAAAATTCTACACAGATAAGTGGAGTAATCTGCTAATGAGAAGCTTAGACTTGTAAATGTCATGGTCTAGTGTTTTGATTACCGTAATATATATATAATATTATATATATATAATATTATATATATATAATATTATATATATATAATATTATATATATATAATATTATATATATATAATATTATATATATAATATTATATATATAATATTATATATATAATATTATATATATATAATATTATATATATATAATATTAT
>NC_136523.1:13860178-13877678 GCF_053919585.1 Euprymna scolopes | reverse complement strand
ATATACGAAATCTTGACGAATTAAAATATCATATTTAAGCGTATTTTACGACCGGGCAAAGCTGCCCCCCCCATACCGCAAGTATAAAATAAACTAAAATGACTGTACAAAATATTTAACGATTTTTTCAATTTACACCCATTTTTTGACCCCTTAAAACAATTTTCAATTTTAACCGGCTAAAGACCCATAAAAGAACGGTTCGTAAAAAATCCAATCATTTGAGGTCCATAGTGCTGCTCTGCGACTTTTAGTTTCGGAGGAGATAGAGTTTGAAAATATGGAGACAGAGAAACCGACAGACAGACCGATGGTGAGACATATAACAGTTTATATATTGGATAATTGGTCACTCCAAATTTATGATGACATTTTTCTCTTTGTTGCTGTGGGACAATCATGTGCACGAAAAGGTTAATCTATAAAAAAAAAAAAACTATTTGGATAAGAACAATAATTATCTGGTTAAACAGTTTGTGAATATGGAGACATTCTTAATAAAAACCTAAGAAAATCTGCTAAGAACAGTCCATATTATGTTATTGAAACGAACAAAACAAACGTGGTTATAGGACATAAACATATAAATACGCTACGATTTATTCAGAAAAAAATGCTTTGTCAGGTTCAGAAATTTATTAACCCGGGGACATTTTTAATACAGGGTGGAACGATAAAATTGTTGTTCCAGAAAAGACGACATGAATCCAATTCCGTTTGATGAGACCGGTTTTGTTTTTGGTTCCAAACCGTCTACTAGTTGGCCAGTTGTGTACAAATCCTAACGGCGACAGGGGCCTTTTTATCATGTCTGAAATGACACAACGTTAAATAACCGAGATCGGAGATGCACCGCTGTACAACTCATGCTCTCTACCGTTTCAAGTTATAACAACAGGACAATTTCCAGCGTCCTCAAGATGCATCGTTTAATAAAAGGGACATTCCCGGAGTTATGAAAACAAAGTTTCCGACCCCGGTTATCGTCCTTGGTGTGATTTCAAGTAAGGGTCACATAATGCCACCTCACATCTCCGAAGTCGGCTATAAAGTCAACACCAAAGTGTACCTGAATATACTGAAGAGTGTGGTTATCTCCTTGTGCAATCAGGTGGCTGCTGGCAAACTATGAGTGTGGCACTAGGACTCGGCGCTGGCCCAAAAGTCCAAAGAGCACCAGACTTGGCTTCAGAAGGAGTGCTACGACTTTACACCCTTCTCTCCATAGCCCCATCATCCCCGACCTGAACCCTCTGGACTACTTTGTTCAGTCATACATCGAGAACATTACCAACATGACTTCCCACAACACCAAACCCAGCCTGATCGCCGCCATCCACTCTCACTGGGGCTTGTGAAAAAGGTATGTTCCTGCTCCCAAGTCAGGACTCGTACCAAGGCGGTGATTGAGGCTGTAGGCGGCTACATTGTATAGATGTCAGCTCTAATATATAATCAAGTTAACTGAATTGATTTTTTTTTTCAATAAAAGTTTTAAAATTAATCTGTAGTGTTGTTTTCTGTAGGGCCACAACTTTATCGTTCCACCCTATAAACAACTAGAATCTGCCTAGAAGAGTAAGCCTCTCAGTAAACTTATTGTTCTGGGATTTTTCGATTAGTGCAATAAAGTGTGTCTTTATATTAACATTCTTTTTAGCTTGGATATTAAAACTAACAAAACCGACGTGGTTATAGGGTAGACATATTTACAATGTAAAAATTAATAAATATACGCAAGGGATGACATGCACTGGTCCGTATAACTAATTGAACTCTGAAACTAATTCATATTTGATTACATAACAATATCTAGATTTCAAACTAGTCTCGCCTTGCCACCAGTCAATGTAAAGACAGGCGCTTGACTATAGGATTTTTTTTTGCCTTGTTTGTGTGTGAAGTTCTTTATATCACATCCCTATCACTATTATACATTATATATTACAATAGAAAAATTCGAGCATGAAAAGTAATATGGTTAAGCTTAAACATGGAAAAGTAAAGGTTAAGTTGTTAACACTGGAAAAGAAAAGGACAGACATAATAAATTTATAACTTAAAATATTGCAGCATTACGAATTGATAATATAATGTTATAAAGTGATTTTTTTTAAATTCTTAAATGCTGCGATATTTTAAGTAATAAATTTATTATATTTTTTACTAGAATATCTTGTCCTTTTCTTTTCCAGTTTTAACAACTGATACTTTACTTTTCCATGTTTAAGCTTAACCATATTACTTTTCATGCTCGCATTTTTCAATTGTTCCGTCTGCCTGCTTCCTACCTGAGTACAACTTGGATGTCTTCAAGTCCAACGTTAACAAATTCCTAATGAACCGCCTCCTTAAGTAAACACTTCATCAAATCTCCACACTAACGTACTGTACTCGCAATAATCCTTATCCCTGAGTGGCTTCCGAACCTTGATAAGTGGTGACCACCATGTAAAAAAAAAAAAAAGAAAAAAAAAAGGCTTCCAGTAAATTCACTTGTTCTTTGTTTAATTTCAGTCCTTTTTTTTGCCCCCATAAACATTACACGTATGTAATAACAATGTTAGGAACTCGTCTGCTTTCAATAACCCCTCCTTTAATTATTTCATTCTCTCCGTTTTACTTGTTACTTCTTTTTTCGCGGGAGCAGTGAATTGGTAGCAACAGTAGTCGCTGAAGCAACTACTGTTGTGATGAAAACCAGTCATAAGAAAACGTTTCTCACCTACTTACTTTTTTTTACGATTTACACACCAGTAAATTCATCATAACTTTTGCTTTACTGAACGAAAATTGAAATATAGCTGAAAAGGTGATCTATAAACTGTAATAATTGTTTGAAATTTGGTCGAAAAATGAGTGAGCGGTGAAGATTTAAAGCAGTTCTAAATGCGTAAAACTGCCACTTAACCGTATATTCAAACATGGTAGTGTTGAATGATATAATATACGTTGACACGCCGGTTTTCGCCAGATCACTGAAGTTAAGCAACGTTGAAGCCGGCTAGTACCAGATGGGTGAACATTTGGGAAGGCGAGGCGCTGTATGTACCGCGAGATAAAATACCAGGTTGAGAAACTAGCGGTCTATCCTTGTCTCGAAGGTAGAAGGGACTCTCTTAAGCCGTGGAAGGCACCCTATCTAGCGATGGCGTCAAGATAAAAAAAATACGATAACCCTGGTGAAGCATCAAGTATTCAGCTCCCGACAAGATTCGACTTACACTACAAACTCGCGTAGTGAATTTAACCTCGGCTACGACCACGCTGAATGGATGGATCTCTATTATATAAAAGGAACATAAACTGGGTGTGTGTGTGTGAGTATGTTCTCTACAGACACCGAAACAACTGGTCCGATTTTTATCACATTTCAAACAAATGCAATTCATGTATCTTGCAGTGTTCTTAGATAGGGTTTGTATCGGAATGTCGTCGATAAATATCGAGAATCGATACTCGAAAAACAAATCAGAGTAAAGAAGAAACAGGCGATTTTGACTACAGTTAACGCTGTATACAGCCTAACATCACACGTGCATTTGAAAACTTATTACCATGCAAGCAAAAAGGCCCGACAAATAAAATAACCTGTAGGTTCTTTGATATAACATGGGCGCGTTCGAAATAAATGTGTCTATCTAAAGCACAATTTACTATGCTTTATTTTTTCATTTTCGACTTAAATTCAAGTCATTATGACCGCACAAGCAGTAAGGCCGGACATATAAAATCAACAATATGTTCTTCGATATGACAGGTGCGCGTTCGAAATAAGTGTTTCTGTTTAGAGCACAACTGAAGCATGGTACTTGACTTTTGCATTTTACACTTTAATTCTACCCATTATATATAAATAATTTTATAAAACCAACAGTAGGTTCTCTACAGTGAAATGTAGATTGCAATGTATTGCGGACTAACTCACTGGGGGGAGGCATGTGTAGCTTCATTCTGGTACACCGCGATGGGTCCCCAACTAGAACTGGCAAGCAATCGATTTGATTGAAAAATGGGCGATTTTATTGATTCCGATGATAATAAAAATATGGGAGTCTAAAACATTCGTTGATCATCATTCAATCCCGAGCAACGTCGGGTACCCTGCTAGTTTTAGATAAAGAATAAATGGCCAAACATTCGGGCGTCAGGGTGACCTGATTGGGTATGTGACTGGTGAGGGTCGCAGAAAGGGTGGTAATTTAGCCGGCAGTCGACAAGTTGCCTACAATTATTCATTTTTGGTTTTATGAGAGCAATAATTTTGGACCATCAATCATCGCCAGACTTTAGACTGCTGCAATACACGTTTAACAAACCTTCGTTCAATCAATCAGCATTCAGCGTCGGAAACAAAAATAAAATCCGAAATAAATCAAAGTGATTTTCATTCATATTTTCATTCCGCCATTTTAAAATTTTTTATATATATATATATAATGCCTTGCAAATCACAAGTATTTCCATCGCTTGATATTTTTCTCAAACGTGTAAAAAAAAAAGAAGAAAAAAAAGAAATGTGGCTATTTAATCATGATTTGTTTTTTTTTTTTAATTTTTTTTTAGCTAGAAAATTACATGTCTTATAGACAGACTACCCTGGGTGCCCGGCGTTGCTCGGGTGTTTGGAGGTGTGTGTTGAGCAATAAAAGAAGTGGTAGTAGGCAGGCAGGCTCAAACCCGTGACGGGAAGGCGGAAAAGAAAGTAAAAGAAAATCTGACGTCTTACCGCTACTCCATAACACGGCTGTAAGTTCGGAACGTTAAGATTAGGCAAAGTCATTCAAATTGATACGATGACTTGCAAAAATGTGTCGCAAAAAATCGACCCCTCCTTGTAGAAAACTTCCCATTTGAGTGAAGGAATTAATAGTTTGGACAAGTTTTCGATATTTGTCGTCCGAGATGTCGACCTTCAACATAATACCGATCTCGTGAAAATCCGTTGCCTCTGTCGAAGTTTTAGGCATACATACATACATACATATAGATACATACATTTAAACAGACAGGTGAGATATATACTATAGACAAAATAAAACACACACACACCTTGTTTCTTTTTCTCCTATTCTCTATACAATGTCTTTTTTTTATTTACACTGGTTATATATTTATGGTTTTTTGACCATGTTTTTAAACGATGTCCCCCCCATTGCCAACGTAAATCTATAAAAGGGTTGGCTGAAAGACGTCTCGATACAAAAATTAAAAAAATTCAAGCAATAAAAATTAAAATATATAAATTAATATAGGTTCCAGATGTTAATTTTTGTATTTAAATTTTTCTTGCCTGATGAAATCAAATATGATTGAAACGGTCTGCACACCGTAGCAAGATATGACTGTATTTGCATAAAGAATAATAAAAATATATAATTTGCTCTCTTTGATTGAGCACTATCAACGACCCTTGTTGAAATTCAATTATTCTTAATTTTTGGATATCTTTCTACCTGGAATATATATATATATATATATATATATATATATATATATATATATATATATATATATATATGTGTGTGTGTATATATATATGTGTGTGTATATATATATGTGTGTGTATATATATATGTGTGTGTATATATATATGTGTGTGTATATATATGTGTGTGTATATATATATGTGTGTGTATATATATATGTGTGTGTATATATATATATGTATATATATATATGTGTATATATATGTGTGTATATATATATGTGTGTGTATATATATATGTGTATATATATATATGTGTGTATATATATGTGTATATATATATATGTGTGTATATATATGTATATGTATATATATATATGTATATATATATGTGTGTATATATATGTATATGTATATATATATATGTATATATATATGTATATATATATATATATATATATATATATATATATATATATATCTGCCAATAGTGAGTAGTCCGACTGTGAGCATGTTTCGGTCTTCTAGTATTTAATAACTAGAGACCGAAACATGCTCACGACTGTGTAGCAACATATTACAGTGCTCAATCGTGGATGTGAGAGCTGAAGATACAATATTTATTACACTATATATACATATTTCAAGGTCGTACCAGCGGTTTCATTGCGCTGAATCAACCATAAGAGGTTGGAAAGAGTCGGCGCAAATCCATCAAGGTCGCGTATGAATTTGCGCTGACTCTTTCCAACTTCTTATGGTTGATTCAGCGCAATGAAACTGCTGGTACGACCTTGAAATATATATATATATAGTGTCGTAATAAATATTGTATATGTATGTATATATATATATGTGTGTGTGTGTATCTATATATGTTAAAACTGGTAATTAGTAAAAACTTGAAGAGAGTGCTCAATACTATTGCAGGGCAAATATGTGTTTAAAATTTTATTACCGTTTTATCTGTTTGGTTACATATGTTTCGGATGTTGGACCATGTTTACGATCCAACAGCCTCGTAAGACCTTACAGAAAACCTGGACCATGCTTACGGTCCAACAGCCTCGTCAGACCTTACAGAAAACCTGTAAGGTCTGACGAGGCTATTGGATCGTAAACATGGTTCAACATCCGAACCATATGTAACCAAACATATAAAACGGTAATATATATATATATATATATATATATATATATATATATATATATATATATATATATATATATATATATATCGTAATCGTTTTGTCGGTGTAAACATTTGGAAGTAAAGTGTCGGATGGGGACCCCAGCCAGATTTAGCACAAATCACAATTTGAGGCACGATCATCTTTCTCGGCCTCTCTCTTAGCCGGTGCAACTTTAGTGAAGAAAGAGGGTTTTTTATGTCTTGTTAAAAAAGAATGCAGACAGCATACAATTTTTCCTCTTTCGCGGTACGGGTTCGAGCCTGCCTGCCTATTATCACGTTTTGTTTTTCTCAACACACACCTCGAAACACCCGGCCAACGCCGGGCCCCCAGGCTGGTCTTTCCTAAAGAAAACATAAAGTGTGAACGGACTTAGAAGCTTGGGTTAAAAACGATAAAGGTGGCGATAAGGGTGAACCAGATATTTCATTCACTATCTTAGTAGACGCGTCTATATCGGTCTTGTTTGAGGTTACAATGTCTTTTGTCATAGAAGTATTGGTGTTATGTTTAACTTTGATGGTAACATATGTCTACGAGTAGGACGCCCGGCGTTGCCCGGTCGTAAAATACGCTTAAATATGATATTTCAATATACGAAGATTTTGTATTTATCACTATCGAGTCAATTCTCTTGTGATTATTGTAGTGTACCCAATATTTCTAAGTGGGTCCATTTATATTGGACTTGAAGGTTCTCAATTTTTTAGATGAGGATTGGTTAGATTCATCGGACTACTGTTCTCATCTTGCATGTGATTTTCACAATGTTTCGGTTGATGGAACCTCCGACCTTTTCCAGATATATCTGGTCGAACTTGGAAATTAAGACGGAATTTATAACGCAGCCCTTTATTTACTTCACGGGGGTAACATGCCCTCGTTCCGTCAGCCATGACTGGATAGAGGTTCTTAGTAATTCGCAATTGAGGATTGAACCTTCAACTTTCAGGAGAATATCATTTTTTACAACTGATTTTTCGAAGTACTCTAACTACCGCGTCACTTGCGGAAAAAAAAGAATACAATTCTAATTACTTATAAGCTCTATCCATCATGGTTGACGTAACAAGAGCATGCTACTCCCGTGGATTATTTTATACGAAAGTGAATTTTTACATTTAGGTAAAATGCACTTTCGTATACATAATTGAATTCATTCAAAAAGTATCCCCAGTGGTAGAAGTTTAGGCCTCTATCCATGGGGTCCCAACTTTGAATCTCGCTGGATTCAGCCACTCTGATAAGTCGTACACGACGAAACACGTGTCAGTGGATAATTATATTGTAAAAACACACACAGACACACACGCACACACAGACACACACGCACACACAGACACACACGCACACACAGACACACATACACACACATATATATACATATATATATATATATATATATATATATATATATATATATATATATATATATATATGACCATCCCACTTTAAGAAGCCCGCTTAAATCGGGCGAAACGTTGAGTATCAAAGTCCTTCCACCTCCATTTTATTTCATATATATATATATGATGTCCTAATAAAATGTATACACCTTTTAAATTATCTCAACTTCCTACATAAGTACGTTCTGCCATGTTTCCAAGAGACGTTTGAAAATAAAGAATAACACTTCGAGCAGGATGAAGCACCTCTCCACTATCATCATGACATAAGAGCCTATCTTCATGCTCACCTGACAAACAGATGGGTAAGGCGAAGAGGAAGTATCGAGTACTGGCCACGTTCATGGGATTTGACCCACCTTGATTTTGTTTTTTTTTTGGGGGGGGGAGAAGGCATGTTAAGCACATCGTTCACATCATAAAACCAGCTACAATGAGTTATTTAAGGCAGGCAGTGAAAGAGAATGTGCCAGCATCCCAACTGAGCTGATGAGGAACGTATCCAATCAGTGAGCGGTATCAGCTGTTCAGGGACCATAATGGCCAATAAATTGAACACTTTTGATAGTTTATTGGTATTTATATATTTGTTCCAAGTATTTAATTTATTAAACTTTTCTTTTAATAATGTTAGTTTTATGGTCATTTAAATTGTGTATTCATTTTATTGGGACACTGTGTATATATAAATATATATATATATATATATATAGTGTGTGTGTATGTATGTACCGGAAAGCTATTGGTGTTAAAACCTTGTATATTATAATGATTAAAAAAAAATTATTGGTGTTATGACCGTGTTTTCTGTATTGGTGTTTCCCTTGGTTCGACTATTATCACTTTTCAGCATGCAGGAATTCAATTATGCATTCCTGCTTCTGACGCACGTCCATGACAGGGGCTACATTCTTCGTTTCACACCGCCAGTATCTGCAACAGAGAGATGAAACTTTCAGGCCATGAAGATTTAAGTTCAGCCAGAACAATGAAAATCCCCTCTGAATCATTCAGGCGAAATAAAAAAAAATAGAATTCATTTCTTTTGGATTGACCCTTATATATATATATATATATATATATATATATATATATATATATGTGTGTGTGTGTGTGTTATTCATGTGTTTATTTTTGAGATACGTTTTGAATGATTCAATTAATTATACGAAAAGGCATTTTTACCTAAATGCAAGTTGGGAATAATTTCCCCTTTGACCTATTTGATTTGATATTCCCAAATGGGGAGCGGCATATGTATTGTTTATAATATAATGATCCACTGACATGTGTTTCGTCGTCTAAGACTCATCAGAGTGGCTGAATCAAGCCACTCAGCTAGATTCAGCCACTATGATGAATCGTAGATGACGAAACACATGTCAGTGGATAATTATATTTTAAAAACACGCACACATATTATTAATGTAACGAAAAGCTATTAGCGTTATAACCTTGTATATTAAAACGATTAAAACAAAAACTATTTTTGGTATTATGACCGTATTCTTTGCATTGGCGTATCCCTTGGTTCGACTGTTATCACTGATATTTGAATACGAACTTGCCGCTTAAATCGAGCAGACCTAATTTGGCGGGGATAACCGGCCACTGATTACGGTCATTCGCACCTCAGCCGCAATTGTATAGTACACCTTGTGTTACTCGAGCCGGTAGTCTAATAGGATTCCTCAGTGAAACATTCCGCCTCTGGTTGCGTCCCCACCCGTGCGCCAGGTTGTTGTGTACCCCCCACATCCCCACCCTCGTGCCAGGTTCTCGTGTCTTATCGTCAATTGCATCGTGTATCTCGTTCAGTTCTCTTTCAAACAAAAACAATAATGGTGTCACCGAATATCTCAGTCGGTCCGTCTCATTTTTTGAATATTTTTACATTGCCCCCCCCCTCCTCCTCTCCTTTACCCCTCCCCCTCGGTAATCGTCTTTGTTTCTCACCTTTTTATCTATGGCCCCTCTCTGGATATATATATATATATATATATATATATATATATATATATATATATTATTATTATTTAACTGCCTTCCTCTCTCCCTTTTCTACTTTTTTTCTTTCCCTTCGTCTCACTCTCTTTATATCTCTCCCTTTCTCTATCTTTTTTTTTTTCGCGCTTTCTCTTCCTGCTAAAAAAAAAAAAGAAGACCGTCCAGAATGTTTGGCATGCCAAGAACCCTTTTACGGCAAAACACTTTCTTTTGGATTGTGGCGAACTCGCGTATATCCGGCAAAATTATTACAATGTCAACAATATCAAAGAACTATTTAAAAAAAATAAATTTTAACAAAATACTAAATACTACATTTCTGAAAAAAAGTATTTTTTTTTTTTTACAAAAGATTATAATTTTAACTCGATTCAACTTTACCCCCGCCTCTCTAAAAAAACAAAAAACAAACAAAAAAAAAACATAATAATCCAAAAATGGTTGACTTGATTTACTGAATAAGTTAAAATATCTAACCCACGACAAAAAAAAAATCCAAATTACAGAACTTGGCATTAAATAACAAAAAAAAAAAAAAGAAAAAAAAAAAGAAAAAGGTTTATATGCTGTAAAATCAAACAAACTAAAATCTTTCCCTTTCTCTCTCGCCCTCTCTCACATGATCTCTCTCTCTTTCTTTTTCCATCTCTTTCTTTCTTTATTCTTTTTTCCCTCTTTCTTACTCTCTCTTCCTAACTGATTGCGCAGAAAGAAAAGGCTCCCAAATGGGGATTCTGTGTTTAGTGCAGACGTGTCTGCCATTGACTTGGCCTTAAGTATAACAACTGACTAGCAGGTTAGGTTGGCGTAGCTCGGAAGTAAAATATGCTTAAATATGATATTTTAATTTCATGCAGATTTCGTACACATCATTAAAGAGTCAATTTTCTACTATACGTATATATCATAAAGTTGTGATTTCAAAAAATAAAAACATGTATCCATATGACTTGTGTGCATCATCTATTTCATGAGAACTTTTCTTAACTCAATAATCCGAATAAAAAAAATCAACAGGAGATTTTAATCAAATTGACCACCTTACAACGCCTAACATCACAAGTGCATTTGCGAAGTTTGATTACAAAACAAGCCGAAAGATCCGACATATAAAATCAACAGTAGGTTCTTTGATATGACAGGGGCGCGTCTGAAATTAATATTTCTTCTTTAAAACACAAGTGCACCATGATGCTTGACGTTTTAATTTTCAGCTTTACGTCAAACCATTACATATAAAAAAAATGATTTTATAAAATCAACAGTTGGTTCTCTACAGTGCAATTTTGAGTAGAATGCATCATAGATTAAGTCCTTGCGGTGGAACGCGTGCAGCTTCTCTCCGGTACACCGCGATGGGTCCCCAACTAAAACAGGTAATCAATTGATTTGATTTAAAAAATGATCGATTTCATGATTTCGATGACAAGAAAAATATAGGAGTGTGAAACATTTGTTGATCAGCATTCAATCCCGGGCAACGTCGGGGTTTCCTGTTAGCATATATATATATACATATATATATATATACATATATATACATAGATATATATATATACATAGATATATATATACATATATATATACATATATATATATATATACATAGATATATATATATACATATATATATATACATAGATATATATATATACATATATATATATACATATATATATATATATACATATATATATACATATATATATACATATATATATATACATAGATATACATAGATATATATATACATATATACATATATATATACATATATATATACATATATATATATACATAGATATACATAGATATATATATACATATATACATATATATATACATATATACATATACACACACATATATATATACACATATATATACACATATATATACACATATATATACACATATATATATACATATATATATATATATACAAAAAATATATATATATATACATATTTGTTGTTCTTTAACGATAAATACGGTTTAATAGTGACTCCGCCTTGAAGCTCATTTTTATTTACTTAGAAAGTCGCCCATAATTTATTTGGACGTATATATTTTATTTATTTTTACAAAATTACATACACGCGTGTTTCAAGGTAACTACCTCTCATCAGCCTAGCTTGACTGTTTCTAGGAATCGAACTGTAGACTATGTGTATCATATATATATATATATATATATATATATATATATATATATAATTTCATTGCCGTTTTTTATCTGCGTAGTTACACATGTTTTCCCCTATTGGAATCAAATTAACGATTCGATAATATCGTCAGACCTTACAGATATGTGTATGGTTTCTATAAGTTCTGACGACATCGTTAATTCGATTCTGGTAGTGGAAACGTACGTAACTAAGCAGATAAAAAACGGTAATAAAAATATTTTCTTTGCTCTACAGTAGTATTGAGCACTTTTCATGTTGTTTTACCCCTTACCCATTAATTATTATCGCTCCAAAAGAAAATGTGGTAGTTAATTCACTCGCACATATATATATATATTAATTTAATCATACAAAACGGGTAGGTATACTTAATCTACGTTTTACACTTGTCTCGCTAAATAGCGGAACACCACTGAACAACTTCGCATAAAACAGATGTATTTTCCCTAAAATGCAAACTACTATAAAGTAATGGAAGAAATGGAATAGGATATTGAGAAAAGGTTGAAAGGGATTGAAACCGTTATCTTCAGACAATTCTCATCTGGAACCATAGAGATTCAATCCCAGAGGAATAGTTGGCCGAAACGTCGTGAAACAACATCTAAGAATTATGAGAATAATAGTCCGCAATAAATAAATTAATAAATAATACTCATCTTTATAATGAACTCCAATTAAATAATATATAAAACAAAATGTATTTTGGCAAATACAGAATACCCCACTCCCACCCCAAGTTGACTTCTACCCGGTCATGGCTGATGGAATGAGAGCATGCTACACCCATGGATTAAATAAAGGGTTAGGGTTCTGTTTGATTTTTACATTCAACAGAAAGATTCCCGAGTTTGGCAGTTTGGCGTGAAGAATGTTGGATGTTTCATCGTCTGAAGCGTTGTATGTCTGTAAAAATTTAAAAAAATAAAAAAACACCCCCCCCCAAAAACCGACGGTACCAATGACCTGTCTCAACTAACAACTTTCTGTACACAAAATATATATATATTTTCAATTTATGTTCTAACCAACAAAATTTCTAGATTGTCTATGAATATTCTTTTGCCTACTGCGTTTCATCTAAGAATGTTAGCCATTCGTTGAAACTCCATGGAATATGGAGATTTGTTTAAATATTTACATTCCTTCTCTAAAAATAACTTTGTTGTAAAATATAATTTTAAGAATTTAAATCCAGTTTTCCTAATATTATTGCCCTATCTCGAATATTGAGCTTTTTCATCTGGTTCGGATTTTCATATAACCATTGATACTGATATCGATACTTGCTGTAATTTTATAGAATTATTCAGTTTATAAATCAAAATTAATTTTTCTTGTATATGTGTGTGTGTGTATATATATATATATATATATATATATGTGTGTGTGTATATTTGTACATGTATGTATATATATATGTATATATTTGTACATGTATGTATATATGTATATATTTGTACATGTATGTATATATATATGTATATATATGTGTATATTTGTACATGTATGTATGTATGTATATATATATATATATATATATATATATATATATATACATTTATAAGACACCGTTTCTCATCAGATCAATGACGTTAAGCAACTGTGGGCCTGGCTAATACAAGATAGTTCACCATTTGGGAATTCTAGGTGCCGTATGTCCTTAACTCTGCATTGTTTCCAGTCGTCTTGAACCTTCACTTACTACGGACATTTAACAGTGAAGACTTTTGGTTGGCGACTGCGTAACACTTGCCACAAAAACTTCTACGCGCAGGCACCCTTAGTCTGTCCAGACACGATATACGTATATATCTATATGCATATATAACTAATGATATATATATATATATATATATATATATATATATATATATATATATATATATATATATATATTCTAGCGAGGCCTGTGAAAATTCCACAGGGGACTCATTCATATGAAATATATTGCTGTTGGCATTCAGTAAATGTTCAGTGTAAATGGAGACGCTCTGATATTATTGTAGCTTTTTTGTTAAAACTGCAAAAGCTAGCACGAACGTCCGGCAAAGCCCGATCGTAAAGTTCGCTTAAATATGACGCTTTAATTCTTGCAGATTTAGTATATATTATTACATTTGTATATAACATTATAGAGTTAATGTTCTATCGATTTCCACATGTTATAAAGTTGCGATTTCAAAAAGTAAAAAAATATATCTATATGACTTGGGTGCATTAGCTTGAATCGAACTTTCTTAGAACTGCACGCCTGTGGAACTCTGTTCCGTCTGCCTGCTTCCCACTGGACTACAACTTGGATGTCTTCAAGTCCAACGTTAACAAATTCCTAATGAACCGCCCCCTTAAGTAAACACTTCATCAAATCTCCACACTAACGTAATGTACTTGCAATAACCCTTATCTCTGAGTGGTGATCACTGTGTAAAAAAAAAAAAAAAGAAACCGAAATAAAAACTTATATATATAAATAACAAAATCACTTGAGTTTCTTCAGCCATAATCGAAACCGAAACCAAAACTTGTAAAGAATTCTTGACAAAATTATTTAATACAAGAAATGGCAGTACATAACAAGTAGCCGACTCGGATATAAGAGTAACAAACAAAATAACAAATACGCTATCGTGTGCGTGTATATATATATATATATATATATATACATATATATATATATATATATATATCATCAGTTATCATTTCCCCAGCCATGGATTGAACCTGCAACCGTCGCATTGACAGTCGGCGGCTCTCACCATTCGGCTACGAATCAGTACCGTAAATACTTCTCATAGTGTGTATTAAATTATATATATATATAATCAGTTATCATTTTCAAGCGTGGCAGTTAATTCACATTCGTAATTTATCATACATTCTACGCTTACACGTGTTTCGCTAAATAGCGGAAAAGCCCCCCCCCTCAGAAAAATATATAGTTCCCTTAAAACAAAAGCTGTTAGAAATTTTATTATATAGGACAAGGTAAAAGTAAATGGAGATACGTAATGTCTGCAAAAATTATCTAAAAAAAACCACACTTGTTGCAGTGTATATAGGCATCAATAATAATTGAACTCAAAACACAAAAAAAAAAGGCTTACGTCGCCATATTGGATTATAAAAGTTACATACACACACACACACACACACACACACACACACACACACACACACACACACACACATATATATATATATATATATATATATATATATATATATATATATATAATATACGTATGTGTTTGTGTGTGTCTTTATCCATCTTATCTTCTTGTAAGAATAGCTTTGAATGCGTATGCCCGGGGCTAATCTTTTTTTTTTTTTTTTGTGTTTTTGTTTTCATTGCCTGTTAATTCTTTGTGACGGAATAGGGGATTGCGTGGTTAAGAAACAGGAAAAGAAAACCCAGTTGACACGAAAGGAGGAAGGGATATTCGTTCTTACTCGTTGCCGCGGGTCAAACGTGTCTTATTTCGACAAAGACGAACGCAGACCGACAGTAGACAGACACACGCACTTGAAAAACATAAAAGCTGGGATCAGTAGTCCGAAGGTAAACCATTGAAACTAAAATCAACAGATTAGACCATCCCTGTAATAATCCCGTTCCTGTTGTTTTTGCGGTGGGAGTTTAGTTCTGTGCAGTTCTAGGAGGCCCACCCTCCCAGGCCTAGTTTTCTCTTTGAGAAGGGATATAGTTTATTGCAAATCGCCTGGGGAGTACCGACGGGGCTGCCCAGGTATTTTTTGCAGGTCAGAGTGCCCCACCCTCGGGAGTGCTAGCTTATCAATCCCATTTTCCAACCCTGGCGTCTAAGTTCTTGCAATGGGAGAAAACTAATTAACTTTTTTTTTTTTTATATAGTAGACGTTTCTGAATTTTTTTTAAGATAAGGGTTGATTATTTGTATTATTTTGATTCTTAAAAAATAGTTATTAATAATTCATAATTATTGTCGCCCCTTTAAGAAAATGATTCAGAGTTGCGCACAGTCTGGGGAAATTGAAAAAGTAGGTCAGCTAGCCTTGTGTTCGAGATCGTGACTTCCTGTTACTTGGTCACTCTAAGATCGTTTGTTAAGCTTCATTAATTGTTTTTGTTTCACATAGGAATCCCCATTTATCAAGGCCCGGAGGCCACTCGAGGATAATGGTTAATGCGTATACATTAGTCAATGTGATTATAGCGTAGTAAACATAAGTAGTGGGAATTTTGTAAATTGGATTATTTAGGGGAACGGTTCATCAAGAACTTGTTTACATTGGACTTGAAGAAAATCAGATTGCAGTCAGATGGAAAGCAGGCAATCGGAACAGTTCCACAACCGTGCAGTTCTAAGAAAGAAGCCCAGTTCATGGAATCTACATTTAGGTTTAGGCACAGATAAAATGCGTAGGAAATTATTGAAAGTGGTTTTGGCTAGACGAGTGTTCTTCGTGAAACATTGGTGAGGGGGGGGGTAATAGATTTAAGCCTAGCTGAGCACTTGCCATGAGAATAACGATAAAGTAGAGACATGCTCGCGACGTATCTTCTGTGGGAAAGAGGTTGCAGGGAAGAGAAAAGAGCACCCCCCCACTAAACAACGAAGTCTATTTTGTAACTCTGTCAAGGCAGGATGTTAGAAATTTTCCTTAATTTCGTGGCGATGAACGGTGGCCCTGGGGTATGTTCCTTGCTAATTGACCAAACGGTGGCTTCATTGCGGGGTTCAAATCCTTCGATTAGCGTTGATCGTCATCTCCTGTACTGATGTTTGCATAAGCATAAAACACTACTGTTTGTAGGTATTAAAAACAATATTACCGGTGAAGAATCATTTATCAAGGCCCGAAGGCCACTCGAGAATAAGGGTTAATGAATGCAAGGTGATAGTGTAGTAATCGTTAATGTTGTAAATTGGGTAGACTTTATGGGTACAACTCTACGAGAATTTGTTTACATTGGATTTGAAGGCTACCGTGTTGTATTCAACCGGGAAGCAGGTCAGCGAAACAGTGTTCCATAGGCGGACAGTTCCGGGAATTAAGTTTTGTTTCTGAAATCTGCATAGATAGGGAAATCGTTTATAATGGTTGTAAATAGTCGAGCATTTTTTTTGTGAGTGTTTGGCAAAGGGGGCCAGAGATTGGAGTTCAGTCGAGCACTTACCATGAAAATAACGGTAGAGCAGAGATATATACTCTTCTTGAATGAATTTCCGTTCCGAAATTCTGTACATATGTCTGTGTTTAACAAGATACACCAGAACGTCGCAGGTTGCATCT
>NC_136523.1:13845178-13855178 GCF_053919585.1 Euprymna scolopes | reverse complement strand
CTTTGATAAGTATATTTTAACTTAAATAGGGAAGGTATAATAAAATTGTGGGGTCTGCGTTCGTGCCTGGCCTCCATAGAATGGAAATAGGCACAAACTTTAATAAAGACTTTTCATATCTATCTGCGTAAGTATACTTTGATAATTGTTTCAGTTTGAAGAAATATGGCATAATAAAATTATGGGGTGTTCGTTCGCGCCTGACCTCCATAGAATGCAAATATGTCACAAAGTTTAACAAGGTGTTTTTAATATAGATCCACAGAATCTTGTGATAAGTGTTTTACTGTGAACAGGTATGGTATAATAAATTATGGGGTTTAGCTAAGTTTTTTTTACTTTCATCATATTTTGCTTTTGTTTTGATCCCCCCAAATTCGAATTTATCTCTTTACATCCCTTCCGTTTCATAACCAATCATACTTTCATAAATCAGAGTCCATTTTCTGTAGGCTGTTTTTGAACCCAATCAACGACGGGTACTTTTGCTAGTAATATATATATATATATCAAAGAAAAGAAATTAAAACTTGAAGTTGAAATTTACAATCAAATGTATTGTTCGACGGAATACTCCAAAAAACAATTTACAAAGTCCTTATTCCGCGGAGTTTCGAAGAATGTTATTCTTGTTATTCTTTTCATTAGAGGACAGAGAGAAATCAGGAGTAAGGACTTTGTAAAAAAATTTTTTTTTGAGTACTTACGGAAAACAGCACATATGCAAATTAGGAAGTGTGTACAGACTTGCGTGAGAAAAAAAAAAGGACACCACGTGATCGCGAGAAGCAAAGTCGACGGCGAGAAATGGCTGGCTAATGCAAGCTTGAGGTCGGAGCAAAACGAAAAACGTGAGGCGGATGAGATGAACGTGTGGCCCCATAAGGTTGGCGAGTGGATTTTAAGCTTGTGGCGAGACGGGAGGGGGATTTGGTAATCTCATGGCAGGCGGAATGGACAGTTTAAAAAAAAACAAAAAAAAAACAAGAAACATTGTTTGAAAAATAATGGTAATAAATGCCTTTTTCTAAAACAAAGAAAAACAGGGTCAGATTTATTTATTTCGTTTGTTTGTAGCTGCGACATTACACAATAAGAACTTGTCTACATTAGACTTGAAGATGACAATATTGTAGTCAGCTGGAAAGCAGACCAGCGGAACAGAGTTACACAGGTTCTAAGAAAGAAGTTTTGTTCATGAAATTCACGTTCAGGTTTAGGCACCAATAGAGAGTGGGAGGAAAATTATTGATAGCAATTTTGGATAGATGAGCGTTTTGTGTGAAAGATTAGCGAATGGGGGCCATAGATTGGAGCTCAGTCGAACACTTGCTACGAAAATAACGAAAGAGCAGAGACAGGCTCACAATGTATTTTCTGTTCGGAGAAAAGAAAAAGGGCATCGCCTACTAGATTACGAAGTTGGTTTTGAACTCTGTCATGGCAAGGTAGGTGCTCTGTGAAAGAGTGGAAGGTCTTCTTGCAGAGTTAAAGACTCTGAGAAATAAAAAGTAAGGTCTGAGAGTGAATGCTACCCAGACCAAAGTGCTTGTAGTGTTGGAAAACATCCCCAAAAAGTCAAAGTTCTCCTGATAAGTTTGTGGAAAAGGGAGTCTGGTAAAATTCATTTTATTGTAATACTAGCAATTCAGCCCGGATTTGTTCGGGCCTTATGTACTGTTCATAACTCTATGTGCATATGTATATATATATATATATATATATATATATATATATATATATATATATATATATATTAAAACGTTTGATTCATGTCCAGGTAACCTACATCTAAAATTTCAAGTGTTTAGACTCAAAATTCAGCCCTAAAAGAAGAGTTAGGTGTGTTTTTGTTTGGTTGTTCCTTTTCGACGGTATCAGATAGCGTTGGAGCCCGGGAGAGGTTTCAATTGTAACGAACGCGATTCGTGCGTAACGGCCACGTTACACACAGGGTTCAGAAGTCACAGGACTAAGTTGCCTTTCTATATAATTTAAACCCTTAAGTCTTGTAAAATCACCCCCCCCCTCTGCGCGGGATAGTAGTCCTAAACAAGGAAGCAATTTGTTTCTTTTTCTTCATTTTCTTGCTGTCTTGTTTCTCCCGCCTTCTTTAAAAATTGGAAAAAGGCTGATTGAAAAGCGTTTAGTTAAAACAAGTCGAATCTATATAAAAGCAAAAAATAAAAATAAAAATGCGAAGTGGAATTCAAAAGAAAGCAAAATAAATTTATAAATAAAAATAAAAATAATAAATATAAATATAAATAAAAATAAAAATAATAAATGTAAATATAAATAAAAATAACAAATAAAAATAAAAATAATTACAAGAACGAAAAAAAAAAAAACGAAGTAAATTTAAATGGGAAGAAAAAAAAAATGGCGCGACCGAGGAATGTGACACTATGTGCTTGGGGGAAGGGGAGGGGTTCGAAATGCTTTTTGATGTTTTGTTATCCTTTGTTTTTATCATCATCAGCAGCAGCAGTATTATCAGCAGCAGCAGACTTATTTAAATATAGACATGATACAGTGACGGGGGGAAGGAGGCGCATGGGAAAAGCGTTGGTGGTGAGATTGGAAGGGGAGTAGGGGCGGAAGTATAAGTGTGAGTGACGTAGAAGGAAGATGTAGATAGGGAGATCGAAAGAGTGTAAGGATGAAGAGAGTAGAATAGAAACAAAGGAATAAAAAAAAAAACGAGAAAATATATCAAGATCGTAAAAATATCAAAAGATGTACAAACGTGATGACTGCTGTATCTTTCAAGATGATCGCCGTCGCGTTGAAGTCTCTCCATCTCGTCGTCCATGCCATCTCAGATGACTCTGCACTCCCGCCGCAGATTTTCACATCTTGAAGTAGATGTGACATACAAATTGAGCAATTTCCATCGAGTGGAGGTTGAAGGGTATTCCTATGAACAATCACATGTCTCCTAAAACCAGCAGTAGACTTTGCTGCATGTTAAACAGATCGTTTGGATCGAACTAATATAGGCACCGCCAAAACTGGTGGGGGGGGCAGGTCAGTACTTTTTGACGGACCGTCTTTTTAAAAATCTACCAAAAATCAGGTAATTATCCGATCAATACGAAATTTTCAGCGATTATTAGGAGAAAAATGAATTTTATAACAGTGTACTTATTTTTCATAAACGATATTTATATATATATATATATTTTGCTTACAAAACCCCCCTTGTTTTGAAGTGGGAACAAATATGCTTAAAATAATCATCTGAAACGGAACAAAACATATTGTGTTGTTGTAAGGGACAGAATTATAGATTAAAAAAAAAAATTGTTTGCATACCTTATTTTGACGTCTGAATATCAGAACTTCGATTGTGTTTAATTATCCCGCTTTTGAGTTTTGAAGTGTAAATTCGGTGAATATGTTAAGTAAAATAATTAATTTAAGTTAAGCAAAACAAAAAAAAAAAATTTTAATATTTATACGAAAAAAGCCATTTTAAATTTTTGATAAATAAATTAACAATTTTTTTTTAGCGAGCCGAATAATGCATGACCATTATTAAACAGGGCATGCTTTGAATAATCGATACAAAAAAAAATCGATAAATAGTGTGCCCTTTGTGTTAAAAATAGCATCATTTTTTTCGATCCCGTTTGAAAACGTTTGCCGCCTTTCGACTACGGTGGACCAAACGCGCTGAAATAATTTTTTTTCTGCTTTAAATTGCCCCCCCCACCCATTTTGGGGAGCCTGGCCCCCACACACATACACATTAAAAACCAAACTCATACAAATGGTCACCCATCTGGTACTGGCCAGCCTCAGCTTAATAATACATTGAAATTTTCGTCACTGAAAAATAAGATTTTTTGCCCTGTTTGGTCTTCCATAGTTTGCTTCTTAGCAAACGCAAACGTAAACAGAGTTGATCTAGACTCTACATCGACGCGAAATATCTGGTTACCTATATGAATAAGTGGAATTATTTGAAATTTAGGTACTTATATTATAATATTTTTGCATATTCTCTTAGAAAATCATCCTAAATCTTAGTTAGATTACTTAATTAATTATTTCAAAAACCTTTTTTTTTAATATTTAAGTACGTTTTTTGTGCAAGACAAAAAATGTCAATTGTTAACTTTTGGGGAAAATTTAACATTTAAAATTTAATTAAAAATAGTAGAAAAAGTTTTACATTATTCTGTTTTCTATATGATAAAATTCAGGGTTTTATCTTTCTGGAAAAAAAAAGTTACTCAGAAATAATGGATTTTAATAAATGTAATTTAGTTTTAAAAAACAACAACAACTTGATTTTGCGGCCATTTTTGGCGGTGCCTAGACTAATAGGTGCAAAGTTGACATATATACATGCATACATACGTATACATGCATACATACGTATAGATATTTTAGGTTTAGTCGGGGAAAATCGGTGCAAAAATGTGAAATTAAAAAAAAAAAAATGAAATTTGCCGGATGGAGGTCGGACGACGGCATTACGAATATGCATGCGTAACGTAATAGCTATTGGTTCATGTTTTCATTTTTAGCCCTGCAGCAAACATATCTTCATAGTTCAGCTCAGGCATTTACATTGAAGAAAAAAATTAAATCGTAAGTTAAACGCATTGGTTTCGATTTTCGGTGGTGGCGCACGAGTCATTAAAAAAACAACTCTTTAAATCATTACTATATATTAGATCCAATAAAATATAATAATAAATACGTAATCTGCATTAATCAAAATATCATATTTAAACGTATTTTACAAGCAATGCCGGGCGTCGTGCTAGTATATATATATATATATATATATATATATGTCATATGCTACTGGTACCATGTAACCAAGTACTATCTGCCTCATGGTTGGGTCACCGGCGACTAAACTGGTTCCCCCACCAGACTTGTTTGATGAGGAGGGCGGCTAGACTCCCTGAAGGATTAAAAACAAGACCTTTCAAAGGGCGGATGAACCCTTTTTCGGGGTCAACGGCCAACTAGCACCGTGTATATTTGTGTGTATGTATATATGTGTTGGGGTGGAGAGGGCTCCCGTAAGCCGTGGTGAAGGCAACCTTTCTAGGAGAAGCAAATCTCTGATTTAAAAAAAAAACATAAAGCGGGAGACCAGTACCCGCATTAATCTGGTCTGCAGTTTAATTTGTTGCTGGCTATCTTGCTCTTTCTTGTTGCTGGATCTCAACATTGTGAACTGAGAGAGAGACTTAACTGTCGTACAAAGCTAGGACTCTATAACTTCATCTTTGTATAGATACTCCCTCGGGCATTTGGGCTCATGGACTTTAAGTGTCCGAGACAGTGGCACTCGTCTGGCAAGACATTGCAACCATCATATATTACAATAGAAACGTGCGAGCATGAAAAGCAATATGGTTAAACTTAAACATGGAAAAGAAAGGACTAGTTGTAAAAAATATAATAAATTGATAACTGAAAATATTGTAGCATTAGGATGTTATAAATTGAATTCAGGAAAATTCTTAATGCTGCAATATGTTAAGTTATAAATTTATTATATTTTCTACTTATCCTCTTCTTTTCTAGTTTCAATAACTAGTCCTTTACTTTTCCATGTTTAAGCTTAACCATATTACTTTTCATGCTCGCATTTTTCTATTGTAATCCATGATTTTTGCAGTCTTGCAATAAATTCAGTTGTTCTTTGTTTAATTTCAGTCTTATTTTTTTTTTGCCCCATAAACACATGTAATAACAATGTATGGTATTTGTCTGCTTTCAATAAAATATACCCAATTATCTCCCTTTCATTCTCTCTGTTTCACTTCTTACTTCTCTTTTGGCGATAGCAGTGAATTAGTAGCAATAGTAGTCGCTGAAGCGACGTGGTTGCTCTGGAAACCAGTCATAAGAAGCGTCGCTCACCTCCTTACATATTTTTACGATTTTGAACACCCCAAAATTCCTCATAACTTTTGTTTTACTGAAGGAAAAATGAAAAATATTTTCACAGTGTAGCTCAGAAGGTGATAAAAAAACTGTAATAATTGTTTGAAATTTGGCCAAAAAATGAGTGAGCTGTGAAGCTTTAAAACAGCTCTAAATGACTAAAACTGCCACTTAACCATATATTCAAACGCAGTAGTGTTTTAATGATGATATATATATATATATATATATATATATATATATATATATATATATATATATATACATTATAACAAGAACTTTGGTTTTTTTTTACTTTCTTTCCACCTCAACACTTACTTTTAAAATTACAACTTTTATAAGTTTCAAGTATGCTGAAAACGAATATTGCATTTAAATCTGGCGCAGACAAATAGTTTTCTAAATATTAAGACATTTATTATCCAAATTTAATCCATTTATTTTTTCTGGCGGCCATGTTGTTTCCTAACTGAAAAATACTAATGCGTATGCATGTTACAATGTACCTCTTCCTCCCCATGTTAAGAATGGCGAACACTAATGACATTTATTTCGTAATACATTGGAAAAATGTTTTAATAACCAGACAACTACTTGTCGGTATCAAAGTTGAATATGATATTCGTTTTCAGCATACCCGAAGTCGTCAGTTTAAAGTTTGGTGTTAAGGAGAAAAGAAAGTAAAAGTTTTCCGAACTTTGTGCGTGTGTGCGCTCGTTCCCTTTAAACTCCGAAACGGCTAGACCGATTTTTGTTGAAATTCACACGCATGTGTGTAGGAGTATTTTTTACAATGGTTTTGTATTGGAATGCGTCCGATAAGTGTTAAAAAAAATCGATAATCAGGAAAATCCGATTAAAGAAAGGAAGTCCGATTTTGACCAAAGTTAAGACTTTTGTGCAACCTATTATCTGAAGGGCATTTGAGAAGTTTTATCACCGCACAAGCAGAAAGACCTTGCCTATGATTTCAACTGTAGAGTATTTTTTATAAGACGGAAACATGTCTGAAATGAATGTTTCTTTTTTGAGCAGAAGTGAACCATGGTAATTGACTTTCATACGATTAACCTTAATTCAAGTGATGACGTAAAAATAATTTCATAAAGTCAACACTTGGTTTGATAAGACAGGGGCGCGTTCGAAAAGAATGTTTCAGTTGACTTTCGCATTTGAAACTTAAATTCAAGCTATTATATAAAATAATTTCATATAATCAACTCTAGTTTCTCTACAGTGCAATGTACACTACACTATATTGTGGACTAAGTCACGTCTGGGAGGTAGGTGAAGCTTTTTTCGAGTTCACCGCCGTGTATTCTTGACTAGAGCATGCATTTAATCTATTTGATTGAAGAATGGTCGATTTCTACCGATTTCGTTGACAATAAAAATATTGGAATTGTTAAAAATTCCTCGATCCTTATTCAATCCCTAGCAACATCGGGTCTTGTTGCTAGTACGTATTAAAAACCTCCACACTGTAGGTTTGGTTAGTTCGTTTTATTTTTTTTTTCCGTTTTCGTTCTCATGCGTAAGCTAATCTGCGGTTAATTAGTGGTTAGTTTAGCGTTCGGTAAGCTTAGGTTCAGTTTATGGCTCGGTTAGGGTTCGTTTAATGTTAATTAGAGTTAATATAGTGTTAGGTAAGGTTTGGTTTCGAATTAAGTCATGAGTGAGTGAGGTTTAATTTACTGTTTGGATATAACATAGCGCTGATGTGAACGCGAAAACAAACGTGGCGACCAGTGAAAACAATACACAATTTCGCGCGGGCAAGTAAACAAACATGGCAACTAGTGAAACAATACGTAATGCATTGGATAATAAAGGTCTTAACCTCATTGGCGTTAGATTAAACTAGGCTGGGTGCCAGCCGTTGCCCGGGTGTTTGGAGGTGTGTGTTAAGCAAAAAAAGAAAAAAGAAAATAAAAAAAATATGTTGTAATAGGCAGGCAGGCTCGAACCCGTGACGCAAAGGCATAAAAGGAAGTGAAAGAAAGACGTCTTACCGCTACTCCATGACGCAACCGGAAGTTCAGGACGTTAAAATTAGGCAAAGTCAATCCAACGGATATGATGACTTGCAAAAATAGCTCGCAAAAAATCGACCTGTCTTTGTAGAAAATTGCCCAGTTGAGGGTGAAGGAACGAATGTTTTTTTACTAACTTTTCGATATATGTCGTCCGAATCTTCGAGCTTCAAAATGATAGCGATCTCGTGAAAATCCGTTGCCTCTGTCGAACGTTTTAGGCATACATACATACATACATTTGAACGAACAGGTGGTCCTGTATATTACCTTAAACTATATCCGATGGTGAGGCCCAACTTTGCGGGCCTTGGGGAGTGTGGAGCCACCCTTTAATTGCCATTGCTCCCAGGTCCACTCTGACCCGGAATGGTAGTACCTGTTAGGGTCCCAACTATGGGTTAAATAGAATCTGACTTTAAAAAATATATATATACTCTATTAAATATCGTTCCTCAAAATAACTAGATTCGGCATTAAATAACCTGAAAAAGGTTGATATGCCGTAAAACAAAAACAACCAATCTAAACGAACAGGTGAGATTTATATTATAGAAGATGACAAACCATTTATATAAGAGGAGTGTAATCCGTTGAAAACAATTAAAAAAGAACGAAAAAAAATACAAGGAGAGTGTGCATTGTACAGATACACTCTATTTTTTGTTTGTGTGAGTATTAATAACCTTAAAATACCAGGAAATAATAATTAACTGATTAAGTAATATTTAATGGAAAGACCCCCCCCACACGCGTTTTGAAGTGTTTCTACGAATTTTTAAAATGTATGGAACTTATGAGCCCACCGTCACCTCATTTCTCTTTTCTGCCCCCACCCTCGCCACCAAACTTGAAAAACATGCTAACGATTACATGTCTCGCTACGTGGCCAATAAGTGGGGTCTCATTTTACATTAAATTTATATAGGAAAGTGATCCTCAATTAAATTTTAATTATATAAAAAAAAACTCCTTATATTATCTTTAAAGGCCGTTGAAACGTATTAGCATATAAAAAAGTGGATTTTCATTTTTTATTTAGGTGGTAAACTACGCTGGGTAAGGTCGTAAAAATATTTTTTTTAATGATAAATTCGTTTGTTTTTTTTACATTAAATATAAATCGTAATTTAATTATTTAAAGTAATTAATTCAAGTTCTAGTTTTAATCACGCACAACTTGAGTAAAGAAAATATTTTTAAAAATATGTAGGTGCACCTGAACAATCGGCACCCATTACAATTTTTTCCTTATGGTCTTTTTTCAGTTATTTCTGCGGATTATTGAAGTACCAGATTATAAAATAAACAAAACTACCAGATTAAAAGAGATGAAACAAAATCAATATTTGAAGATTTGGAAGGGGGTTCAGTTTTACATGCAACATTCTAGTAAATCGATCCTCCATTTTCAGAACTGATTTAACGTTGGCTTCTTCAGTCCCACCGCCCTTATTGTTTTATTTTTTTTTTGTATTTTTATTGCGAATTTTCACTTTGAGAAAGTTCGGTCTGTCCCTCCCCGTCATTATTTTTTATTTATTCATTTACGATTTTTTTAAAGTTGTCTTTGCATTTAACGACTCACGCTATTTTATAAATATTACTAGTCTACCCGTTGGCCCTTGAAGGGTAAGATGAAAAATTTTCAAAATAAAAAGTGATTTTAAGATTATATTGTCTTTTATTGTCTTGAGAGAAAAAAAAAAATTAAGTGATGAGTGGAAAAAAATAAAAACTCAGGAAGCCTCTAGAGCACTACTGCATCACGAATTAAAATTAAGGAGTCCCTACTAAAAGCACTACTAAAACCAAATTTTATCTCCCCAATCTTTGAAGAGAAAAATATTTTTTAAGTAAAGTCTGAAAAACAAATTAATCGCCAGAAGCCACACGAGCGCTAGTAAAAGCAGCAAATATAGATATAAATATGGTTATAGTTATATATTGTGTGTTGGTCCCCAGATTTATCGGAAAGGGACTTATGTTTTCGGTGGCGTCCGTCCGTGCGTCATATTAGAAGTAATATGAACATAAGGAACGTAATA
>NC_136523.1:13810178-13840178 GCF_053919585.1 Euprymna scolopes | reverse complement strand
AAGCTATATACTTTTTGGTCTTGTTAGTTTGTTACATAAAATAACTTCCAGTTTTGTCTGGAGCTATTTCCACACATACAAAAAATACAGCATAACACTACTCATACCATAATGCAAACTATGACCTTACTCTGACAAAAAAAAAAAAAAAAAAAACTAAGGCGCAAAAAACATGACGCAAACTCTACCCAAACTGCTACACAAACCGCGACAAATCCTACGACATAACTAGAAAAAATACGATCAAATCACAAAAAATACGACGTAACTGTACTCAAAATACAATAAATATCATTCTACCTAGTGGTCTAGTGGTTAAGGACACGGACCGACGACCTGGTTGTCTGAAGCTCGAATCCAGTTCGTTCTACAAAAAATATTTTTATTTAGGGTGTTAGCAAACTTTCTTGCGGTCCTTCTCGTAAGTAACTGATGTGTTACTAGAAAGAATTCTAACTATAAAAATATCGTGGAAACCAATGCTACAAATAGACTATTGGATTCACACGGTATGATGATAATTAAACTTAAGCAGCGCCCCATACATTCTCATTGTTTACCTTGGCATTTCCTGTTTTCTGCACACCTCATTTCCGATAATAACGAAGTAGGAAAATACAAAAATACGAGGCGCCTTCAATAAGTTTCCAGACTTTTTTTTGTACTGGCATTTAAAAATGTCGTAGACTCTTGAAAATTCAGCACGTTTTAGCTATGCATATTAGAAGATGAATTTTTATGATTTCAGGTTAAAATGAACAGCTATAGCAGGAGCTGGAATAGAACTAAAGCTAAATGTTCACGCGTGTCTATATAGACAATGACAGTTTGATGTCAGTGTAAGAATTGTACACACAATTATTCACAAGGATTGAAAATGCGGATGCTTTGCGCGACTGCACCAGTCCACAACTCCATCCTTGTCACAGACTATTTGACTAAGATGGGCATCAAAACAGTTCCTCGCCCTCCCTATTGTCCAGACCTTGCTCCCTGTGACTTTTGGTTTTCCCTAAGCTCAAGGAAAACCTTAGAGGCTGTCGTTATAAGACAAGTGAGGAGATGAAAGAGGCTGTGACGAGGGTCATTGACACGATCACACACGAGAACTTCCATGAGGTTTTCCACTTTTTTCTGCCATTGGAACGGTACAGCGAGTGAATTGCAGCCGGAGGAGATTACTTCGAACGGGGACTATAGTTTAATATGTGTACTATCAATGACAGTTCCCGCGCGAAAAAAGTCTTGAAACTTATTAAAAGCACGTTGTATCATTTGTTTTGCTCTGTCACACTAAAATTAAAAATTACATTTTGTCACGTTTTTATTTAAAGCAACATTTCATTTCGCCTTTAACGCTTACATTTAAAATAACATTTCCATAGATCTGTTAAGAGTTTAAGATTAAAATAGCTTTTCATTTGGATTGTAAGGCCTAAGTTATAAATAGTATTTCCTTTGGTCTGAAACGCTTAAGTTTCAAATAGCACTTTCTTCCTTTGAAAGCGATGACATATATATTAATTTATTTCTGTGCTCGCCCCACGGCTTGGTCATTTGCGTTAGTGTCGGTGAATTCGTTACATAAATAAAAGTTTCTTATTTCTGACTTCCTTACCCCTCTCACACTTTTCATCATCCTTCACAGTCTTCCTGCTTTCCTTGAATCTCTTATGCCACTCAAACACTAATGCTCGATCCATGCAAAATTGTCCAAAAGCAGCCTGAAGCATTTAATACGTTTCTGTGGCATTTCCCCCCAAGTTTAAAGCAGAATTTTGTACTCATGCACTTATCGATCCGTGTTGAAATAATAAAGTTATTATTTAAAAAGCCATTCTTAACATGGAAAGGGGAGGATGTTTTGTAGCTATTCTGGACTTTAACCTTATAATTGAATAAAACAAAACATATCATAAAACTTTAATTAAACTTGGAAATACAATTAAAAATAGCGTGGATCAGTAAGTGCATTAGCACCCAGAATTTTATTGCATATTGCTCTTCTAAGGCATCCTGAAGTCCAAATTGCATTTTTGAAATTTACCAGCTATGATAAAAAGGTTTTAGTATGGCGTATTCCAATTTCTGCCCTGGCTGTTCATTCGAACCTGAAAACACACAAAAAAAAAAAATAGTTAATCGTCTCACAACATATATAGCAATAACATACGACAATTTTAAATGCCTGTACTTTATTAAGATTAGGAGCAGGATTAAGTAACCCGTCCTTAAAACCTTCACCCAAATACCTGTTGACCCTCGCGAATTTCCACACCTTAATTTTTCATATCCTTTATAAATTATCGAACCCATCCTTATTATTTTTGTTAAACAAATATCTCAGGTCATTTTCTTTTTTTTTACTTAAAAGATATCGAGACGCCGAAAATAGAAACACGGAGATAGGGAGTTCCTTGGTGTAGAAATTTTTCTTCTAGTTTTCCCCATTGTCATCCGTAGTCCCATCCCCATCCTATGACCTTTCATACATTTATTGAAGTTTTATCTATATGATTCGTTTTGTGACTCGTGGTTTGTTTGTCGTGTAGTACCCGATTTTTAATCGACGATGGTTTTTAGCCTAACAAACGTCCACATGGCTCGGTGCCCGATTAACAGCCGCAACGAATTACAACTTCACTTTAAAGGGTATATATATAACATTTTTGAATTTCTTTTTTCTTCCCTTCTTTTAATTTAAAATTTTTTTTTTTTTTGAAAACAATTTTTTAAAATTTATTTATTTCGGACTAGTATCCTCATCTGTTTTAGTTATTGTTTCACGACATTTCGGCCAACTAATCCTCCGGCCTTCGTCATGTGGTAACCGCAACGGGATAGAGAACCCGAATCTCCTAACTGCATCCTCAGCAAATGCTCACCCGGAACCGTAGAGATTCAATGTTTCTATCCACTGCGCCACGGGCCCCGAAGGGCGATCAAGTTTGGATCTTTTTAGGGTCTTATAAATTCCCGTTTATTTATTATCTGATCTTCCATGGTCGGGTCCGTACCGAATGATAGATATATTTTTTATTGTACAGATTTCTCATCCACTGACCGAGGACAAAAAAGGTGAAGTGTAGTATCAGAACGGATACTACACTTTCTTCCTAGTCAAAAAGCTATATACTTTTTGGTCTTGTTAGTTCGTTACATAAAATAGCTTCCAGTTTTGTCTGGAGCGATTTCCACACATACAAAAAATATAACGTTTTATTATCGGGGCATCATTGTTTGTTGGTATAAACTACAATCTTCTGCAGCATCATCATTAACCTGATTTACTATTTAGAATATGTCGTTCCAACTAATAAAAAAGCTCGTGTGGAAAATAATACACGGATTTAAGCCAACGAATCATGTTATTCTGTAAGGTACAATACTCGCGTACGTGCGTATTGGGTTAGGATTAGGGTTAAAAAAATACTGCTGACTGTATTCCTCCTTATTTTATCCCTGGTCTTTTAAAGATTAAGATCAATAGGTATCATCTGTATTTGCAACAACTATTTTGGACTTGTTAGTTACTTACATCAAGTCGCTTCATGACTTGTCTGGAGCGATTGTCATAAAAAACTCTGTTCCGTCTGCCTGCTTCCCATCTGACTACAACTTGGATGTCTTCAAGCCCAACGTTAACAAATTCCTAATGAACCGCTCCTTAAGTAAACACTTCATCAAATCTCCACACTAACGTAATGTACTTGCAATAACCCTTATCCCTGAGTGGCTTCCGGGCCTTGATAAGTGGTGACCACCGTGTAAAAAAAAGAAAGAAAAAAATAAGTCGTCCTAATAAACTTAGATTATTTTATTGTTAGTCCCCCGACAAAAGGAAGGTGGACCTGTAAATTCACCCTTGTCCGTTCGTCTGTCCGCGCTTTTCTCAATAACTGCGCCTTGGAAGTTTTTGAAATTTTGCACAAACATTAAACATGATATGAGTAAAAAGTAACAGAACAGATTTTCCGGGAAAACTCCGGTTGCTGTCCTAGGGGCGCCTTTCGGGTTAAAATGGCTAAAATTGACACTTTTGGGATTATTACAAAAAAATAAATAAAAAAATAAAATAATGCCTTCGATTTTTATAAAACCTTCTGAAAAATTGTAACTAACTGATTTCTGTACGATTTTGCTTGTCTATACTTCGCGATAACTCTTGGGTGTGCCCCAGGGACATTTTAGGGCTAATAAAAACACTCTATTTTTGGGACTATTTTACCATAATTGTCCAAAAAATTTCTGTGTATGTCTATTTAGCAGTTTTGCATGGTGCGGGATTCAAATTTAAATATAAGTAGATTGTAGTTTGCTTGAAGCATTGTTGAAGAAAATTATAAGGTAAATGTAAAAGCCAAGAACAATGCGAGATTTTTTTTTTTATATAGAGTAAAATTAAATGAAAACAAAAGAAATAAATTTCTTTTTTGTTGTTTGTTTTTTCTTTTTCATACAAATTTTAACTCTAAACAACAGTACTTTTTTTTTTCTGTTGTATTCAATGGTGTTATAAATTTTGAGATTTATAACACCATTGAATACAACAGAACAAAAAAATGACTGTTGTTTAGAGTTAAAATTTGTGTGAAAAAGAAAAAACAAACAAAAAAAGGAAATTTATTTCTTTTGTTTTCATTTAATTTTACTCTATATATAAAAAAAATCTCGCATTGTTCTTGGCTTTTAATTTTACCTTATAAATTTAAATATGTTAAGGCCTTGGGGTCTTTTGGGGCTAAATGTGTGTGTGTGGGGGGGCAAATGATGGACTTAGTCATATCTTTTTTTGCATAGTGCACAAATCAAATTTACATATGTTAAGGCCTAAAACTGCACCGTTTTTTCATTTTCACCAGGATTTGACGTCCCCTGGGGATATTTGGGGCTAAATAGTGGGGGGGGGCTGAACTTAGTCATTTTTATGCCTTGTTAACTGTGCAATCACGGGGGACCATACATGTTTCACTTGTTATCTTAGAGTAGCACATGGAAATCAACAACCGTCTTCATTTGCATCCACATCGATTTTATTAACACGAGAACGCAGAAACGTTGTTCAAGTAAAATGTAAATAAGTTCTTCTTGAGCCGTTCTTCTTATGTAAGCTCCTCATTACTGATCGTCACAGTGTTGTGTTTCCGTCGACCTAAAACTAATTAACACTTATCCGCGAGTGACTTCCGGGCCTTGATAAGCAGTGTCTACTAAATAAATAAAAAGTCAATTACTATGGAAATCAACAATGGATTTCGATTGCTCCCACATTGATTTTATTAACGCAGCAACGCAGAAACGTATTAGTGATTTTAGATTCACAAGAATGTTTCAATGCCACAACAATAAAAACTATTGAGTCTTGTTGACCGGAAGACTAAAGATTGCGGTTGATAGAGAGAATGGGACCCCCAACATAGATCGATACTTCAAAGCTCCTTCAAAATGTCTCGTTCCATTTAGTGAATTTATTGTTTCCTTTACGGCATATCGATACTTGGACCTTTTGCATTTTGGATATTTTGGGCACTTATTTTATTTTAATTTTTCTAAATCACCTTCCAGAACAAGAAAGGGCAAATTTCAGGATTAGAATCTAATGTCTAACACTGACTATATCTGCGTGTCTGTCCATCCTTTTCAAAGGAGATTCTCCTTCAAGACGCAAGATAACAAGAGATCGGCGCGAAGTGGATCAAAGGATTGCATTTTTGTGGACCGTTGTTTATTATATATATATATATATATATATATATATATATATATATATATATATATATATATATATATATATATTACTCTCTCTCTCTCTCTCTCTCTCTATATATATATATATATATATATATATATGTATATAGATTACTCTGAATATATATATATATATTTACTGAACTCGAAATATACATATGTATAGAAATACCCACGTGGTCGTTCTTTCTAACCTCGTATTTTGAATATATATATATATATATATATATATATATATATATATATATATTAAAAATACGAGGTTAGAAAGAACGACCACGTGGGTATTTGTATTTTTTTAAATAAACAAATATTTATTTATTTCCAGTTTTAAATTCTTGGCTTATAAAAAGCCCTCATCAGGATGTTTTTACAACAATACAAGAAGGAAAAGAATATATTGTATTGTCTTAAAACAAAAATTCCTCGTTGGGGCTTTTTTATAAGCGGAAAATTTGAAGCTTTAAATAAATAAATATTTGTTTATTTTATATATATATATATATATATATATATATATATATATACACTGAACTCTGAATATATATATATAAATTGAACTCTGAATATATATATATATATATATATATATATATATATATATATTGAACTCTGAATATATATATATATATATATTGAACTCTGAATATATATATATATATATATATATATATTGAACTCTGAATATATATATATATATATATATATATATATATATATATTGAACTCTGAATATATATATATATATATATATATATATATTGAACTCTGAATATATATATATATATTGAACTCTGAATATATATATATATATATATTGAACTCTGAATATATATATATATATATATATTGAACTCTGAATATATATATATATATATATATTGAACTCTGAATATATATATATATATATATATATTGAACTCTGAATATATATATATATATATATATATATTGAACTCTGAATATATATATATATATATATATATATATATATATATTGAACTCTGAATATATATATATATATATATTGAACTCTGAATATATATATATATATTGAACTCTGAATATATATATATATATATATATATATTGAACTCTGAATATATATATATATATTGAACTCTGAATATATATATATATATATATATATATATTGAACTCTGAATATATATATATATATATATATATATATTGAACTCTGAATATATATATATATATATATATATATTGAACTCTGAATATATATATATATATATATATATATATATATATTGAACTCTGAATATATATATATATATATATATATATATTGAACTCTGAATATATATATATATATATATATATATTGAACTCTGAATATATATATATATATATATATATATATATATATATATATATATACTGAACTCTGAATATATATATATATATATATACTGAACTCTGAATATATATATATATATATATATATATATATATATATATTTATATATATACTGAGAGCTGTGAATATATATATATGTATATATATATATATATTAGTGATCTTTCAAAAAGAAGACGAATGAAATCGAACCGCTGTTCCAAGATAAAATTAAACCACATTTAAGCCAACAATAATAATAATATAAAACATCCACTGTTTATGAAAAAAAAAAAATTAATTATAAAAAAAAATATAATATATAATTTCACTTTAAATTATAATATTTGGAGCGTGGCGGACTAATCTCATTGGTAATCGGAGAAAAGCGGAAGTGTTTTTAACCTAGGATAAAATAGTTTTTTAAAAAAATCTTTTTCATCCCAAACAAGATATACTGCAATTTGGAACATAAGGGGATACTGATTGGGATCATGTATAATAGAGAACTATGTGAATTTGAGCAGTAAGATGTTAGTTAACATTACATTGAAACTCTTATGGGAGAATAAAGTCAGAGGAGGAGAAAACAGGCAGAGAATTCCAAAGTCTCGCAGTTTGAGGGAAAAATATATAGAGTAGAACCCCTTCCGTTATCTAGTGACCGCCTGCATCACATTTAAACTCGTGCATGTTAGTGCATTCAGAGATGCAGGAAACGGGGAGGGAATTCCAAAATCCAGCAGTGTTAAAGAAAGGAAATTATTACAGTACCTATTTACAATGGCTCCCCACGGGACAGAGTTAGACACCAGAGTTGTTTTAATTTTAACGTGGAGAAAAGAAACAAAAATAAAAATTGTCTCAGACGTGAAGGATTGCTCGTCTACTGAGAGAACAAGAAATTGAAGTGCAGCATCTGAAGAACAGATGGTATTTATTTGCTCCCCCACCGAGCAAATTAGGCACAAGGCCGATTTTTAATGTGAGGAGTGAAGGGAGGGGGAAGGGAAAAAGGGGACCAGCTCCCGAAAGGTTGGAAATGGGAGCTGGTTAAAGGTCAGGCATGTGGGGTTGCCCCCACATCTGGTCTTTGCTAGTCATAGCTAGTCATAGCTTGCAGTATTTGCCGGAACAGATACTACACTTTGATCTTGACCCGAAGGCTAAGAAAGGAGGTGTTTATTTCAACGTTTTCTTTCTCATTTGTTTCGTTTTTTTATTTTATGTTCGTATTTTTTTCTTTTATATTTTATTTTATGTTTTTTTTTTTAATTAATTTTTTTTTCTGTTTCTATCTCTTCATTTCATTTTTATTTAATTACACAGTTGTGTCCACTTCCGGTCATTTCAAAATTTAATATCGTTTGCATTTGGAATATTGTGTCGTGCTGAAACGCATTTTGTGACCCACACTTTTCATTAAACCCTCTCGCACATTTTTTTTTTTTATATATTTTTCCAATTAGTCGACCGAAGGAATTATCCTCGTAAAATATAATAACCAATAGAGGATTAATTCTATGATAATATGATTTAATCCTTTTTTGAATTTTCATCGTTTGGTCGTTCTAAAACGCATTTTGTGACCCAGCCAACCTTTTCATTTCCGTTCCAGGTCACCACCCGTCTCCATCAACCCTCTCGACCACCCACACATTTTTACGCACCTTACACTTACCTTACCAATACGACGCCTAGCGATTCTTTTCTATAAAACAAAGGTGATTGTTAATATTTGTGATGTTTGATTTATTTCACATTTTATACATTACCTCCCGATCTCCCTCTCCATTTTTCTCCCCTCGCACATATCGCATACACGCCAATTACTACACCTTTAATTTACTTTCTCCAGGCTATCACCCCTATGAAGACTAAATGTTGATTAACACACAAATAGTTTTCCAGTTATCTCTCTCTCTCTATCTCTCTCTATCTATCTATCTATCTATCTATCTATCTATCTATCTATCTATCTATCTATCTATCTATATATATATATATATATATATATATGTCATCCACATACAGTACTGTTTCACAGCTCATCAGTGCGGCTAGACAGGCAACTACCTCAAGCCAGGATTGCCACCCGACTGTCTGTAGGACAGTCAAGGCTCCTAACCATTACGCTATTGGCGGCTGCTGAGCGAGGAGTGAGTTTAACGATGTTTTGACATCGTCCGAAATACCAGCTTTGAATGCTACAGTTTCGGTGTCGATTCTATCTGATTCCGATTTAAAAAGAAAATTACTTTTGAAATCACGACTCTATAATAGTATACACGAAATCTGGACAAATTAAAATATCATATTTAAGCGTATTTTACGACTATGCCAAGCCCCCCCCCCTCGTTAGTCTAATAGGAAAAAAGGCTTTATATCTGTCTGTCTCCATATTTCTATCTCCGAAACTAAAAGTCGCAGAGTGGCGTTATGGGCCTCAAATGATTGAGTAATTTACAGGTCGTTCTTTTACGGGTCTTTAGCCGGTTGAAATAGTTTTGAAGTGGTTAAAAAATGGGTTAAAATTAAAAAAAAAATCGTTATACATTTTGTACATTCATCTTAATTTATTTTTAATCCGTTCATATACGTGTCACGTTAGTGTACAGTGGTAACGTCAACAGCTTTGAATGCTACAGTGGCGGTCTCGGTTTCGATTCTAGCTGATGGCATCCACATACTTTTTTTTTTTACTTTTGAAATCACGACTCTATAATAATAATAATATAAACGCTAGTAGTAATGAAAAGTAAGTTCAACTTTAGTTTCATTTCCCAAACATACTGATCTGAGGTCGAAATCAAGATCTACTTTCTCTGTTTTGTAAAGAAGCTATTTAAGTGCGTGCATGCTTGTATGTATATGTGCGTTGTGTTCTTTCTTGTCCTCTCCGGATAAGTTAGTGCGTACGTTCATGTTTACGTCTTGTCGGTCAAAGGTACACCCGGAAATACAAGTAGGTCACCTAATGTTCATATACTCCCCCCCCCCGCGCGAATATAAGTAATATATATATTATTTCGCCGCTTGTTTTCGGCCACTTTATAATCTTGCGTGATTTTAATGTCAGGTTATAGGACAGCGTATTGCTGGCTCACTTCCAGGCTGAACACGGGAGGAAAAATAATGATAGTGATCAGTCGTACTGGCGGCACGATGACTCCTCAATTTGACCACTAACTACCCGGGGTAAAAATAAACACCGACACACTTCCACCCCTGCGGACAATATATCTCTCGGGCACTCCCACTCCTCTCAAACGAGTGGGAGGGTTGTCCTTTCGTTCGCTGTTTCTTACTATTGAAAACACGTGTTTACGGTTACCAGTGCGGATATCAGAAGGTTTAGTATTTTTTTTTTTTTTGTAGAGTAACCACTTATCAAGGCCCGAAGGCCGCTCGAAGATAAAGGTTAAGGAATGTAAAGTGATAGTTTAGTGATCGTTAATGGTTTAAATTGGGTAGAATTTGATTATTTATGGGGACGGCTTAACAAGAACTTGTTTACATTGGACTTGAAGGCTGCCATTTAGTATTACAACCGAGAAGCAGGCCAGCAGAACAGGAAAACCAAAGAAGATTATTAAAAGAAGAATGTGTGCACAGACTAATGATCATGATCACGTTCAGGAGGACAGAGATAGACGTGTTTGGAACAAGTGACAAGGCCTTTTTGGTGAATGTGTTTTTTTTTTTGTTTTTTTTTTTACACGGTGATCACCACTTATCAAGGCCCGGAAGCCACTCAGGGATAAGGGTTATTGCAAGTGCATTACGTTAGTGTGGATATTTGCTGAAGTGTTTACTTAAGGGGGCGGTTCATTAGGAATTTGTTAACATTGGACTTGAAGACATTCAAGTTGTAGTCCGGTGGGAAGCAGACAGACGGAACAGAGTTCCACAGGCGTGCAGTTCTAAGAAAGAAGCTTTGTTCATGGAATCCGCGTTTTGAAATGTGTTTGGAAATAAATGCTGTTGTTCAGCGGGGAAAAAGTGAGCTCAGTTATTCCTTGTCCTTTTTTTTTGTTCACTCACGTTCACACTTCCACTTGAACGTAAAGTGCAACTATTTGGGACCATGCCTAAGAAAGCTTAACAAGATGTAGTTACATTTAAACTTCTACATATTAATACAGTCAGGGAAGCATTAGCAGGAAGTGAATTCCAAAGTCCAGCTGTTGAAGGGAAGAAACGCAACACTGAAATGATGTGATTTTGTTGCTAAGCGGGCTTGTCGGGGATATGTACAACGAAGGCGCACAAGTACAACGAGTTCACCAGAGCATATTCCATTTAAAATACACGTAAAGGAGACACAGAGATGCAACATTACGGCGATGGGACAGAAGTTGGAGCTTAGTTGAAAAATTGGGACCTATTAGATTGTAGACCCCCTTTTTTTGTAGCCTACTCAAGAAAGAGAGACAAATGGAAGATGCACCAGCCCAGATGTGGCAACAATACTCCATGCATGGATGAATGATGGATTTGTAGAGGTACGAAATACTCTCAGATGTGAGTAGTCTTCTAGCTCGATAGAGGGAACCCACTTTATTTGCAGCAGCCTTTGCAATGTCCGCAATTTATTTATTCTAGTTCATATTGCCTGTGTGCATTCCATACGATTCTGTGGCATATTTCTCAACTTTTTTAAAACTAGGTTACCACTTATCAAGACTCTGAGGCCACTCGAGGATAAAGTTTATTGAATGCAATCAATGGTATAATATCGTAGTAGTCGTTATTAATGAAGATTTGGTAGATTTGATTATTTAAGGAGGCGGTTCATCAAGAATTTGTTTATGTTGGACTTGAAGACAACCACATTGTAGTCAGCTGGGAAGCAGGCAAACGGAAGAGAGTTCCATAGGCGTGCAGTTCTAAGAAAGAAGCATTGTTCATGGAATCTACATTCTGATTTAGGCACAGTTAAAGAGTGGGGTAAGTTACTGACTGTGGTTTCAGCTAGATGGGTGTTTTTCGAGAAAGAAAACAAAACTTTATTGCATGTCGTTTTTCTAAAGTGCCCCAACGTCCAGATTGCATTTTTTTTAATTTCACCAGCTTTGATAATCTGGTTTTAGTAGAGTATATTCCAATCTCCGCTGTGGCTGTTCATTTAAACTTGGAATCATAAAAATTGGTCAGCCGTCTCATAAGATGAATAGCAATAACATACTGAATTTCTAAGAGCCCACGACAATGCTAAATGCCTTTACAAGAAAAGTCTAGAAACTTATAGAAGGCAGCTCGTATTCATCAAAATTGGAATAAAAGATTTTGACTTATTGTAGCGTTGTAGCAAGGTAGCAGAAACAAACGAAGAGGAAAGAAATTGAACTCTCTGTTAAAATTTACCACAGAGGACCTTTATTCCTGCTTCTCCGGTCACGTGTGACTTCTCGCACCAGTTTTGACGTCACCCACGTGTTTCAGACAGATTCTTTTCCGAACACGTCTTGAATACCTCCGCCTTTCAAAACACGTCTCGAACATCCGTTCTTCTCTCAACACGCGTGTCCTTTTTCTCTGCTCTGACGTCACATAGTGCAGCGTGCTTGGTCATTTACATGTGTCAGCTGTCATACACTGCTGCGGCTAACAGCGCTAGCGGATTTGTTAAAATATGATTAGTAAGACGAGATGAAAACGACGAGAATAGTTTTCTTTTACCCGCCGTGAGACGGCTATTCTAATTATGCAATCACTTGAAACTTTTTCATTTATTTCTTAATTACTAAATGTTTGTCGGTCGTACCTTTCGTATTTTCAGTGTATTTGTTTCTTTGTAGGTTGTCATGTTTATTACGTTTTTTTTGTTTGTTTTTTTTTGCAGAGTTACGAGCGACTCGCCGATCCTACCCATTGATATCTAAATTGATGTCTCCTTTTTTATTGTTTTGTAGATTGTTGTGGTTTTTATTACTTGTATCATTTGTACGTTTGGTACATTCGGATTTTAACGTACAAGTAAGTTTCCACTTTTTTAACGCACTTGAAATTTATTCCTTTGCTGCGATCATGTATCCAATAGACACCCAAGAACGAGATACGTTCACACGTGTTTTTTATAATTCACTTTATTTGTAATTACACACACACACACACACACACACACACACACACACACACACACACGCATCCCATATATATATACATATGTGTATGTATTTATATATTTATGTATAGCATATATGAATATATATGTGTATATATATATATGTGTATGTATTTATATGTTTATGTATATGCATATATTAATATATATGTGTGTGTATATATATAGATATGTATGTATATATGAATGCAGATGTGTGTGTATATATATATATATATATATATATAATGGTAGTTTAATTTCGTTTCCTAGAAGTGCATCCACTGAAACAACACGTGTCTACCAAAAATGTGGTCAATGAGTTAACAGAGCATATAATATTAAATTCATTTATACAAACAAACGGCTACATATGTGCATACATGTTTCTGTTATTTCGCTGAAACGGGAAATTTCAAAATAAGCTGTTTTTTGTATAAATTAATTTAATGTATATATATAATATATATATAATATATATACAATATATATATTATATACAATATATATATTATATATATTATATATATAATATATATACAATATATATATTATAGATAATATATATAATATATATATTATATATATTATATTATATATATATATAATATATTAAATATTATATATATTATATATATATTATATATATATTATATATATATTATATATATATATTATATATAACATATATATTATGTATTATATATATTATATATATTATATTATATATATTATATATATTATATATTATGTTATATATTATATTATATATTATATATATTATATATATTATATATTATAATATATATTATATATATTATATATATTATATATTATAATATATATTATTATATATGTATTATATTATATATTATAATATATATTATTATATATATATTATATTATATATTATAATATGTATTATATATATATTATATATTATATATTATATATTATATATATATTATATATTATAATATATATATATTATATATATATTATATATTATATATATATCTTATATATATTATATATATTATATTATATATTATAATATATATATATTATATATATATTATATGTATATTATATATATATATTATATATATATATTATATGTATATTATATGTATATTATATATATTATATGTATATTATATATATTATATATATGTATATTATATATATTATATATATGTATATTATATATATATCATATATATGTATATTATATATATATTATATATATTATATATATGTATATTATATATATATTATATATATGTATATTATATATATATATATTATATATATATGTATATTATATATATTATATATATATGTATATTATATATATTATATATATATTATATATGTATATTATATATATTATATATATATTATATATGTATATTATATATATTATATATATATTATATATGTATATTATATATATTTTATATATATGTATATTGTATATATGTATATTATATATATTTTATATATATGTATATTGTATATATGTATATTATATATATTTTATATATATGTATATTATATATATGTATATTATATATATTGTATGCATATTATATATATATATATATATATATATATACATATATATATATATATATATATATATATATATATATATATATATATATATACGGAGTGAGCCAAAAGTAGGTGGCCAGTAAAAAAATATTATTCCAAAGGACTTCTTAGTATTTTAATGAAAAAGTTTCATAGTTATGTTTTCTCCGCTGTCCACCTTCTTTTGGCTGATCCTATATATATATATATTATATTATATATATATATATAGAGAGAGAGACAGTGATAGTGACTTAGTCCTCAGTACATTGCACTGAAAAGAAACTACTTTTGATTTTATTAAATTTTAGTTGTAATGCAAAAGTCAGGTTTCATGGTTCAATTGTTTCTCAAAACAGAAACATTCACATTGAACTGTTGCGTTTATGACATTATTTTGACATAACTTTAATTAAAGTAAAACCAAGTATCATGGTTTTCTTGTGCTCTAAAAAGAAAAGTTAATTTTGAACGGGCCTGTGTCTTGTAAAAACTAATCTACAGTTAATTCTATAGGCTGGGCCTTTCTGCTTGTGCGTCAATAAAACATCTGAAATGCACATGTTATGTTAGGTTGTGTAAAAGTGTTAACTTTGGTCCAAATCGGAATTCCTTCTTTAATCAAAAGTTGTCGGTCGTCGATTTTCGATACATAGCAGACGGATTACAATACAAAACCTACTTAAGAACACTCCCAGACAGATCAAGTACCTACTTATGAACTGGACCCCCCCCAAAAAAAAAACAAGCTCAGCAGTTTCCTAGTCCGAAGGGAATGAGCTATCACACACAGACAGAAAATTTCCCTTAATAGTACTAGCGGGAAAGATCGACGTTGCCTGGGATTGAATGGTGATCAACGAATTGTTCACATTCCCAAATTTTATCATTGAAATCATGTAATCGATCATTTTTCAATTAAATCGATTGTCTTCGTTACCTGTGAACCGTCGCTGTGCACAGGAAGAAAGCTTCTCCTGTCTCCACGCAGTGACTTAATATACAATACGTAGTAGTCTAGATTGCACTGTAGAGAACTTACTGTAGATTTTATAAAATTATTTCTTAAATATACAATGGCTTGAATTAAAATAAAATGCAAAAGTCAAGTATCATGGTGCAATTGTGTATTAAACAGAAACATTAATTTTGATGCACCCCTGTCATATCAAACAAGCTAGTGTTGATTTTATATATTGGGCGTTTCTGCTTGTGTGGTAATAAAACTTCTCGGCTTATATATATATTTATATATATTTATATTTATATATATATTTATATATATATTTATATATATATATATTTATATATATTTATATATATATATCTATATATATATATTTAGATATATATTTATGTATGTATTTCTATATATATATCTAGATATATATTTAGATATATATTTATATATATATCTTTAGATATATATTTAGATTTATATATATATCTTTAGATATATATTTAGATATATATATATATCTTTAGATATATATTTATATGTATATATACATCTTTATATATATTTATATATATATTTAGATATATATATATTTATATGTATATAAATATATATATATTTATATATATTTAGATATATATATTTATATATATATAAATATATATATATTTATATATATTAATATATATATATTTATATATATATTTATATATATATATTTATATATATTAATATATATTTATATATATTAATATATATATATTTATATATATATATATTTATATATATATATTTATATATATTAATATATATTTATATATATTAATATATATTTATATATATTAATATATATTTATATATATTAATATATATTTATATATATTAATATATATTTATATATATTAATATATATATATATTAATATATATTTATATATATTAATATATATTTATATATATTTGTATATATATATTCATATATATTTATATATATATATTTATATATTTATATTTATATATATATATATTTATATATATATATATATTTATATATATATTTTATATATTCATATATATATTTATATATATTTATATATATATTTATATATATATTTTTATATATTTATATTTATATATATTTATATATATTTATATATATATATATATTTATATATATATATTTATGTATATTTTATAAATATATATATTTATATATATAAATATTTGTATATATATATTTATATATATATATTTATGTATATTTTATAAATATATATATTTATATATATAAATATTTATATTTATATATTTATATATATATTTATGTATATTTTATAAATATATATATTCATATGTATAAATATTTATATATAAATTTATATATTTATATATATTTATATATATATATTTATATATTTATATATATATAGATATATATATATGTATATATATTTGTATATATATATTGATATATATATGTATATATATTTATATATATATATATATATTGATATATATATATATTGATATATATATGTATTTATATATATATATATATGCACACATCAAAAATCTGACCCCCCCGCCCCCCCAAAAAAAACAAGAAAAATTAAAAAGACACACAATCAAAAACGGAAAAAAAGAAAAGATAAAAAACGCTAATCAAGTCAAAAGTGTGTCTAAATATCTCGTTCTCGGGTGTCTATTACAACCTTTAACAATTTTGTTTCTATTTTAATCAAAATCTTGGCCCGTTTTGGTTTTCTTAACTATTTGTATTTTTAATTACAATTTATAAACATATTTTTTCACTACCCATCTAAAAAAAATGTTCTGTATTTTAGTTTATAACTCAGTTTGTTAAAGGCGAAGAAACCAATTAGTATCAATAAAATATCTTTTTTTTAAATATTAAAGAACAGAGTTCAAAATTAAAAAAAAACAGTAGACAATATCATTTAAATGACAAGATCCACGGAATACTTCAGTTTTAATTTTTTAATTAATATTAGTTTACTTTAAATAAATAAACACAGAAAAGCTTTTAATGTAATACACACAGACACACATATATGTATACTAGGCTGGAGTAAAAAATATAATCCATTCTTCTAAGCTTTGTTATGGGTCCCTAAAATTATTATAGCATATAAAGAAAATTGGCGCCATTTTATTTTGATTCATTTATGTTTAGAGGTCTCAACTTTGATCTGAAACAAATACAATGCATATACTGAAACAATGTACTTCACCATCAAGATAAGATTTTCTCATAGCTGATGTTGAGACATATAAAGTTTTAGTATTATGTTTTCGCGCTTTAACCACCTGGAATGGTGCATTTTTGTGCATTCCTTATGTATTTCAGATGACTGTGAAGCACAATTTTGTACCATTAATCATGGTCTCAGTAATATGACAATATCTGGAACTGGTGCTATAAAACTTTCAGCGCTTCAAACTCCGTTTAGTAGCCAATTTTATTAATTCCGTTTACAAAATAATTTTAACAAAATCCATGATTCGTCCTGTTATTTTATTCGGTTTTAATGAATAAACTACATCTCTATTTTTTTTATTGTTTCGTTTTAATAACGTCATTGCTTAAAGAACAGGCTCACATTAGAAAACCGGAAGTTATGTTTACCTAAGTAGTTTATACGATTAACATTACGTGTAGAAAGAAAATGTTAATCCCTATTTAGGAGGAGTTTTATTTTCATTGATTTCCTGTTTTCAATCAATATTTAAAACCACCATCTCAAGATTGGGACTGAAAATGTACTATTATCGTCATCGTTGTTAATAATAATAATAATAATAATAATAATAATAATAATAATAATAATAGCAGTAATAATATAGCCGGCAGCAGTACTTGAAAACGAGAATCACAAAATCCTATGGTTCATGGATATACAAACTGATAAACCCATCCAAGCAAGAAGACCGGATGTCGTAATAATTAACAAGAAAGAAAAGTCTTTTCAAATCGTAGACTTTGCTGTCCCAGCTGACCACAGGGTGGATATCAAAGAAAAGGAGAAACGGAGCAGATACACAGAGCTAGCCAGAGAGCTGCAAGGGATATAGAAGATGAAAAAAATCAAAATAATACCTATAATAGTACGAGCACTTGGAACAACCCCGAAAAACTTTGAAAAAAGAATAGGAGAAATTGGAATTAGAGGAATGACTGGAAAAATACAACGAACAACAATAATGAAAACAGCTGAAATATTAAGGAAACCCTTTAAATGTGGAGACTAACACATAAGAATCACAGGCGCAGACCAGACAAACTGCTACAGAGACAAAACATGAAGCGCTACATGGGACCAAAAACATTGAAGCTGCATACCTCACCCCCCATTACCACATCACTGCCCCCTAAAAATGAGTGAGACCGAGTAATCAAGTAGGAAGGAAAAACCGAGGAGTGAGCACTGCCCAGATCGCCTCTGTATAAGTGCGAAGAGAACAGGGACCTTGAGGAGGCTTATTGCCACTCAAATTCCAGTAAAGACTAATAGCCACTGCCAACGAAACAATCAATGGGAAGCAGCAGTTGCGATAATGCAGATTTATTCGCAAATGGTATCTAAAGAGGTGGAGAGTACTGGAAAATCTGGAGAGACTTGATGTCACTCAACTTCCAGGGAACACCACATGCTGTATTCAATGAGATCTTTGACCTGTGTGAAAACTCCTTGTGAGCTAATAATAATACTGTAAAAAGCAAATATATAATTATTAGTGGCTTGGCAAAGCCACAGGGGAGTTAACTGAAATAGCAAAACTGAAACTGGCATGTATGACACTATATATACAAATGTAGGCAAATTTGAGCATATTTTATTGGCTTGAAAATAGAGGTTTTTTTTGCTAATTGACATAAAATTCTAATCGTAAAATAGTATTATAATCTTCACATAGCCAGCAAATTTTCATGTAGTTTCGTCCTATAGAACCAAAGATAAGAGCATTTCAATATATAATTTGGCTACTAGTATATATATATATATATATATATGATTAGTTTTATTTTTGAAAAAAGAATTCCAGCAGAGTGCTCAATTAAAAGGAAAATCCAAATTTTAAGAGCGTATTTATATTTTGTGTACAGAAAGTTGTTAGTTGAGACAGATCATTGGTACCGTCGGTTTCAAGCCCGATAATAAGGCCCGTTTAAGGTATCCTTATCAAGCTCTCTTCAGCCAATATTCGTATTGGCTGAAGAGAGCTTGATTAGGATACCTTAAACGGGCCTTATTATCGGGCTTGAAACCGACGGTACCAATGATCTGTCTCAACTAACAACTTTCTGTACACAAAATATATATACATATATATATACATATATATATACATATATATATACATATATATATATACATATATATATATATATATATATATATATATATACATACATACATATATATACATATATATACATATATATATATACATACATATATATATACATATATATATACATATATATATATATGCATATATATATATAGAAAAAGAATGAATGACAAAAAACTATATTCCAAAATTTATGATGTTGACCATCTTATAATTTATTTCTTTAATTCAGTTGACTTTTACAATTCTTGACAATATCTGTTTCGTAGCGCAAAATTAATCACTCAATTACTATATCTATCAGTGAATCTGTTATGGCCGTAATTACTCTGAAGAAATAGCAACAATCAATCCGTCAAGAGGAAATGAAGTGTGATTTGACATAATTAAAATTCGAAAATTGGAAGAGAAGCTGCAAATACCTTTAATATGTTTCCATTACGCCATTTTGACATATATAATCACCGGTTTTGCCAATTTTATAAGTTCCAAATCTCGGCGACTATTGATCAAAATTTAACAAATAAAGGCCTGTTGGAAAGTTAATTACCTCAATGTTATAGTGGGCTATGTGACATTTGCCGTTAAAATCGCACATTAAGGGGATCATCTATTATCAAGAGCCTATTATCTAGCACTGATTTACAGTCATAAAATGTTTCAATCATTGTCATTTGTTTTCCTAGTTTTGCGTATGAATTACAAAATATCTGATAGTTCGCCTAAACCTCTAACTTTGATGCAGGGGAGGTCAAAACTTACTACTATGGTTTCAAATGATATGATATCACAGTAAGGGGAGACTTGATTCCAAATATTTCTCATATGTTATATCTCCCCTCTTTGGTTTTCATACATGAAGTAAATTTGACAGTGTATAAGTTTATTTGATACTGGAGATATTTATTTCCAAAAGAGGGGAAATATAACATGAGAAATATTTGGAATCAAGTCTCCCCTTGCTGTGATTTCAGATCATTTGAAACTTTCCTCACTCTTAAACTGAGCCTAAATCAAAACGTAGATTCGATGAACAATGTTTTTTCTTCTTAGAACTGCACGCCTGTGAAACTCTCTTTCGTTTGCCTGCTTCCCAGCTGACTACAACTCGGTTGTCTCCAAGTCTAATATAAACAAATTCTTGATGAAGCTCCCCCCTTAAGTAATCCAATCTACCTAATTTCCATTAATAACGATTACTACGATATTATCCCATTGATTACTGTACACTCAATAACCCTTATCCTCGAGTGGCTTCCGGGCCTTGATAAGTGGTAGCACCCTTGTAAAACAACAACAACAACAACAAGAAAATAAAACAAACAAACACAACAGCAAGTTTTAGTTTTCCCTCCATTAATGCCAGAGGTTTTTGGGAAATATAATATTCATGTATATATATATATATATATATATATATATATATATATATATATATATATATATATATATATATATATACATGAAAATATCTCACTAACGGTTGGGACACCTAAGCAAAATAAATAAAGAAATAAATAAATAAATAAAAGAAAACATTTTAACAGCTAAACTTAATATTTTTGTAAATGGCAATTATTGACGATTGCAGATAATCAGCAGGAAATAAAATTCACCAGGGTGCAAAACGTCCAGTGTTTCAATTATTTTACACATTAATGAGTTGTATACTGTGTTTTAGTTTTACAGTAATTTAGTTCAATAAATTGAATTAACATGCAATGCCATAATAAAAGAAAAGTTGGTCGACCGTAGTCGAGGGCGACTCGAAGGTTACAATTGAGGGAGAGGGCACCAATCCTGAACAATGATTTTATTTGTAACGATACACTTTATAAAATTGTCTTAAGACTTTGAGGACATCTTGTGTGTGTGTGTGTGTGTGTATATATATATATGTGTGTGTGTGTGTGTGTATGTGTGTGTATACGTGCATATATATGCGTGTGTATGTATATATATATGTGTATATACATGCATAGACATATATATATATATATATATATATATATGCACACGCATTTGCAGGTATATAAGTGTATATCTGTATTATACTGCACAATCATGCTGACACACCGGTTCTCGTCAGATCACCGAAGTTAAGCAATGTTGAGCCTGGCTAGTATCAAATGGGTGATGATTTGGGTATTCTCGGCGCTATATGTGCTTTCCGCTCACCTCGGCATTGTTTCCAGTCGCCCGGAACCTCCACTTGCCACTGGTATTCAAAAATGTCGACTCAGGAGAGGTGTTGTTGGAGATTGCGCAACTCTTGCCACAAACATTTCACGTGCAGGCACCCTTACAGTGGGTATCAATAGTCTGCAAAGACTGACGTAAGCCTTTATATATATATATATATATATATATATATATATATATATATATTTAACCCTTATCCCTGAGTGGCTTCCGGGCCTTGATAAGTGGTGATCACTGTGTAAAAAAAAATTTATATATTATTTGTATTTTATATATTATATGTATTATATATATATTATATGTATATATTGTATGTATTATATATATATTATATGTATATAATATATATATTATATATATATGTATATATTATATATATATTATATGTATATAATATATGTATTATATATATATTATATATATTATATGTATTATATATATATGTATTATATATATATATGTATTATATATATATTATCATATATATATGTATTATATATATATTATATTATCATATATATATTATATGTATTATATATATATGTATTATATATATATATATATATATATATTATATGTATTATATATATGTTATATGTATTATATATATACACTGTGTTAATTGGCTATTAGGGAAAAATATCATGACTACCACATTTTACATACAGACAACCTTTCGTTAATCACTGGAAATATGAATGATAAGACTAGCATAAATAATATAAAAGTAACTCTTGAACTAAGCTAAAAATTAAAGAAATACAAAACGACTAATGAGATGGATTTCTTAATAGCTTAGTTGCCATATGATAATAATAGTAACAGGAGGGACCTGTTGAAATTCCACGGCGGACTCTTTCATATGTAATAATGACAATAATAATAATTATTATATATGTGTGTGCTTTTGTGTGTGTGTGTATATATATATATATATATATATATATATATATATATATATATATATATATATATACAGGACACCCTGTATGTGTGTATATATATATATATATACATATATATATATATATATATATATATATATATATATATATATATATATATACAGGGTGTCCCCAAAGTCTGGCTGCATAATCTACACGGCGGTGCCCACAGGGTGTCCCCAAAGTCTGGCTGCATAATCTACACGGTGCCCACAAAGTCTGGCTGCATAATCTACACGGTGCCCAAAATCTGGCTGCACAATGTAGTCAGATATATATATATATATATATATATATATATATATATATATATATATATATATATATATATATATATATATATATATATATATACTGTATAAATGAGTCGCCCTTATTTTCTATGGGACGTTTTTATTCATTTATTTTTATTAAATTTTTTATTTTGCATAAAGGCTATTTAATAATAAAAATATATATAGAGGTATTTAATAATATATATATTTACACACACACACACACACACACACACACACATATATATATATATATATATATATATATATATATATATATAGGTATCAGCTTTTATGTATATACATAAGTAATATAAAATATAGCCACCATAAATAGCCTTTTTCGTCTACTACTCAGACGCAGTTAATTTTGTTGCCAAAATTCGAAACTCAAGATTTGAAAATAACCATATATGCTGTAATACAAAACAGCCAAAGCCGGCACCATTAATAAACGGTCGAATTAACCCGGATTTCCTAATGAGCAGTAAAGTAAATACTTATCTAGAAAAAAGAAAAAAGAAACATGAATAAATGATGAATGGGTTTTTTTGTCTGATATTGTGACGCAAGGCGCGTGTCTCGCTGCGTCTTCCTCTGAGTCACATTCTTAGGGTTTGTCCGCCGATTTGCGGTCGACAGCGAAATGAAGCACACGCGAGGCGATTTCCTTGTCCGTTATCAAATCACTTTAAACGACAGAGAAAAATATAAAATGTCGGCACTAGCCGAAGTATAGATGGTTAGCGAAGATATTAGCAGCAGGAGCAGCCGCGTCCGAGTATGTATGCAAATTAGCAAGTGCGCGCGGGCTTGCGTTAGAAGAAAAAGAGGAAATGACAGCACGGGGTCGAAGAAAGAAGCAAGGTTCTCGTGTAAAGGCGAAGGTGAGAAATAGCTTGCTATGGTCGGCATATGGTCGAGGAGAGAAGAAAAGTGTAATCGGACGAGATGGACGTGTGTCGCCGTGGTGATAGCGAAAAACTTTTAAGCTGGTGTCGAAACGACTGGATTTTGTTTATTTCATTGCAAATGAAATGAACAGCAAAAAAAAAAAAAAAAAAAGAAAAATCACACTTATTACTTTGTAGACTAACATTCTACCCCAAGCCCACCGCAATTAACACATAGGGGGAAATATGCCATTATAAATGCCAAGTCAGCGGGTATATATAGCTAACACGTAGAAAGTATTCAATGACAAAAAGTCAGAGTATTCCGTTTTGCTAAAATCTACCGTTTTTCTTAATTTCTAAACGAGGGCGGAACTTTATTTTCTTAGAGAAGCTTTATGATATGCGTATAATATTTTAAAAATAAATTTATATATTTATAAAAGTTAAGTATGTGTGAGGCCAATACGAATTTTTTATCTACATAATCAAAATTTGGTATATATGATGTTCAGACTTGTGAAACACTTTTTAATCGATTTTCATCCGGAAATAGGGCTGTTTAAGGGTCAAACTTGAAAAATCAATACTTAGTCGTTGCTGGATGTTTATCTGTTTATCAACTGTTTCACGACTGCGCATGTGCAGTCGTGAAACATGGCATCTTCCTTATGTATAAGTAAGTTTGGAAACACGCTTTAAAGACGTGGCAAGCTGGTCTAGTGGTTATCGTACTTGACTCGCTAGTTTTGATTTCGATGTTAGATCGAGTATTTTTTCTGACAAGAAATGAATTGTCAATGAAAAAAAAATAATCGCCGTCTTAGTTTCTTTCCGTTTTTATTTACTTCATTTTTAAAAGAAATTTAACGTTACGTTTAATAAATACGGTGTTTCCGTTTATTATAAATATGTTATCTGCGTCATTTAAAATATATTAATACGAATTTTACAACCGGGCAACGCCGGACCACGCCGGTCGGCCTGCTAGTATTAAATAAATTTATATACTTCACACGTAATGCGTTTCATGCTTTCGGAGTCCAATAAAATCGACTTTTATCGCTGTATCACAGTTTTAAAGTTTATCTAAAAGCCAAACTAAAAGCAAATTTGGAATCAACATTTTCGGTCCAATGTCACTATCGATCTTTGTTGTAGATGACATTTTCTCGAGGTTGAAGGTTCAATCCTCACTGCAGACGATACTCAGAATACAGTTTTGGATTGCTTAAGGCCCCATCCCCGGTCATAACTGACAGAACGAGAGCATATTAGCCCCTGTATTAAATAAAGGGCTTCTGTTTGGAATTTCGTGCAGATTCCCGAGTTCGACAGAAACTTTCCTGAGTTCGACACGATACAGTTAAAGAAGGTCGGATGTAACAGGTGTACAAACTGCCGAACTCGGGAATGTTTCTATCGAACTCTGGAATCTGCACGAAATTTCGAAAGAATCTCTGTATTTATTTCACGGGGGTATCATGCTCTCGTTCCGTCAGCCATGACTGGATAGAGAATATAGCTGAAGTAACGAGAACATGCTACTCTCGTGAAGTAATTAATGGTTCCGTTTAAAATTTCGTCCAGAATTCCAGAGTTCGACAGAAACATCCCCGAGTTTGACAAGACACACCTGACGAAGGTCGGAGGTTACATCGATCGAAACGTTATGAAAATAACAATCAAGATAAGAACAATTATGCAAATAATCCAAATATTACGTATCATTAATCCTCATCTTAAACTTTTAGGAACTTATTCTGACTGCGTACACTGCAGTCATAGAACTGTTGAATGTATGACTCGACTAATAAAAACAATTGTCTTTCTTTTTCTTTTCCTCTCACTCACTCTTCCATCTCTCTTCAACACCCTATCACATGTAGAGACGTTTGCAACCTTCACGCAGTCCCTCCCACCCAGCGCGGCCGTAGCCTAGATTGAACTTACTACACGTTTGTAGTGTAATTCAAATCTTTTCGGTCGCTGAATACGTGATGCTTCTCCAGGGCTATCAAGGGTATTTTTTATCATGATGCAATCACTAGACGAGGTGCCTACCATGGCTTAAGAGAGGCCCATCTACCCTCGAGAGTTTTTCAACCTGGTATTTTACCTCGCGGTACATACAGCGTCTCGCTCCCAAATGTTCACCCGTCTGGTATTGGCCAGGCTCAACGTTGCTTAACTTCAGTGATCTGGCGAGAACCGGTGTGTCAACGTGATTATGCCGCATAAGTATCCGATATCCTTTTAGAAATAATTCTTAATAGAAAGATATCTGGGGAACGAATGCCAGCAAAATCGTCATGAATGATCCGCAACAACAGTATGATATCACTGCGTATCAGTGAAATCGTTATGTTATACTGGCATGCGGAGTTGCCCGGCGTTGCCCGGTTGTAGAATATGCTTAAATATAATATTTTAATTTATGCAGATTTCATATGCAGTAGAACCCCGGTATACGGTGGCTCTAGGATATGTTTTTTTTTTTTTAGATTACGATGTGGAATACGATGTTTTCCCGACCCCTAACTACGTTATTTGCCCCGCCTTAAGGTGTTATTTATGATGTTATTTGATCATACAGATGTGTATTATGTACTGCACTATATTTTATTACTTATTTTTAATGCTGTATCCCGGATTTTTACTGTATATTATTGTGATTTCAAAAGTAAAAAAAGTGTTTCTGTGCCATCAGTTAAAATCGAAACTGTAACATTAAAAGCTGGTGACGTTACCACTGCACCAACGTGACCGCATATGAACTGATTAAAAATTAAAAGTAAACAAACATGAATGTACAAAACGTTTCACTGAATATCAGTAAAATCGTTATGTTATACTAGCATGGGGTGCCCGGCGTTGCCCGGTTATAAAATTCACTTAAATATGATATTTGCATTTAAGCAGATTTGATACATATTATTAAAGAGTCAGTTCTCTGTTGAGCATTACGTATAAAATAGTACCCAACATAAAGTTGTGATTTCAAAAGTTAAAAAAAAAAGATGACTTGGATGCTATCAGCTAGAATCGAAAATAAAAAAATATAGCGCTCCAGTCCGAGTCATTACCATTTGAGCTATTATCAGTTGGATGAGAAATAGCTAAAAATGAACTAACGTTAACGTATAAATGTGTGTGTGTATATATATATTATTTATATATATATATATATATATATATATATATATGATTGCTGCATCTTTCCAGATGATCGCCGTCACATTGAGTTCTCCCAATCTTGTCATCCATGCCATCTTAGATGATTCTGCACTCCCGCCGCAGATTTGCACATCTTGAAGCAGATGTGACATACAAATTGAGCAATTTCCATCGAGTTGACTTCCTCTGGAGGTTGAAGGGTATTCCTATGAACAATCACATGTCTTCTCAAACCAGCAGTAGATCTACAAACTTTGCTGCATGTTAAACAGATCGTTTGGTTAGGACTAATAGGTGCAAAGTTGACCTGAACAGGAATTTTGTGCGACTTAAGGTGGTTGACGTAGCCAGCTTTTGACAAACGCACCCGTTCACTAGTGTCGCACTGTTCATTCATATATATATATATATATATATATATATATATATACATATATATATATGACTTTGATATTGTTTTGACTCTTGAATATGTATCCGTTAATATCTTATGTTTTTATATAGACTGATGTGGTTATCGGTTGCTTAACTGTCTAACTATGTCAGATATATACTCAACGCAAAAGAATGAAAAGAATATGCTGTTGTCACAGCCCTACAATGGAAAAATCTGGCTTCGTATCATACATCGGTACAAAATAATATATATATATATATATTTCGCATGCATGGTAGAATACTTAATAATATTTAAGTAGTCTTACGTGGGCCAAATTCCAATTTCTTACAAATGCGATCCCTTACCAACTATATTTACCGGCTAAATACCAATAAAAAACGATCCACAAAAATACAATGATTTGACCTGTATTGCGCCGCTGTGCGACCTTGCGTCCCAGTTAAGATGCACTTTGAAAAAAAGAAAAAAACTGGAGACTGACAAAACATAGTAAGTTTTATACATGAGATTTGCTAAATCTGAGGTCTAAAATTATAATGACACTAAAATCATTCCCATTTTAATGAGGAAAAATAAAACATTTTTGCGTTAGCTTACACCTCTACCTTGTAATTAATGCTTCATAAGTTCTTGCTATTTTGTAAACTATTGTCAGAGAACACGAGGAGGAGATATTTTTCTGTTCAAATTTATGGTGACAAAACGTAACTTAATTATTATATATATATAATTATTATATATATATAATAATTATATATATACAATAATTATATATATATAATAATTATATATATATAATAATTATATATAAATATAATAATTATAGATATATATATTAATTATATATATATAATAATTATATATATATAATAATTATATATATATATATTAATTATATATATTATAATTATATATATAATAATTATATATATATGTATATATATATTAATAATTATATATATATGTATATATATATTAATAATTATATATATGGATATATATATAATAATTTTATATATATATATGTATATATATAATAATTATATATGTATATATATATAATAATTATATATATATGTATATATAATATATCTAATAATATATAATATATATATAATTATACCTGTATATATATATATAATTATATATATACATAATATATATATAATATATATATAATAATATTAATTATATATAATAATATATATATATATAATAATTATATATATAATAATTATATATATATGTATATATATAATAATTATATATATATATGTATATATAATATATATATAATAATATATATATATATAATAATTATATATATATGTATATATAATATATATATAATAATATATATATAATAATTGTATATATATATAATTATATATATATGCATATATAATATATATATATAATAATTATATATATATAATCATATATATATGTATATATATAATAATATGTATATATATAATAATATGTATATATATATAATAATATATATATAATCATATATATATATATAATCATATATATATAATCATATATATGTATATATATAATATATATATATAATCATATATATATATATAATCATATATATATATATATAATATATATATATATAATATATATATATAATCATATATATAATATATATATATATAATAATATATATATAATATATATATATATATATAATCATATATATATAATATATATATAAAATAATATATATATAATCATATATATATAATAATATATATATAATAATAATATATATATTAATATATATATAATAATATATAATAAAAATAATAATAATACATATATAGTATATATATATATAATATATATATAGTATATATATAATATATATAATAATAATATATATATTTACCTTATATATATAATATATATAGATAATAATATATATATGGATCAAAATATATATATAGATAATAA
>NC_136523.1:13772678-13805178 GCF_053919585.1 Euprymna scolopes | reverse complement strand
CATCATTCTGATTATGTCTTCGGATATTAAACTTCTGTTATAAATAAATATATGTGTGCGTGTGTGTATATGTATAAATGTGTGTGCATGTATATAGGTGTGTGTATGTATCTGTGTGTGTGCGTGTATGTGTGTATGCATATATAAAGGTATGCATATCATGGTTGTATCAGCTGGTTTCCCAGATGTAAATCTAATGAAACTCACATGATTATTAAAGAGTGCTCAATGCAGGATAGAGCTGGGATATAATCTGTTTATTATACAAACATTATTGGCTACATATGTGCATACATGTTTCAGTGGAATCCCAATTTCAAGTATAATACTTCGTTAGACCAAAAAAAAAAAAAAAGAATCAATATCGATTCTTTCTTTGGTGTGATGAGGTGTTATCTTTGAAATTTGGATTACACTGGAGCATGTATGCACATATGTAGTCAATAATTAGTGTCTTGAAATTTTTAATTTTTAAATGAGGAACGGCTTCAGCGCGGAACTAATTCTCACTCGCAAAGCCACTGCCATTCGTCCTATTAAAGAAAAGCAAATTTACATCAGTGGCAGAACAGATGTTATGAGAAAGTTTCCTATCTCGTAGGTGACGACTTTGCTGACAAAGACTAAAGCCGATAATCTCCCCTGGGTTTGAATGACGTTGTTAACACAAAATAGCGTTTATTTTTATATATATTCATGTGTTTTTGTAATTTTAACGAGGCATGCGCATGGGCTTTGCGACGCAACTATAACATTCTAACCAGCACGTGTAACGCATTTCAATACTAATTGCATTGTAACACCTTGATCGACCACAGAAAAAAAAAAAAAAAATGATATTCTGGTTTTCGGTATTTTTTTTACATTAGGTCCACCTCCACAAATTCCTTTAAAATAACGACCTTTAAAAGTTTTCGCCTATGCCGAATACGAAAATCACATTTAAATTTTGCAGAGATAAGTAGTTATCGAGATATAAAGATCTTTATTATGTACTGTAATTCTCCGGCAGCCATGTTTTTACGTGCGATAAACAAGTCTACTTCTTTGCGATGTAGTAGATTTGTATATCGCGCGAACGCGCGTAAAACATGGTCGGTAGAGAATTATACTTTATATCTCGATAACTACTTGTCTCTTCAAAATTTTACTATGATTTTCGTATTCAGCATAGTCAAACACATGTACAAGTCGTTATTTTAAAGAAAATTGTGAGGGTGGACCTAATGTAAAAATTTATTTTCGTTTCTTCAATAAGTATTTCAGCAACATATGGACGCCATCTTGAATATAAAAATTTCCCACTCGCGATATTGTCTTAAACTATTTTCGGATACCCGTTTAAAAAATTGTGTCCAACGATTGATTGTTTTCTTTAATTATTTAATGTTTAAATATATAAGTGTTTAAGGAGGGTTTTAGCAATGTAGTATCCCGGGATGTTGCAATGGTAAATGAAAAAAAAAAAAAAAAAGACAGAGGAAGGAATCTTTTATTAAGATTATAAACCGCCGTATATCTATTCATTTTCTTTTTTAAATCATTTGCATATAAAAATCAGTAAAAATAAACTTATTGTTCAATATAACCGGGATAATAAATGCATTTGATAATTTCGAGATGTATCTTTCTTTTTCCCAAAGAAAACAGTTAAAAGTTTGCCGTAAAAACAAGGCAAGCGATACGAAATCAAGCGAACACTTGCGTATTTATTTACCAGCAATGCTTCAAGCAAACTATCTTTCTTATTTACTCTCTAATTTGAAAGGACATTTTGGAATGTAGCGTTTTTCATTTTTAGTGGAGATTTATTAATTTAGACAAAGAGGATCCGTGGAAATTCCACAGTTCTAATCTGTATCTATTGTATCTTGCAACTGTGTTTGAAAATATTTCCGTTTTATAGACAACTAGCCTGGATGTCCGGCGTTGCCGGGGTGTTTGTAGTTGTGTGTTGAGCAAAAAAATAAGTGATAGTAGGCAGGCAGGCTCGAACCCGTACCTCGAAGAAGGAAAAGAACATAATAAACGTGATGCCTTTGCTGTTGCGCTCATCGCCAAACCGGAAGTGACGAATGTTTAAATTAAGGCTAGTGAATCGAAAAGAGGGGATGACTTTCGAAAATATCAGCGAAAAAAAGCAGCCCCTTCCTGTAGATATGTACCCAGTTGAGAATAAAGAGATTAATGTTTTTAGCTAATTTTTCGATATTTTTTGTCCGAGGGGGCGATCTTCAAAACGCTACCGATCTCATGAAAATTCGTTTAGGCATATATATATATATATATATATATATATATATATATATATATATATATATATATATATATATATATAACAGACAGGTGAGGTTTATATTATAGATGATATCATTGTACCACATTTGTTCAAACTGAAACATACGTATCAAATTAATCTAGTTAACGTAATTTCAAAATAATCTGTTAATAGGAGTCTGACTCTAAAATCCTTGGAGGAGTTTTTCATATTTTTTTCTATGGACATCAGCGCGAACGCACACCCCACATCATTTTTTTTTTTAAAAATCTATTTGGAAAGATGAAGAAAGTGGATTTTTCTTTCACGTTGGAAACAAGTCATTAGCGGGTGAAGGGTCATATATTCGTGTATTTTTTTAAATAGATTTTGGTAATTTAGATAGAAAGATTTTGAAGTCGAAGACTTATTTATTTATTTATTCATTTATTTATTTATTCATTTATTTATTTATTCATTTATTTATTTATTTATTGCGGATAATTATCTTCATCTTTCATAGTTATTGTTTCATGACGTTTCGGCCAACTATTTCTCTGACCTTCGCCAGGTGGTAACCGCGAATGGAATCTGCTAACTGCATTCTCAGCAACTACTGCCATCCGTCATAGTTGTTATCATCTCACCACGTTTTGGCAAAGTAAGCCTCTGGCCGGTTTTGGATAGGATTTAAACCGTTATCTTCAGACAATTCTCACCTCGAACCGTAGAGATTCAACGTCTCTATCCACTGCGCCACGGGCTAGGAAGTCTTACTTGGCCAAAACGTAGGTAGACGACAACAACTATGGATGGCAGTAATTGCTGAGAATGCAGTTATGAGATTTGGAGGTCCTATCTCGTCGCGGTTACCTCCTGACGAAGGCCAGAGGAATAGTTGGCCGAAACGACGTGAAACAACAATTAAGAAAGATGAGGACAGTTGTCCGCAATAAATAAATTAATAAATAATACTCATCTCAATAATGAATTGCAATTAATTAATAGAGGACTTTTTTTTTTTAATTATTTTATGAGTGGGAATATTAGCATTAAAAATTTAGCTTTCGTAACCACAATCTTAAATTCATTTTTTTTTAATTCGGTGATGAACTTTTTAATTTAAAGCGGAATTATTTAAAACTTGAAGTGGAGCTTTTTTTAAAAATACTTTTTAGATATAACGTGGAAATCTTATTTTTAATTTCATTCGAAGCAGAGAAATTAAAAATTCAATCTAATTTTTTTTTATTTTAAGTTTGAGATGAGCTATTTTATTTTATGTAGAAATGAGGATTTAAAATTCCAAAGTTGATTTATTTAATTCAAGATTTTAATTCTAAAATGGAAAATTTATGGTCTAATTATATTTTAAAGTTAAATTGAGGATGTTTATAAAGTCCAGTATATGAATTATGTTGATATTTTTATAGTAGGTGCTTAATTGACCTCTAATATCTCACTCCCCCGCCCTGCAAAAAATTCACAGCAAAACTTTTCTAGCTTTATCTAAAGTTGCTTTTTAAATAAAATTGTTGTTTTTTTAATTAGTTGCGATCTTTCAAAATTTAGGCGTCTAAAGTTAAAGTTTAGCCTTGCATACAGTAGAACCCCGGGATACAATTACCCGGGATACGTTTTTCTTAGATTACCATGTGGAATACAATGTTTTTTTTTGGCCCCTGGTTACGGTATCTACCCCGCATTTCGGTGTTATTTATAATGTTATTTAATTATATATATGTGTATTATATACTGTACTGTATTTTGTTACTAATTTTGAATGTCGTATCTCGGGATTCTACTGCATTTGGTTTCTTCATGGACCACTGTTCTCATCTTGAGTGTTTTTTCACAACGTTTCGTGTGATGTAACCTCTGACGTTCTTCGAGTGTATCTTATCAAACTCAGGATCTTTCTGCCGACAAGAAAATTTTCCGAGTACGATCGTAACCCCGAAACTGATTAATGCTGTATCCCGGGGTTGTACTCTAATTTTAATTTGAGCTTAAATAGTTTTAGTAGAATTTTTAATTTCAAACGAACAGTCTTTAATTGGAAATTGAATACACATTATTTTAACAAGTTTTCCGAATGTCAATCAAAGAACATTCTGAGATGGAAATGATTCCAGTAAAATTATGTTCCCATAAGTTAAGACTCTACCTGATCGGCACTTTTTATACCCAATGATAAAAAACTGATGATTCTCAACTGGATTCAATGTGTCGGTCATCTAGAATAATGATGGTAACTTTATGTATTCAAAGTGAAATCAGTTTGGGGCTTGAGCTCAACAAATCATCGTAATGTGATGCTGTTGCGTTCAACAGAATCAGGAACTGAAGCTTTAAATGGAAACTGTACTTGCAATAACCCTTATCCCTGAGTGGCTTCTAGGCCTTGGTAAGTGGTGACCACCGTGTAAAAAAAAAGTGGAAAGAAGCTTATTAAGTTACAAATGATGAGCATCTGTAAATTTATACAGTCAACTTATTTAAGAGTTCCGTAGTCAACGTGGTCAAGATTACCGTGTTTAACTTGGTCAAGAGTTCCGTGGTCAACTTAATTTAAGAGTTCCGTGGTCAACTTGGTCAAGATTACCGTGGTCAACTTGGTCAAGATTACCGTGGTCAACTTGGTCAAGATTACCATGATCAACTTGGTCAAGATTACCGTGGTTTACTTGGTCAAGAGTTCCGTGGTCAACTTGGTCAAGAGTTCCGTGGTCAACTTGGTCAAGAGTTCCGTGGTCAACTTGGTCAAGAGTTCAGTAGTAAACTTGGCCAAGAGTTTTGTGATCAACTTGACCAAGAGTTTTGTGATCAACTTGACCAAGAGTTTTGTGATCAACTTTGTCAAAAGATCCGATGTTAACTTCCTCAAGAGTTGCGTGATCAACTTGGGCAAAAGTTACATGGTCAATAGTTCCCATGTTTTGTCAGGAGTCTCGTGATCTACTTAGTAAAGAGTTATCTAGTCAAAAGAGTTAAGTGATCAAATTGGTCAAGTATTTTATGGTCAACTTGTTCAAGAGTTCCGTGGTCAACCTAGTAAAGAGTTCCGTTTTGAAAATGGAAAACGTAAAACTTTGTAGAATTAAAAAAAATATTTCACGTTTTTTATAAGACGCTATATTTAATTGAATCACCAATAAAATATACTAACAATTTGGAATTTTTAATTTGAACGGGATATTTTTTTAATTTGAACTTCATCGCTTCTTACATGCACATATTAATAAACACAGCACTTATTTCTTTTAATGCGGTTCACTTCACAGTCACTCACAAATATTGCACCTAATACATTTGAGACAGGTATGTCATATATATATGTGTGTGTGTGTGTGTGTGTGTAAATATGTTTTGTCAATTATATTCACCTTCTATTCATAACAATCCTTTAATTTCTGACGCCCGATGTTATAATAGCGCACATGACAAATAAGTGACAAAAGTCTGTATTCCAAATTTCAAGATGTTGACCATCTTACCGTCTTTTCCTGTAAGTAAGTTGACATGCACAATTCTTGACAGCACCTGTTTCGTAGCGCAAAACCATTCATTTAATTAATGTACTAGTCGGTGAATTTATTTCGCTCTTAACTCATATTTATATATATATGCGTCACAGAAGATTAGAAAAAATTGGGGGCGTCGGATTCAATGGTCGCCTATGTCGGACTCTCTTAAGTCCCTCTTTATATCTGTCTCCCCGAAAACGGCGACGATGTCGATGTTTTCGTTTTCTGTAACGCATGCATGAACACACACGCGCCCCCTATATATATATATATATATATATATATATATATATATATATATATATATATATGAGTAATAAAAAAATTACTGTAGAGGCATCGTTGATATGGAATTGCAGAAAGGTAATCCAACAGGCGAAAATAATGCTCTAGAAAAAAATCAAATCCAAATTTAAATCCAGTTGAGTCTGGTTGGAAAATTCTCAAAGCAGCTGAAATTCATGGAAATTGTTTTTGCGGTTAGTGCAGTAGTCCAAATATAGGATGATACTCAGTTGGATGAATTCGAAGAATTAGATTGCCAGAAAACAACATGTCCCCTCCCATCGCTGGCTTAATTAATGCAGCGATGGGATGTTTTTCTGTCCATCTAAACCAACATGCCAATTTATGCAATTTAAAAAGTTATACATAAATGACTTTGAATATCAAAACTTAAAAAATAACTCACAGATAGTCAATTACGTTCAAGAATAAAGTACTACTGCCACATCTGGGCAGGAGCTGCTAAAAACAGCTTATCCTGTCTTGACAGAGTACAAAATAAACTTCGTGGCTTAGTGGGGGATGCCCTTTTCTCTTCCTTGCAACCTCTCTCCCACAGAAGAGACGTTGCAAGCATGTCTTTGTTTTATCGTTATTTCCATGGCAAGTGCTCGTCTGACCTCCAATCTCTGCCCCCCTCTCGCCAATCTTTCACGAAAACACCCGTCTTGCTGAAACCACTGTCAATAATTTTCCCAATTCTTTATCTGTGCCTAAATACAAAACGTAGATTTCATGAACAAAGTTTCTTTCTTAGAAGCGCACCCCTGTGGAACTCTCATCCGCTTGCCTGTTTCCCACCTGACTACAACTTGGATGTCTTCAAGTCCAACATAAACAAATTCCTGATAAACCGCCCCCTTAGGTAGGGCACTTTATCAAATATCCAATACTAACGATTACTACGATGCTATCCCATTGATTACTATACACGCAATAACCCTTATCCCCGAGTTGCTTCCGGGCCTTCATAAGGGGTGACTACCATGTAAACAAAATAAATAAAAAATAAGTTTAATGTAGAAATGTGTATTGAAGCAAGTTCAAATTTTGACAATTCAGCAGCTATTTTTACCGGTTAAAACACAAATCGAGTTGTTGCATAGGTTAGAACCTCCCTATATGTCTAGTTTGAAGTCTGTAGATCTAATATTGACGAAGTATTTTGATAGATGGCTCTGCACACGCACACAAAGACAAAGTATATATATATATAATGATTAGTTTTTTTTGGAAAAAGAATTTCAGCAGAGTGCTCAATTAAAAGGAAAACCAAATTTTAAGAGCGCATTTATATTTTTATATTTTGTGCACAGAAAGTTGTTAGTTGAGACGAATATTGGCTGAAGAGAGCTTGATAAGGATACCTTAAACGGGCCTTATTATCGGGCTTTAAACCGACGGTACCAATGATCTCTCTCAACTAACAACTTTCTGTACACAAAATATAAATATATATAATATATATATATAATCTCAATACCTCCGTTCAGTCTAGAAAGACAAAGGATAACACCCGTGAGGCAAAGGTTGCGCAATCATCACCCACCTCTCTTGGATTAGTACTGTTTGAGCCCAGTGGCAAGAAGTTCATGACGACTGGAAACAATGCCGAGATAAGCGGAGAGCACAAACAGCACCTGGAAGTCCTAAATGGTCACCCATTTAGTACTGATCAGAGACAAAGTTGCTTAACTTCGGGGATCCAGTGGGAACCGGTGTATGAACGTGATTATGTCGTACTATAGTCATCTACATAGATTACTCCTCCGTTGTATCTCGAATCAGTCCGGCTAGACTAGCAGCTTCCCTAGCCGGGGATTTTACGTACAACTATCGCGTTGACAGCCAGCAGTTCTACTCGCTGGCTTATGGGATCGATGCTCGCAAATGACCCCATTTAAATAAACAATCGCCCACCGCTTTTACAGTGGTCGAGATGCTTGTTTATTTACAAATAAACGAGCAGCAAGCCTCGCTTTATAGCCAGTTTACTAGCGGCCGAGAATATATTTACGACAGTGCCCTACTCAGAGAGAGAGAGAGAGAGAGAGAGAGAGAAAGAGAGAGAGAAAGACGGACGGAAAGAGAACCGGTGTATGAACGTGATTATGTCGTACTATCGTCATCTACATACATTACTCTTCCGTTGTATCTCGAATCAGTCCGGCTAGACTAGCAGCTTCCCTAGCCGGGGATTTTACGTACAACTATCGCGTTGACAGCCAGCAGTTCTACTCGCTGGCTCATGGGATCGATGCTCGCAAATGACCCCATTTAAATAAACAATCGCCCACCGCTTTTACAGTGGTCGAGATGCTTGTTTATTTACAAATAAACGAGCAGCAAGCCTCGCTTTATAGCCAGTTTACTAGCGGCCGACACAAGCACACACAGACAGCGTCATATATATATATATATATATTTCCATAGTCAAACAACGTCGCAGCTAACACGAACCAAGAAAGCCAACAAAGCCGAAGTTTGTCTTGAATTTATCACTCATTAATGCTCACCAGTCGAATGAGTGCTAAACTGAAATCGATTTCCGGTTTGTTTGCTTTCATGGCTCCGGTTAGCAGCAACGTTTTTTGACTGTTGAAATAATTATATCATCTCGCATATTCTGAATTTTCTAATATATATTAGTGATGGGACGATTCCAATATTTTTCCCGATTCCGATACAATTACCGATTCCGTGCTAACTTCCTGATTTTGACACAATTACCGATTCTGATTCCGATTCTTTAGTAATCTCTAATTATTTAACTATGAGATTGTTATTTCCCCCTTTATTTTTGTAAAAACACGTTAAATATGGAGATATTTTGTAAACGTAAAAATTCACTTGTGGAGGATGATCTATCGATGTTAGCTTTACTGCTAATTCAATAAATAGTTATTTTTTATCATTATTACCAGCAATGATTTTGATTTAAACAAAATCCAATAAAAAAAGACAATTAATAGAATCGTTTTGGCATCGGAAAATTGGCATCAATTTTTCCGATACCCACAAATCTTGCAATGTTTCCGATTCCAATTTCTCGTCCTTAATCTGTTGATCAAACATTGACAAAGTAGTTTGATAGAGACCGTTCCTCACAGGCACTCACAAAGAAGGTCACTTTATATATTGTTATTGCTTACCAATGATGGTAATTTAATTTAAATTATCTATTTTAAAAGTCAATTAGCACATATTTTACGATAATTCTTAGTAACTAATCCGCTTGCATAAAAGTATTTTAATTAATTACACCTAATATCAACGAGACTATTGTCTATAATAGTTACTTTAATGCTTAAGTTCACCAAAAAGAAGGAACAACATTTTACGTCAAATGCCCACCAGTTATTTTTAATACACAAGTTGCTTTATCCCAACCAAAAAACTTTGAGGAAATTTTGTGAATGAAGAGGAAACGTCGTGAACAAATAATTTAGATTTTCCTTAATATTCGCGGTGTGTTATAATATAATTTCCACTTTTAAAAGTTATATATATATATTATATATATATATATATATATATATATATATATATATATATATATATATATATATATGTGTGTGTGTGTAGGACTAGCAGGAATACCTGGCGTTTCCCATATGTGCAGAGGTGGTGTGGAGGAAATCAAAACAGCAGTGGCAGCCCAGGTGGAGAGAGGTGCTATGAAAATTGGTTGTGGCGCGATTTTTTTCCACCAATGGATAAAACAAATAATAAATAAATAAAATAAAATAATTAACCAATGAAAAAATAGAAGTAAAAGTATAATAATTAATCAAAACCAGTTTGATAAATTTATCCCTGAAAATGAATCCTGAAGTATTGGAAAGTACTCAGACTTATGATAAATATGGTGATTACATCAGCCAGTTTCTGCCAGAAGTGAAGACTGTTATTCGGAACTTGGAAAGGATCGAAAATAGAATTAATAGATAATGAACGGTTATTTTATTTACTAAAATATACTTTAATCGCCAATCTGATCGGCACTGAACTGGCATCTAAGCTTCAGCCTCTCTCCCATCGACGAAACGTTGCATCCCTCTGCCTGTTCTACAAGCATTTTAATGGTGAATGCTCTGACGAACTGTAGACACTTGTGCCCCCACGACGTAGACACCCTCGACAAACCCGACAGGCAGCTAAATCTCACCCCCACACAGTAGAGATCCCTAGATGAAAAAGATCTTTCTACTTCAGTAGTTTCTTCCCCAGAACCGCTAGACTCAGGAACTCCATTCCCGGTTCCTGCTTCCCTAACTGTACTGACATGCAGAAGTTCAAGTGTAACGTGAACCGACATCTTGCTGCCCAAATCCTAACATGTTGCCCCAGTAGTTTCTGCCCCTGATAGTAGCCCCCTAGACTAAAGTGGCAATGTGCCTTGTTTGGGGTGAAAATGTAATATATATATATATATATATATATATATATATATATATATATATATATATATATATAAGAGCAAATAGTTTATAAAACATGGTGAAAACACTTTGAAAAAGAGTTACAAACATATTTAATTTGAAAACGAAGACACTAAATAAGTGGATAGTCCTTAATCCGCGGAGTTTCTAAGAAATACTTTCCTTCTCATCAGAGAAACTCCGCAGATTAAGGACTATCCATTTATTTAGTGTTTTATTTTCAAATTAAATATGTTTTTAACTCTTTTTCAAAGTGTTTCTTAACATGTTTTATTAATTATATACTCTTATTATACGCCTTATCTCCTATTTGGTTTTATCGAGCTTTTACACCTGGTTAAGATTACTTTTTAACTATTAATTCTTTAATATTTATAATATTCTAAAGTTTTACCATCTTGGATCATTTGGCAATTTTAATTGTAATTTTTATTTTATAATATTTCAATATATATAAGACAATAATTTTTAAATTAACAACAATCATTTATTTATTATAAACGTCATAAAATTGTTCTACAAACAAGCATAAAAAGCTGTGTTTATGTCGTCCGGTTCTACCGCATATATGCAGTATTTAAGAATAATGTATATATTATAATTGTTACATTTATATAACAAAATGAAGACAATAAATTTACAAATGAATAACAGTAAACATTGATTTATTATGAACTTTACAAAAATAGTTTTACAAGTTAAGCATTAAATAGCTGTGTTTATGACTTTTTTTTATTAATAAATATGTACAGTATTTCAAAATCATAATGCACATATATCTACCTATCTATCTATCTATCTATATATATATATATCCTAATTATATATATATATATATATATATATATATATATATATATATATAATGTGTGTATATATGTGTGCATTAAATAAAAACATGAGGAATAAAGTCTTTAATATATCATGAGTACAATTAGGAAAAGTAAAAAATAGATAAACATTTTTAGTCCATGGCATTTCAAAGCTAAATGCCACTCATCAGATAAAAGGCCCAGAATTAAACAAAACGCAAACATGGATAAAAATTGGCTTTTAGACATGAAATTCGAATGAGGGAATAAGATAATATGATAAAAATAGTTAAAAGTAGATACAATATATATATATATATATTTGTGTAAATCGATCCTCATCTCTCATTAAATATATTTATTTGCTCCTCTTACTAGTGTTGAGCTTTTCTCGATAAGTTTTTATATATAAAAGATATATTCTTTGATAGCATAATTGTGTGTGTATATATATATATATATATATAGTAAAAGTATGACAATATATTTACAAATTAATAACATCAAACATTAATTATAAGCTTTTAAAAATAGTTTTGCAAATTTATCATACACATAGCTGCCTTTGTATCTTTCGTCTGTAGTATATATATATATATATATATATATATATATATATATATATATATATATATATATATTCACACAATATTTCAAAATATTATGTTGTATTATGTAATTAAATAACAGTGAGATATTTCGATGCTAATATAGGAGTTAAAAATATTTTTAAAAATCGCATTTATTAATTTAGATCAGTCCGAATTTTCTCCTCATCGGGAAAAAACGATAATATTTCGTTCTTTGTTTTTTTTCTCTCTTTTTCTCTTACCACAGAAACGGCAAGCAAAGGGTAGCCAATATTTCCCTTATCGTTTCCTTGATGAGGTAAGTTGGGTACCATCGTGCCTTAAAAACGTGCGATTATTTTGTCTCAAAACGTCTTGGATTTGCCACGGTTCTCTCTATCCTCCACCCCGAAAAAAAAGCCTGAGTGAAATGAAGCTTTATTTGCTTTTTATATCTTAAATTTGTATCTTCTGACTGTGTAATGTCATTGCTGCTGGCCGAACAACGACAACTACTTATTAAGTATATCTTGTTTGCCCTTGTCTTTGTAAAATACATTATTTTTTCGTAATGTTGTATTGTAATAATAGATAGGTATATATTATGATAAGAAGTAAGAGTTTACATCTAGAAAACAAAATAGGTTTAAAGCTCTTGAAATTCATACTAGAATTGTCCAGTAGTACTCGTGGCGTAGTGGATAAAGTACTTGGTAAATCTCAGTTGTAAAGTTATACTTATCTGGGGAGATTATATTTAGTTACTCTAATACTAAAAAAAATGTGAATTTCTTCTGACTTGTACCCTTACGTGCTATCGTGTATTGAATAAAGAGTTCCGTTCAAAATTACGTCCAGATTTCAGAATTTAACAGAAAGATTCCCGAATAATATAAGATAAGATACACCTGAAGAATGTCGGAGGAAACACCGACCGACATTCGACTATAAGGGTTAATAATTCTAGTAATCGTTAATGGTGTAAATTGGGCAGAATTTTATGCTTATGGGGACGGCTCAAAAAGAACTTGTTTACATTGAACTTGAAGACAACCATATTGTAGTCAGCTGGGAAGCAGGCCAGCGGAATAGTTTCGCAAGGAAAGAAACCTTGTTCATGGAATCTGCATTTAGATTTAGATTTCGACACAGATAGAGAGTGGGGCAAAATCGTTTACATTGGTTGTAGTTAGTAGTGTCTTTTATGAAAGTTTGGCAAGAGGGAACCATGGATTGGAGTTCAGTCGAATACTTGCCATGAAAATACCAAAGAACAGACAGGTCCACAACATCTCTTCTATTGGAAAGAGATTGCAGGGAAGAAGAAAGGCGATACTCTACTCGGTTTCGAAGCTAGTTATGAACTCTATCAAGGTTAGATAGGGCGTGCCGAGCAGCGCCTGCCCAGATGTGGCAATAGTATTTCAAGCTTCTCAGCTGACCACAACTTAATTGTAATCAAGTCTAACGTAAACAAATTCTTGATGGACCGCGCCCTTAAGTAATCCAATTTACCAAATACCCATTGCTAACGCTTACAATATTATCCCATTGACTACTGTACACTCCATAACTCTTATCTTCGAGTGGCCTCCGGGCCTTGATAAGTGGTGACTCCTATGTAAAAAAAAAGACAGCTTTTATATGTTGGCTTTAATAAAAGAAGATATGCTTCATAGCTCTAACGTGGCTGACACTTTCTGACGTAAAACAGTAGTTCGAAGAATGCAAATAATTAAGTTTCATCCAAAAAAGTTACACTTAGTCCAAAATACATTCTAGTCTTAATTGGACAGTAGAGAATCGGCTACCGATATACAATTATTGCTATATAACAGCATGAATTAAAGTTTAAAAAGTCAAGTATCATGATTCACCTGTGTTCTACACAGAAACACTCATTTTGAATGCGACCCTGTCTTATCATAAATGCTACTGTTGATTTGATATGCCGGGCTTTTCTGCTTGTTCGCTGATAAAACTTCTCAGACGCACTTGTGGTGTTTGGTTCCAAATCGGACGGTTCCTTTTTTAATTGAACTTTTTTCGATTGTCGATTAGCGGTACTTATCGGAGGCATTCCAATACAAAACTATTCTACGAACACTTGCAAACATATATAGTACATTTGTGTCAAAATTAAAAAAAAAAAGAAAAAACATTGGCTCCATTTGTTTTGGAGTCCATAGGGAACGAACTTATAGAACGACATGCAGACAAAGTGCCTATTATATATAGGTAGAGAAAATATGCGATGCGTTCACTGCCCTTATATATAATTCCAACCATCAGACTATTGGTTAAGCCCCACACGTTTACTCTAAACCTCCCTTAAGGCCTGAAGGTTTTCTACTGCTATCGCTTTTATCCTCGAACCACTTGCTTGTGGAATTCCCTCTTGTATTTTTGAATTCCTTCCTTTGCTTTCATTTACCCCCTTTCTTAATTTTATAGATATTCATAAAAATGTAATGTTAACAAATATCTTACCGCTAAGTTCTCTCATAAAATTTACGCTTTAATGGCTATAATACCCCTTTTCCCGCCTGTACAAATATTCCTAAATAAAAATGTACTGTCAACAAATATCTTGCTATTTATCTCCCTCATAAATTTAGAGCTCCTCCCCAAATAACCATACTTTATTTCAGTTTTTCCTTACGCTTTAGTGGTAATACTACTTCTTTTCCTAGCTGTATAAATATTACTAAATAAAAATATACTGTCAACAAATATCTCGCTGCTCAGCTCCCTCCAAAACTCAGAGCCCCTTCCCCTAAATAATTTTACTTTATCAAAGTTACCCATTACGCTTTAGTGGCAATATTACTTCTTTTTTAAGTGTACTAATATTTTTTTAAATAAAGGTAATGTTAACAAATATCTTGCTACTCATAAAGTCGAAGCTCCTCCCTCAACAAAATAACACTATTTTATTACGGTAAACCCTTACGCTTTTTTTTTTCTAACTGTACGGATATTTCTAAATAAAAATGTAATAACAAATATTTTGCGACACAACTCCCTCATACAGTTGGAGCTCTCCCCACAAAAGAAAATACAAAATAAAAAAAAAAAAATCATAATCTTACTTCATCACGGTAACCACTATGATTTATTTATAATATTATCTCTTTTTCTAGGTTTACAAATAGTTCTAAATTAAAATGTACTGTCAACAAATATATTTTGCTGCTCAAGTCCCTCCTAAGGTCGGTGCTTTCCCCTTCGTATATATAAGACATACTCTATCACAGTAGCCCCTTACACTTTACTGTCAATATTACCTGTTTTCCTAACTTTACAAATATTCCTAAATAAAAATGTAATGTTAACAAATATCTTGCCGCTTTAGTTGCGGGATGTTATGTTTGGGTCGAATGAAGGTGAAACATAACTAAATTTAAATGTTTGGCTGACCTGGCCTTGCGTTGCTATTTTATACACCCTGTGTGCGTTTTTTTCTATTAATAAGAAGTTCAATTGCTAGTTATACTAACTTGGTAAACTACATTAATAATTATGCAATTGTTTTGCATAATGCAATTGCTTGTATAATCGGAGATTACGCCAATTACCTTTGCGTTGGTTTATTTCGATACTATTATTGCGTTTCTGTTAGCTTTTATTATATTATTGTTTTTTTTTTTTAATAACCATGGTCTATATGATCCATACGGGAGAGGATAACGTATATTTTGTTGAATAATTCACAGGGCGCGTGATTACCGGGAAATTTTGGAAAATTAGATTTAAACTATGGCTAAAGATACATTACCTGAAAATACTTCTTTTCAAACTTCTCGGCTTAACGTTCACAGGGAACCTGAGTTAGAACAGTTACATTGAGAGCATTGCCACGTCTGCTGCAAGGAAGGTGGGCTCTCTCTACCGTGCTAGAAAGTTACTTACACCTGAAAGTATCCTGTACTTCTACAAGGCCACTATTCACCCATGTATGGAGTATTATTGTCATATTTGGGCTAGCGCACCTGCTACTAGTCTCTCGCTCCTGGACAGGGTTCAAAAGAGAGTCACCAACATGATAAATCCTGAACTGTTATCTAGGCTTCAACCTCTGTCCCAGCGGCGAAGTGTTGCATCCCCCTGCCTGTTCTGCAAGTATTTTAATGGTGGACCCTTTGGTAATTGTCTGTATTTTTGAGATGAGTTGTTTTCATTGATTGAGATTGTCGGACTGACTTCCTCATCTTGGTTGTTATTGTCACAACGTTTCGGCCGTTCGAGTGGTCCTAGACGTTGTATCAAAGTTTACAGTTACCCAAAGGTGCTGAGTTCAATCCTGAACGAAAGCAGTGAAAAAGTAACATTGAAAAACAGAGAATTAGCAACTATGTCCCAAAGCCTAGCTGGAGTCTGAACACGGTACCCCCGTAATAATAATAAAGGGTTGGGTTCGAGACTCCTAACAAACCGTTCACCTGACGTAGGCCGGAGGGCAAAACGGCCGAAACGTTGTGACAATAACAACCAAGATGAGGAAGTCAGTCCGACAATCTCAATCAATACAAACCCTTTGTACCCTATCGATGTAAATATCCCAGACAAACCAGACAAGCAGAAAATTCTCACCTTTACAGAGTAGATATCCCTAGATGTAAGAAGGCCTTCTAGTCTAATAGTTTCTGCCATAGAACTGTTAGATTGTGAAACTCCATTTGAGGTTCCTGCTTTCCCAACGACTTGCAGAAGTTCGTGTAATGTGAATAGGCACCTTGCTACTCAACTCTACGTAGTATCCCAGCAACGTGCGTCCCCGAGAGTAGCCCCCTTCATCAAAGTGTCACTGTGCCTTGTTTGAGGTGAAAATAGAATACCCCCAACTTTTTTTTTTTTAGCTTAAACTTGCAAACTAATACACAATTATTTTTTACTTCTAATTTTTAATTAGATTATACAAACTGTCCAAAAAGCAGCTGAAGGGTTTAGCACTTTAATAGATTCTTTATTTTTGATTGTATCTGTCTGTAATTTTAATATAATCTGACGAAGACATTACTATGATAAAATAGTTTATCAATAGTATAAACCTCCCCTCCAAACAAATAAAAGAATAAATATTTAGAACTTTTTTATTCTTGCTTTTAAAAGGGAGGTGGTGTCTTATCAACACTGCTGGGGAGCCATGAGATAAAATACTGTTATGTTTTTAGATCCCACAGAATTATCTCAGCGATAATAGTAAGACTTTGCTAGGCCTTTTGGCTGGGAGCAAAGTGTAGTATCTGTTCTGACACTACACTTCACCTTTTCTGTCCTCAATCAGTGGAGGAAGAAATCCTTCTAGACTGAGACAATTTTAATTTTTGTTGCTATCCAGATTGCCTCTTTTTGGGTAGCTGGATTTTCTCCACCTTTAAAAGTGACCCTGTGTCTAACTCTGATCTTGTGTGCAGGCAAGTAAATAGGAACCTTAATGGCATCAATTATTGGGAGCAAACTAAAGCAGTGATTGATTGACGCCCAAGCGAAAATGTTTGACTCAAACTTTATTGTTTATATATGAGGTTGGTGCAACTTAATGTCGTTTTTTTTTTTGGCCGTTCAACTAATACATATATATATATATATATATATATATATATATATATATGACCTTATTTTTTACACCAACCTTAAAGACTAAAAGGTTAAAATCTTCCAAGACAACAAAATCTCTCTCACACACACGCGCGCACACACACACACACACACACACACACACACACACACACACACACACACACACACACACACATTAATAAATAACTCTACCCCCTCTCTTTATTGTCTTCCTTTTCTCTCCCCTCTCTGTATTCCTCTTTCATTTCTTTGAGTTTTTATATTTGTTAATTTTCCGATGTATGTTTTTCGTTGAAAAAATCTATTTAAATTATATTAGGTATGCGTATGTGTTTTTTGCATTGTTATGATTCAGCGTTAGTAATGTGGGCTATATTTTGTTTAACGTAGTTGGATGGACTGAGAGGCTAAAAGAATCAAACTCGCTTCCTGGATATTCAGTTTCATTGATATAATAAAGTCGTAGCGATTAATGTTTGGACCACTTTTTCAAAAGTTTTTGTGTGTTTTTATTTTTCGCATTTTTTGCTTTATTTATTTAATTTAAATTTTTGATCATTTCTACTTCTCGCGACCAGTTATCCTTGTTTTATTTTATTTAATTAATTAATTTATTTTAGAGTTTTCCTTTTTTATTTTGAAAATATTCTTCGTTTATTTATTTTTTTATTTGTTTTTCTTTTTGGTGTGCTATTATGTTTTTTGTTTACTTTTTATTTTTCGTATTTTTTGGGGTGTATTTTTTTTTTATTAAATTTTCGATTATTTTTACTTCTGGCAATTTTATTTTATTTTATCTATTTATTTAGCTTATATAGTTTTACGTTTTTATTTTATTTTATTTTTGCTTTTGGTTCATTTTTTGTTTTGAGATGCATTTTCTACAAATAACATTTTTTCTTGTGATTGCTTTTTGTTGCTTATATTTTTTTTCATTTTTTTTGGTATCGGTGAGTTTTTTCCCATTAAATCTACTTTTTCTATCTTTTCATTTTGATATGTGTTAATATTTATAAAACTGTGGCTTTCATTATTTTCTTTTACGTGGGGGTAAATTTTTAATGTTTTTTAAAAATATTTTGTTATCTTTTAATTTTGATTATTTTTTATTTAAATATATATTTCTACAAAATTTACAGCATTTTAAATATTTGTTCCTGCATTTTTATTTTTTATATGAGTTTTCATTTTTTGCATTTTTCTCTTTTTTATTTGATTAATATTTTCTTGATATTTAAAATTTTAGAATGAATTTTATAGCTATTAATGGAATTACTGCATTTGATTTTTTAGATAATGTTATTTTTTTCTAAATATTAATTTGATCGTTGTTTTATATTTATTTCGCTTGCTTATATTACATACTTAATTATTCCTGAATTTATAGCATTTGGTTTTCTTGCATTTTTATTTTTTTTTTATTGTTGTTTACATTTTTTTTGCATTTTCCCTTTATCCTTTTTTATTAATATTTAAATTTTTAGAATTTATTTTATAGCTATTAATGCAATTATTTTATTTGATGTTTATATAATGTTATTTTATTTTTAAAATTGATTCTATCGTCGTTCTATATTTTCTTGTGGTTGTTTATTTTAAATACAAAATTATTTCTTGGTTTATTTATATACATCGCTTACTATCTCTCTCTGCATTTTTATTGTTTTATTATTTTATTATTTTTTAAAACTTTTTTTTTAATATTTTTGTATTTTGTAATTTGAGATCTTTTTTTGAGAAACTTTTTAATAGAATATTTTATTTATCAAAGTTTTTGTGAGAATTCCGTCGGTGTAATTTTTAAAGACTTTCCCCGCTCGGCTAATCTTATATTAAGCTAATCTTATATTCAGCTAAACTTATATTCGGGTAATCTTTTGTTTGACTAATCTTTTATTTTCATAAATACTCGGGGGATTAGAGTAGTTTAGATATATATAAATATTTTAATGAAATGTGTTCTGATGAACTCGTTTCACTTGTATCCCCTCGACTTACATATTTCCGAAAAAAAAACAGCTTAGCAATAAGATCTCACTCCTTTACTGTTCATGTTTCTAAATGCCAGAAAGCTTTCTATTCTAATAGTTTTTTTCCTCAGACTTTGGAATTCCCTTCCTGCTGACTGTCCCTGGTTGTACTGATATGCAGAAGTTTAAATGTAACACAGACAAATATTCTGTAAATCTCTCCTAGACATGGCCTCAAATAGTAGCCCCTTACGTCCAAGTGGCGATATGCTTTGTAAGGGGTGAACATGAGTAGTATATAATAAATATATATATATATATATATATATATATATATATATATATATATATATATAGGGTGTCGCAATAAAAAGTATACCCGCTTTAAACAACTATAAAACCAACATTTGTTATAAGAAAAAACCAAAATACTGTTAATAGATATAATAACCAGCTAATTATCGAAAGTGTTTAAACAGTTGGCCATTGTGGTCCATGAACAGCTAACAACGCTAACTGCTTGAATGGAAAACGTTCATAATCAGTCCAATGGATATGTTGACACGTCTTCTTTCAATGGTTGCTTTCAACTCATTCATTGCAGTTCGTTTTGTGGTGTGAACCCTGTGTTTAACATGCCATCCATCCCCAACCTGCCCCCCCCCCAAAGAGAAAAAAATCCATGGTGGGGTGGGGGTCAAATTTTGTGAGCGTGCAGAGTACTCAATACTTCCTTTTCGTTGTAACTATCTGTTTCACAGGTAACTATCTATTTTGGAGACGCCCACTAATTAACATAGGCGGGTGAGTGAGATATATAAAGGTATCAATCACCAATACCGGGAGAGTTCTGCAACGACCGCCAAATAGGCAAGACGCCTATGTTGCCTCCAGTAAGACATTCAACACGCCACCTGCCGGAATATCTGAAGACATGTAAATATGTATATAACTTCTCTTCCTAGTATATTATTGTTATACCTTTACTTTCCGTGTTCTTGTTAATTATTTGTGCAGACACAACACTATCAAAATATACTCTTACGTCATAATGATAGTGGGGAAGTGCTCCATTCTGTTGGGAGTGCCATTCTGTATTCCTACGCATCTCTTGGGGACGTGGCATAGCGTATTCATGTTTTTTTTATTTTTTTTTATTTTTTACATGGGGATCACCACTTATCAAGTCCCGGAAGCCACTCGGGGATAAGGGTTATTTTGTGTACAATAATCAATGGGATAATATCATAGTAATAGTTGGTATTGGAGATTTGATAAAGTGTTTTACTTAAGAGGGCGATTAATCAGGAATTTGTTTATGTTGGACTTGAAGACGTCCAAGTTGTAGTCAGGTGGGAAACAGGCAAACGGAAGAGAATTCCACTGGCATGCACTTCTCAGAACAAAGCTATATTCATGGAATCTACGTTTTGATTTTCGTACAGATAAAGGGTAGTAGGTAGTAATTAAGATAATTTAAAGAGTGTAAATATTTTATTGGGGCGCCTTATATAAACGGCGTTATCAATATATACGGAAAAATCACGTTGACACGCCGGTACTTGCTAGGTCGCACAAGTTAAGCAACATTGAGCCTGGTAAGTATTAGATGGGTAACCATTTGAGAATACCAGGCGTATGAATGTAGGAAAAAAACCCTAACTTCCTCATTTCCTCTGACTGGGATATACATGCGACTATGGACCGCTTGTGAAATTCCTATGAAACTTCCTCCCTCGGAGGAAACGGGTTCAAGCCGCCCAGGGTGAATATTTTTTTTTACACAGGAATCATCACAGGAGGCCACTCGAGGTTAATGGTTAATGGGTATACATTATTCAAAGTGATTATAGCGTAGTAAACATAAGTAGTGGGTATTTTGTAAATTGGATTACTTAGGGATACGGTTCTAGAACTTGTTTACGTTGGACTTGAAGATAATCAGATTGTAGTCTGCTAGAAAGCAGGCAATCGGAAGAGAGTTCCACAGGGGGGCAGTTCTAAAAAAGAAGCTTTGTTCGTGGAATTTACATACAGGTTTGGGTATAGGTAAAGAGTGTGGGAAATTATTGATAGTGATTTTGGCTAGACGAGTGTTTTTCGTGAAAGTTTGGCGAAGGGGGACCATAGATTGAAGCTCAGACGAACACTTGTCATGAAAATAGTGATAAAGCAGAGTCAGGCTCGCAACGTCTCTTCTGTGGGAAAGAGGTTGCAGGGAAGAGAAAAGGGCATTCCCCACTAAGTTACAAAGTCTATTTTGAACTCTGTAAAGGCAGGATAAGTTGCTTCTAGCAGCTTCTGCCCAGATGTGGCAACAGTACTCCATCGTTGGCCGTACCTGGCTTTTATATAGGTAGAGAATTGCATCAGGAGTGAGATGTCTACTGGAGCGGTCCGCTGGCTTTAGTATTGGAAAGTTTTCAGAATGGTCAAAATACCCCTGGTCCCTTTTTTTTTTTTTTTTTTTTTTTTTTTTTTTTTTTTTGAAGAAAATCTCATGCAATCAAATTTTTGCACTATGGTAATTTGTGTAGGTCAGAAGTTGTAACCAATTTGTGCATAAGAAACGTGAAACAATTAGAGCACAATTAAATTTTGGGAAAGAAAAAAAAACCCCAAAACAATGTTTGGTGCATTTTAGATCAGAAAGCCCATATTTTTATACAGTCTGATCTCATAGCATAAGTGATGATGTATAGTAGTGAAAACTTGCCAGTGAAGGTTGAGGATTTGCGTTGCAGAAGAGAAACGATATTACAATGATACGATGGATGTGTAATGCGAACGAAGACGAACTTAGATTAAATGGCCTCAGGGGAAGATTAAATATTGACAGTATAGGGAGATGTGTGTAGAACAGGAGACTTTGATGATATGGCCACATTGAAAGAATGAATAAGAGTTAGTAGAGGAAGAAAAGTTGAGGTAGCAAGTGCGGTTCACAAGGAAAGGATATCGACTTGGCCAAAGAAAGGTTAGTTTAGAAATATATTGCGTTTATTTTTTTTTATTTTTTGGCTGTAAACTACACTGTATGATTGGCATTTCACCTCATCATAAGAAAGGTCCGTACAAAATTGCAGATAGATCGCCCAGTAGTTTCCAAGAAAAAGTGGAACTGATACACAGACTAATATAGATTGTCATGTGAGAATTACAGTTGAAGTTATTTCCTAATATTATTTGAAGCAAAATTAAAGCATTGGCTACACAAGAAGTTCAGTGGAAATACCAGCAGGTTGAGAGACAATAACCAGTTTCTATTCTAAAAGTCTAAGACAATAGAGAGGGATGAGAACTCAGATGTGGATATATTTGAATGGCGAAGCTATTGGGGTTGTTCAGGCATTTTATTACCTCAGTGATGCCATTATAGCATAGAGATAATGAGGTATTAGTGTGATTGCAATAGTTCCGTGAACTTACGTCATTACTAACTAGCAGAGCATTACCACTTTTGACTAAAGGAAGAGTCTATCAAACATGTGTATGAAATATGTATAGTTTGGTTGTTTTGTTTTACGGCATACCAACCCCTTTTTCAGGTTATTTAATACAGAATCTGTTCATTTTGGTAAAAGTTTTTATGCTTTAAATTCATTATATCTTCAAATATTTATTCATGGTGTTTGGTTTGCTAGTTTTGTAAAGGAAATTGTTTTTTTTTGTTTTTGACTTTGCAGAGCATAATTAAATTTTGGAAAGAAAGAAAAAAAATAAATGTTTAGAACAGAGAGCCAATATTTTTGTATCTGATAGCACTAAGGATAATGTATGTAAATGAAACCTTTCCAGTGAAGGTTGAGGACATGTGTTGCATGGAGAGAAACGATATTACAATGATATGATGGATGTGGAGATAAACTTAGATTAAATGACCCCAGAAGAAAATTAAATCTGGACAGTATAGGGGGATGTGTGCAGAACTTTAGGGTAAAGGAAAATGGAAAGAAAATGATAAAAATGTAAGCGGGAGGGGAGGGAAAGAGGGGGGAAATAGAGACCTAGACAGAGATAGATTTTTTTTAAAGGCCAGTTTCTTAAAGCTGTAAAACACATGGAAGAATTAGACGGATGTTACACAGATTATGATATGGAAAGAATAGATGGGAGTTGTTTGGGTTAGTACACGTAGAACAGTTGTGGCAGCAGGGTCCGTTTGCAAAGCAAAAAGGCGAAGGTAAGGATAAGATGTTGGTGATAAAAACAAAAAAATCGACTTGAGAAAGAAATTAGGGATAAATAAGTCGGCCAGAGACAGGGTTGTAAGTCAATTTCTGAAAGCCACCTAACGCATGCGAGCATGTTAAGTGGACATTTAACCGACGATGATGATGACGACGACGACGACGACGAATATTTGGAAAATATCATAATAATAATAATAATAATAATAATAATAATAATAATAATAATAATAATAAATTTTATTTTTATATTTATAAATTTGATTTTTATGGATGAATGCTTGTCAGTTGTTGGACGACCAAACGGTATTTTCCGCATTATGCTTATTCGTGCACGTTTTGCAATGCATGTTTTTATTTTTTTTTACCGTTTGGATGGTATTATGCACACACACACACACACACACACACACACACACACACATACACACACACACACACACACACACACACATATGAGAATTGCTACTTCTTGAAAGAAGTTTGCCATTTCTTCCTTAAGTGTTATTGCGTCCGTGTGCACGTAGATGACTCTTCAATCCAGCTTTAGTTCTACATGAAAGTTCACAGATGTGACATAAACACTTTCCTTCTTGTAAAGGTGATCGCATGATAAAATTGTGAATCCTCAAATGTCGTGTCAGGCCACTTTTAGATTTGCAGATTAGACCACAAATATGACAACTTAGCTTTGCCAGATGTGCTATAGAAGCTTCATCATAAGACTGTCACACATACACACACACACACACACACATATAATGTGTGTGTGTGTGTCTTTGTGTATGTGTGCTTGATATGTGTTTCCTGTAGGAGTGTCCTGAGAAAAATAAGTACACACACAAATATATATATATATATATATATATACGCGGGGGGGGGGTCCGGTCGTAAAATACGCTTAAATATGATATTTTAATGTCCAGATTTATAATTTATTATTATAGAGTTGTGATTTCAAAAGTAAAAGAAGTATTATGATTCCATCAGCTCGAATCGAAACCAAAAGCAAAATGGGAGCAGTACAAAGTTGGTGACGTTACCACTCTACCAAGGTGACACGCATATGAACGAATAAAAAATGAACTAAAATGAATGTACAAAATGTATAAGTTTTTTTTCTCACTTTTGACCCCTTTATTTAGCCCTTAAAAACTTTTATAACCGGCTAAAGACCCATTAAAGAACGGTTAGTAGAAAAATGTGATTAATTAGGAACCCTAGCGCCGCTCTGAAGTGATAGAATTTGAAAATTTGGAGACAGATTTACGGACAGATAGACATAGAGCTATATATATATATATATATATATATATATATATATATATATATATATATATATATATATAAAGTTTAATGATTGAAGTTAAATTCTGTAGATTAAAATATATACACATATATTTAAGTTAAGAATTTATTGTTTAAAACAAGAAATATACGAAGAAAAATATTTATTTCCTTAATCCATGGATTTTCATCACCAGAGGAAATGAAATGCAATGACTCATTATTTAAAATCCATAGATTAAGGAAATAAACATAATTTTTCTCCATATATTCCTTTTTTCAAACAATAAATTCTCAAATTAAATATATTTATATATTTTTTAATCTACAGAATTTAACGTTAATCATTAAACTCTCTCTAATTATATATATATATATATATATATTTATATATGGTTGACTATTATAGATAACTGATTACATATAATAATAGAAATGTATCGAGACACAAGAATGGGTATGTTTGATCTGGCATAATGATGATTCATTAAAATTGTGGGGTCTGCGTACGCGCCTGGTCCACAAAGTATGGAAATAGAAAAATTAAAAATGATAGAAAAAACATTTGCAAGTGTTTTTGATATAGATGTACATAAGAATACTTTAATAAGTATTTTTGACTTAGATAGGGATGGTATAATAAAATTGTGGGGTCTGCGTTCTCGCCTGGCTTTCATAGAATGGAAATAGGCACACACTTTAATAAAGACTTTTCATATCTATCTGCGTAATTATACTTTGATAATTATGTTTCAGTTTGAAGAAATATGGTATAATAAAATTATGGGGTGTTCGTTCGCGCCTGACCTCCATAGAATGGAAATATGTCACAAAGTTTAACAAGGTTTTTTAATATAGATCCACAGAATATTGTGATAAGTGTTTCAGTGTGAACAGGTATGGCATAATAAACTATGGGGTTTATCTATTTTATTTTTACTTTCATCATATTTTGCTTTGGTTTTGATACCCCCACATTCGAAGCTATCTCTTTACAACCCTTCCTTTTCAAAACTTATCATACTTTCATAAATCAGTGTCCATTTTTTGTAGGCTGTTTTTGAACCCAGTAAACGACGGGTATTTTTGCTAATATATATATATATATATATATATATATATATATATATATATATATATATATATATATACATATACATATATATATACATATACATATAGGTCGGACAAAATGGTTGCTTTAATGGGTGATAAAATGATTTTTTTGAGGTTTTAACAAGTTTTGTTCCTAGTAGTCAATGCGGTATAGTATTTTAGCACCTTACATGAAGTGGCTTCCTGGCTTGTCTGGAAGGATTTCCATAAAAAATCATACCTGCCAAACTAAAACTTTCATATTTATTTAAACATATCTGCATATTATTTTTAGTAAATTTCATAGCCATTTATTCATATTCAAAATAGACTGCAAAGAGGCAAATGAATTCACCTGAGCGATGTTGGATGGGTGTGGCCTTCAAGAAATTACAGTTTAAAAATAGAGAAATACTTGTTGAGTATCGAGTCATGCCCCCAAAACGCAGATTAAAGAAACGTTTAAACCCAAAAGCGAAATGCATTGAAAAAAGAAAAGAATAATAAAAATAGGCGTTGCTGATGGATAGGAGAGAAAAAGAGAGATAAAAAGGGTGGAGACGACAGAGAATGGGGGCGGGGGTGGAAGGAGAGAGTGAGAAGGAAAGGGGGTGCAGACAGAAAGCGAGCAAGCTCGGCAAAACCGTCTCCTTCGATTTTTAGGTCTATCAGTTTAATTAAAGACAACTATTTTAACAATTTATAATTTCACAGACAGAACTATTGCACACACACACACACACACATGTAGTTATATATATGTATATATATATAAATGTATATGCATGTATATATACATACGTATATGTATCTACATATAAATGTATATGCATACATATACGTATGTATATATACATACGTATATGTATGTATATATAAATGCATATGTATGTATATATAGATGTATATGTGCATATACATACGTACGTATATGTATGTATATATAGATGTATATGTGCATATACATACGTACGTATATGTATGTATATATAGATGTATATGTGCATATACATACGTACGTATATGTATGTATATATAGATGCATATGTGTATATACATACGTATGTATATATAAATGTATATGTATATATATACGTTTGTATATATAGATGTATATGTATATATATACGTTTGTATATATAGATGTATATGTATGTATATATATAAATGTATATGTATGTATATATAAACGTATATGTATGCATATATAAATGTATATGTATGTATATATAAACGTATATGTATATATGTATGTATATATAAACGTATATGTATATATAAATGTATATATAAACGTATATGTACAGATAAATGTATATATAAACGTATATGTACATATAAATGTATATATAAACGTATATGTATATATATGTATATATATACGTATGTATGCATATATAAATGCATATGTATGTATGCATAAATGTATATATATGTATACCTACGTATGTAAATGTATCTGTATGTATATGTAAATGTATATGTATGTATATGTAAATGTATATGTATGTATATGTAAATGTATATGTATGTATATGTAAATGTATATGTGTATATACATACGTATATGTATATATACAAATGTGTATGTCTATATATATACATATATACATATATATGCAAATGTATATATGTACATATACATGTGTATGTATGTATGTATATATATATATATATATATATATATATATATATATATATATATATAGATGGTGGAACGATTACAATATTTTATTCCGATACCATCGCCGATTTTAATGTCCTTTTAAAATACCGGCCAAGAGTTATACATAACAGATATTTTGCATCAGATCGACGTGAATCATTTTGACGTAAAACCGTAATTTCTTATGCTTTTTTTTTCTCAATAAAATTATAGAAAATTATCATAGTTACTTGCTCTCTAAATAGCCCCCCCTCAAAATTCACAAATGTTTTTTGGTTTTTTCATACCAGCTACAATCAGTTACTTTTATTAAAGATGGAAAATTGATAAACCCGGGTACTAATAGCGTTCAATACGCGGGTATAAGGGTCCGTAATTAGGATTGATAAAACGGATGTATATCTCTCTGGTACCGAGTAAGCACTTTACTTTCAAAAGATTCTGAGACTAGCGTCCATTCCTGATTTGAAATGGAACACTTGCATCAAATCTCTTGCCTAGGTAGCTTGTAAAATGATTGGATCCTTCTACTGTTCCAGAAAGTATCTCACTCCCGACGCAAACCTCTACCTTTATATCAATCAAATACGTCCTTAGATGGAGTAATGTTACAACCTCTTGACAGGTAACGCCCTTTTCTACCGTGATAAGATTTAAAACCAGTTGCAAAATCTAGTCTACGATCCTTTCCCCCCCCCTTAAAACTCTTTTTTACGGGAAAAATAAAGTTACAAATCTATCTCTGCTCTATTCTTATTTTCATTACAGGTGCTCGACTGAGCTCCAATCAATGTCCCTCCTCGCAAAACATTCACAACAAGCACTCGTCTACTTGTAACTACTATCACCAATTCTATCTAATATCTATCTCTGCCTCAAGTTATGCGCAAACTCACCGAATCAACTAGTTTTTCTAGAACTGCCCGCCTGTGGAACTATATACTGCGGGGTTGCTTTCAAGCTAACTACAACATTGCCGCTTTCGAGTCTAATGTAAACAAGTTCTTGTTGAACAGTCTTCTTAATAAATCGAATTCTTACCCAATTTCAACCACAATCGATCAGCACGCTGTTGTTGAACTGCCCTCATAAGTCATTAACCTTTATCCTCGAGTGGCCTTCGAGCCTTGAGAAGCAGTGACTCTCTTGTAAAAAGTGCATTTTTAATCCACTATCTATGTCTTAAAGTAAAGTTAATTTTTAATGTACCGGAGAGATTTTTTATTGATTGGTCCCCGGGCAGCGCCTGGTAACCCTGTAAGTTATTGTGATATTAGTCAAATGAAAGTCGGCTCTCGGGAGGCCAATCCCTTATCCCACTGAGCGGTGTTCTTCTTTTCTAGGTCAGGAAAGACAAAAGGGATGTTTGATTATCCCCGGCCGACTTTCTAAAAAGTCCCCATATCCATCCGCCTCTCGTACCACTTTGCCACCCGCCACCTCCCACCTATAAACATCTTAACAATTTCCCGTCTATCAGTCTATCTATTCGTCTATCCATCGAATTCTATTCATAGGTACTCTGTCTATGAATCAATCAGTTGTTTGTTTTGTAGCATAGAGGCCATGAGAATATCTCACGAATTTTCGCTCCGTTTCCGGCAAAGGTTAACGTTACTATTAGTGACATGCATTATTTACAAGGAAAGATTCGCAAATCTAATAAGTCTCGCACTGTCTACCAAGCCCCAGCGACTGTCTCATCACCACAATATTACACCCTGGTTGTTGTTTCATCCAATAGCAGTACGCGCATTTAAAGCGTGAACAAATCCTGGAAATACTTGGTGCTTCGCAAAAGCTATCAAGGATATTTTATGTAATCGTGACGTCATCACTAGATGGGATGCCTACCACGGCTTAACAGAGGCCCATCTACCCTCGAGAGAAGAAATTAACCGCGCCAGTTTCCTAACCTGGTATTTTTATCTCTCGGTACATACAGCGTATCGCCTTCCCAATTGGTCACCCGAGTCTCAACGTTGTTTAACTTCGGTGATCCGGCGAGAACCGGTTTGTCAAAATATTAAAAATTGATAAAAAGTTTACGTAATTTATATTTTTATTAGAAGGGCGTGTAAAATATAAACATAAAATATAATTGAAAATTGTATCGATTCTGTGCTTCCATACTTCAATTGAGAGACGCGTGTGCCAACTTCCGGTGTGTTTGAAAGATAGGGTCTCCCTTTAGTCACCATTACCAAAAGAAAAGAAAAAATTAATTCCACTTAAATAAAGACATATTTTTTTTTTAAATGTTACACAGTTTTAAACATTAAATCGACCAAATGTTTCCCATCATTGCTAATACACGATTGTAGACGTTCACCAATGTTTTCCATAACTTGATGGAGCATTTTGTGTTTAAATAGCAGCAATTTAGAACGAATAACTTGTTTTAATTCTTCAAGAGATCGAGGGCGGTGGCTGGATACGTTTGACTTCAAATATCACCACGAATAAAAAAATAAAAATCGCAGAGGTTTAGATCAGGTGATCTTGCGGACCAACCAATATCACTACGCAAAGAAGTTAAGCAGTCCAATTCATAAGTGTATTCTACCATTAAAAAAGAAATGCATAAATACATATAAATGAATGTTGACGCAATTGAAATAAAATGGCGTTCTACGTACATTTTTAAAAGGATTATTTTTTCATTTAATTGTTATTTAATTTTTTTAACCTACACATGTCAGATCATTTTTTCACACCTTGTGCGTGCATACACCCCCCACACACACACACATATATATATATTATATATATATATATATATATATATATTAGTCTTTAAGTGTTTCAAAGAAAAAAGAACACATAAAATAATGCACATTATTTTGATTTATCGGACGACTGTTTTCATCTTGAGTGTGAATTTTACATCGTTTCGGTCGATGTAACCCCCGCAGACCCATGGCGCAGTGGTTAGAGTACTTGGAAAAATCAATTGTAAAAATGATATTCCCCTGAAGGTTGAAGGTTCAATCCTCGGTGTTACGAATTACTTAGGACCTCTATCCAGTAATGTCTGACAGAACAAGAGCACGCTACCCCCGCGAGGTAAATAAAAGGTTCCGCTCGAAATTCCGTACAGATTCCCGAGTTCAACAGAGCAATTTCCGAGTTCGACAAGATACACCTGAAGAAAGTCGGAGGTTACATCGACCTAAACGTTGTGAAAATCACACTCAAGATGAGAACAGTAGTCCGATGAATCCAAATAATATGAGTAACCAATCCTCATCTCAAAAATTCAGAAGCGTAAAATAATGCAGGAGGTATACTAATTAAATTCAAGTTGTAGTAGACATAGCAACTGCATAAGCCGACTCACCATTAGAAAATGCACTATTATAAAAGGGAATTCTGTTATATAGTAGTGACCCCCCCCCCAAAAAAAAACAGAACAGAACAAAACACACACACACACACACATATATATATATATTAGACTAATATCGTTAAATAAATATATTCAATAAATTTTAATCTGCAGACATATGTGTTTCGGACTACTGTTTCCGTCAGTGCAAGAAGTGATAATTACTGCTAGTGGGGAGATGCGAACTCGGATATAAGGAGCTACTCTTTGGGACCATGCTTAGCAAAGATCAACAAAATGTTTGTTTATATATATATATTATTCCTTAATTGGAATTCATTTTTTGAGATGAGCATTATATATTAATTTATTTTTATTTCGGACTATTATTATCATCTTTTTAGTTGTTTTTTTTTTTATCTTTTATTGGTTTTTGTTTATTCACAACGTTTCGGCCAACTATTCCTCTGGCCTTCGTCAGGTGGTAACCGCGACGGATAGGAACTTCGAATCTCCTAACTGCATTCTGACGAAGGCCAGAGGAATAGTTGGCCGAAACGTTGTGAATAAACAAAAACCAATAAAAGATAAAAAAACAACAACTAATAAAGATGAGACTAATAGTCCGAAATAAAAATAAATTAAGATGTTTGTTTATGCGACATTTAAACTCCTGCATATCGGTACAGTCAAGGAAACAGATAGCAGGAAGGGGATTCCAAAGCTCACAAGTTAATCCTTGACTCCGCAAGTCACCTTTGGCTCCGCAGGCTATCGTAATTGGCATAAAGTTAAGGAAATTAAGTTCTATTAATACCAACTACAATACAATCTTTCACGAAAAACACCCGTCTAGCTGAATCCACTGTGAAAAATTTCCCCCACTCTATATCTGTGCCTAAATCAAAACGCGGATTCCATGAACAAAGCTTCTTTCTTAGAACTGCACGCCTGTGGAACTCTGTTCCGTCTGCCTGCTTCCCTCGGGACTACAACTTGGATGTCTTCAAGTCTAATGTTAACAAATTCCTAATGAACCGCCCCCTTAAGTAAACACTCCATCAAATCTCCACGCTAACGTAATGTACTTGCAATAACCCTTATCCCTGAGTGGCTTCCGGGCCTTGATAAGTGGTGATCACTGTGTAAAAAAAAAAAAAAAAAAAACTAGGCGAGTATAAATAGTAAATAGTCCAATAGTATTCAACGATTGACGCCAGAAAAAAAAGTATAATGTGTGCGCATGTTTGTTTTTGCGAATGCATGCGTGTATGCGTATGTATGTGGCTGTTTGATATTAACTTCCGGTCACCGGAAGTGTGGCGAATAATGGCCCCGATGACGGTTTCCATCTTTCTTTTTCCGTTTTGTAGTTTCAGAATGCGTCCACCTTTCTGCAACAACACAAGAACGCAGACATTAACGAACAGTTCCAAAAGTCGAAACAGATACAGATACAGTCTCGTTGTACGGAGGAGTATATACAACT
>NC_136523.1:13652678-13760178 GCF_053919585.1 Euprymna scolopes | reverse complement strand
TATATGTATGTATATATACATATATTTGTATATATATATGTATATATACATATATATGTATGTATATGTATGTATATATACATATATATGTATATATATGTATGTATATATACATATATATGTATATATATGTATGTATATATGCATATATATGTATATATATGTATGTATATATACATATATATGTATATATATGTATGTATATATGCATATATATGTATATATATGTATGTATATATGCATATATATGTATATATATGTATGTATATATACATATATATGTATATATATGTATGTATATATGCATATATATGTATATATATGTATGTATATATACATATATATGTATATATATGTATGTATATATACATATTTATGTATATATATGTATGCATATATACATATATATGTATATATATGTATGTATATATACATATATATGTGTATATATATGTATGTATATATACATATATATGTATATATATATGTATGTATATATACATATATACGTATATATATATGTATGTATATATACATATATAGGTATGTATGTATATATACATATATATGTAAATATATGTATGTATATATACATAGATATGTATGTATATGTACATATATACGTATATATATGTATGTATATATACATAGATATGTATGTATATATACATAGATATGTATGTATATATACGTATATATATATGTATGTATATATACATATATAGGTATGTATATATACATATATACGTATATATATGTATGTATATATACATGTATATGTATGTATATATACATATATACGTACATATATATGTATATATATGTATGTATATATACACATGTATGTATATATATATGTATGTATATATACATATATATGTATATATATGTATGTATATATACATATATATGTATATATATGTATGTATATATACATATATATGTATATATATGTATGTATATATACATATATATATGTATATATATATGTATGTATATATACATATATATATGTATATATATATACATGTATATATATGCATACAGATATACCTATACATGTATATATATATGCATACAGACATACATATGTATACATATACGTATATATATATGTTCACACACACACATATACATATATATATATATATATATATATATCTTTCCCATTGAAAGACTGAATACGAAAACTAAATGCATGTTGATAGTTTGAGTGACAAGCCATTTTGTCAGGGTCATTGCCATTGTCATTTACCCGCGCTTATTGTTATCGTGGGAAAACTGTTAAAAAGATATTTTTAAATTTTTAAGCGGAAATACAAAATTGGGGCCCAGTGACCTGTTTTATTTGTTTTTATTTTTATTTTATTTTACTAAATTTTTTAAGTTTGGTCAATTATCTAATCTCAAATCGATTTTATTTTGAAAAATGAGCCCGGAGGTCTCGATGTTCTAAATGGAGGTCAGTCGAGCAAAACATAAAAAAATGTACATCTGACAGGTCAGGGCACAAGCTGTTCCCCATCGCGGGAAACCTAGCATGAACGAATGTCCATAAAACAATCTTTAGCGACAACTAAATTATTTATAAGTAGACTTTTTTTGCCCGTTGGAAACCGGCAAAAGTTATAGTCCGTTGATGAAGAAAAAATGCTTTATGCCATATTGATCAGTGCATATCGGAAAATTTTTGCCCATTTTTTTTCTATTAAAAATTAATCTTCATGAATTGCTACCGATACTGCTTCGTTCGCTGCACCTTATCACAACAAAGCCCCATGATAAACAAGAAAAAGTGGGAAAAACAAACAGACTAATCGAAATATGACATATATGTAACATGTAAAACTGATACCATAATACTTAGTTCGCTGTAGCCTATTATCGTAAAGGTTTATAATAAATTTCAATCATGAGAAAAAAATGGGAAAACAGACAGCCTAATAGAAATATAAAATTATTTATCTAAATATATTTCGTATTCCTTGTTTTGAATGAAATATTGTCAATTAAATTCTACAACATCTTTACACACACACACACACACACACACACACACACACACACACACACACACACACACACACATATATATATATATGCCGATTAAGCTATACTGAATATTCCGCGTTTCATCCACTCTAGGATTCTATATATATATATATATATATATACATATATATATATATATATATATATATATATATATATAAATATAAATATAAATATAAACTAGCAGTACAGCACGGCTTTGATCGGGCGCTATATACTATTCATAACTTTATGTGCATATGTATATATATTAAAAATATGTATATATATTTAAAAATTTGACTCGTTTCCAGGTTATTTATATCTAAAATTTCAAGTGTTTAGACCCAAAATTAGCGGAGGAGTTTGGTAGAGGCTGCAAAGGTAAACTCAGACCTCTGGGCAGCCAATCTTTCGCTCAAAACTGATTAAAACCTTGCTGCATGTCTAAATACCCTTTATGTTAAATTTCAAATGTTTAGACCCAAAAATTGGCTGAATAGTTTGTTAGAGACCACAAAGGTACAATCGTTTGAACTTTGACCACTTGGCAGCTAAATTTTCAGCCAAAAACCAACTGAAAGGCTTTGCCCTTTGTCTGAATACACTTTATGTAAAATCTCTAATGCTTAGACTGAATAATTTGGTAGAGATCGCTAAAGTCAATTTTTTAAACTTTGGCTTCAATTTTGACCCCTTAACATTTATTGTTTTAGGCTCAGATTAAACGACAAAGTTTAATCAATGTCCAAGTAAGCTACATCGAAAATTGAAAGTGTTTAGACCCAAAATTGGCGGAAGAGTTTTGTAGAATTGTCAAAGGTCAAATCGTTTAACTCATATATATATATATATACACACACACACACACACACACATACATACATGTATATATTCATCGAACAATTTTCAACTAAATTTTTAACAATTATTACAGTTTAGATAACTTCCTCAGTTATATTGTAATTTTTTTTTCAATTTTCGTTCACTAACACAAAACTAATGATAACTTTTCTGATGTTCAAAATCGTAAAAATTGTAAGGAGGTGAGCGACGCTTTTTATGACTGCTTTCCATAGCAACCCTGTCGCTTCAGCGACTACTGTCGTGAAAAGAGAAGTTACTCAGGAAACAGACAGAATGAAAGCATGAAAAGAGGAAAATTGGGTTTATTTTATTTAAAGCAGACGAGTGGCATACATTGTTATTGCATATGTGTTTATTGGGGCAAAAAAATAAGATTGAAATTAAACAAAGAACTAGTGAATTTATAGCAAACCTGGAAATATCATGGATTACAATAGAAAAATGCGAGCATAGAAAGTAATATACTTAAGTTTAAACATGGAAAAGTAAAGGACGAGTTGTTAAAACTGGAAAAGAAAACGACAAGATATTCTAGTAAAAAATATAATAAATTTATAACTTAAAATATTGCAGCATTAAGATTTTTTTAAAATTGAATTTATAACTTTATATAACCAATGTTGCAATTCATAACGCTGCAATATTTTAAGTTATAATTTTTATTTCTAGAATATATTGTCTTTTTCTTTTCCAATTTTAACAAATTGTCCGCTACTTTTCCTTGTTTTAGCTTAACCATGTTAGTTGTCATTCTCGCATTTTTCTATAGTAATACACACACACACACACACACACACACATATATATATATATATATGTGTGTGTGTGTGTGTGTATATATATACTAGCAAAAGTACCCATCGTTGACTGGGTTCAAAAACAGCCTACTGAAAATGGACTCAGATTTATGAAAGTATGATAGGTTATGAAAAGGAAGGGTTGTAAAGAGATAGCTTCGAATTTGGGGGTATCAAAACCAAAGCAAAATATGATGAAACTAAAAATAAAATAGATAAACCCCATAATTTATTATACTATACTTGTTCACACTGAAACACTTATCACAATATTCTGTGGATCTATATTAAAAAACCTTGTTAAACTTTGTGACATATTTCCATTCTATGGAGGTCAGGTGCGAACGAACGCCCCATAATTTTATTATACCATATTTCTTCAAACTGAAACATAATTATCAAAGTATACTTATGCAGATAGATATGAAAAGTCTTTATTAAAGTTTGTGCCTAGTTTCATTCTATGGAGGCCAGGCGCGAACGCAGACCATACAATTTTATTATACCATCCCTATTTAAGTTAATACATACTTATCAAAGTATTCTTATGTACGTCTATATCAAAAACACTTGTAAACGTTTTTTTTTTAATTAAAGTTTTTTTATTTCCATACTTTGTGGACCAGGCGCGTACGCAGACCCCGCAATTTTAATGAAACAGCGTTCTGCCAGATTAAACATACCCATTCCTGTGTCCCGATACATCTTCTATCATTATATGTAATCAGTTTAAAGTACAACCATATACGAGCCTATACGTGACCAGACACGCACACTGACATTCAGCTTTATATATATACACACACACACACACACACACACACACACACACACACACACACACACACACACACACATATATATATGTATATATATATATCGATCTCACTTTTTGACACACCTTATACAACCCTGTTCAGTGTGGCTATACAAGACAGAAATATGTTAACATCTGCCTGTCTGCATTCAAACGTGAGAAGGCATGATAAATAATAATATGCTTGAGCAACTTACGTATGTATCTTATTTACCGAACTTAACGATGCAGAGCGTTTTCACTCGTATGCATTGCCGTTTCTAAAATGTTAGATTAAAACTGATTTCTGGTAACAAAAACATCCATCGTCCACACCCAAATGTGTGACAAGTTTCACGTGACCTGCTACATCACGCCCTACTCATAAAAAGAAACAAGCAAGAACAAAAAACACATTTTATATTGTTTTAACAAGTACTTAGTTCATTCCTATTTTAAATGTGATTCGTATATGCCGATACTCTTGCTAGATCATCTATTCCTTCTAGACCCCCGGAGTTAAGCAAATCTGTTTAATACGAAGTGGATGACCATTTGAAAGCATTGAGCGATATTTATGTGCGTAAAAGAGATTTAGAAGGTTGTCACAATGCGAGGAATGAATCATAGTCGCTGTTGGTAAGAGGAGACGAGAACAAGTGGCGATTTACAAATCAATAAGTACACATATATATATATATATTTATTTATACATATTTATTCAGTTGTATGGTAAAATGTCTTACTTGTAAGTCTATGCGACGTATTTCATTATTAATTTCGGAAAAACTTTCCCCTTTTCAAATGGTGTGCGTAACAGGTCGATTGTGAAAAGGGAAAATTTCTCCGAAATTAATACTGGAATACGTCGCATAGACTTACAAGTAAGACATTATACCATACAACTGAATATATATATATATATATATATATATATATATATATATATATATATATGTGTACTTATTGATTTGTAAATCGCCACTTGTTCTCGTCTCCTCTTACCAACAGCGACTATAATTCATTCCGCGCATTTGACAGCCTTCTAAATATCTTTTAAACACCTATCCCACACAATGCTTCAAGCAAAGTACATATCAATGCTATATATATATATATATATATATATATATATATATATATACATATATATATATAAATTAAAGCTGAACGTCTGTGTGTGTGTTTGGTCACGACTAGGCTCCTATGTGGTTGATTATTAAAAAAAAAAACTGATTCCATATAATGATAGAAGATGTACCGACACACAGGAATGGGTATGTTTGATCCTGCAAAACGGTGATTCATAAAAATTGTGGGGTCTGAGTATGCGCCTAGCCCACAAAGTATGGAAATAAAAAATTAAAAATTTAAAAAAAAACGTTTACAAGTGTTTTTGATATAGATGTACATAAGAATACTTTGATAAGTATTTTCAACTTAAATAGGGATGGTATAATAAAATTGTGGGGTCTGCTTTCGCGCCTGGCCTCCATAGAATGGAAATAGGCACAAACTTTAATAAAGACTTTTCATATCTATTTGCATAAGTATACTTCAATAATTATGTTTGAGTGTGAAGAAATATGGTATAATAAAATTATTGGGTGTTCGTTCGCGCCTGACCTCCATAGAATGGAAATATGTCACAAAGTTTAAGATTTTTTAATATAGATTCACAGAATATTGTGATAAATGTTTCATATTCAAATGTTTGTAATAAATTATGGGGTTTATCTATTTTATTTTTAGTTTCATCATATTTTGCTTTGGTTTTGATACCCTCAAATTCGAAGCTATGTTTTTACAACCCTTCCTTTTCATAACCTATCATACTTTCATAAATCTGAGTCCATTTTCTGTAGGCTTTTTGAACCCAGTCAACGACGGGTACTTTTGCTAGTGTGTGTATATATATATTTATATATATATATGTGTGTGTGTGTGTGTGTGTGTTTATTTTCCTAATATTACGTTGTGATTTGGTTTCAAGTGTACTTGATGCGTATTTTATTTTATTCAAATTAAAACAACGTTTCTATTGAACTCTCATTCTGGACGTTATTCTCGCGCTACCTACGCATAGTTCAAACATTTCAAAATACAACCTTCAGATACAATGCGCGGCTCTACACAGACTTCTTTCTCCAAATTTACAACATGGCAAGGAAGAAGAAAAAAAAAACAGAAACAAAACAACGCACTGAAGATGAAGGCCACCTCCGAAATATATTTGTGATAAATTTCAAACAAGTAAAATATTTGTTAATTTTCTTAATATTACGTTGTGTTTTGGTTTCAAGCGTATTTGATGCGTATTTTATTTTATATATATATATATATATTATAGCAAAAATGGTAATTAGTAAATTTGAAGAAGAATGTGCTCAATACTATTGCACAGCAAATATGTTTTATTTTTTATTACCGTTTTTATCTGCTTAGTTACACATGTCTCGGTTATCGAATCGTATTGACGATCAAGTAACTTCATCAGACATTACAGGTTTTATATATAATTTGCTTATTTTCTCAGCAATTTTTTTATGGAAATCGTGCGGGACAGGGCATGAAGCCAGTTGATGTAAAGAATTTACAAAAACAAAACACGATAATCGTCAATACCCAAGATGTCGAGATGTTTAATGACCTTAGCCTTGAAAAGGAAGGAAAACACTAAGCAGGAAGAGAGTTCCATAAAATTGCAATTCATAGAAAGGCGCTACGGCAATAAGAAGCTGTATTAAAACAAGGTAGCGGGGCTGCACTACTGTCAAAGGTAAAGCAAGGCGCCTTCTTGCCTCCGAAATTCCGAAACCCTTGGGCACGGTCGAGAGTCTACTTAGCCCTCCCCTCTGCCCGATCCGGGCAATGTGAGGTCATAGAAAGCAGATAACTGGTGTAATACGGAAGCAACCAGAAATAATTCTGTTCATAGTTTCGTATTTTTTGTGCCGAGCTGATAATTCCCCTGGGTACAATGGCCAGAACAATCGCCCAGTATGGGCATTGCTCGGGCAGAAAGAAACTGCAACCTACTGCCTGTACAAATGCAAAACAAGAGTTGTGGCAATACACCAGACTCTTTATGCGAGAAACGGCGCTAAGCAACAATGAAGAGATAGGCACAACAACCCTTGGCCTTTTGGGTCAAGATCAAAGTGTAGTATCTGTTCCGGCAGATACTGCAAGCTATGACTAGCAAAGACCAGATGTGGGGGCAACCCCACATGCCTGACCTTTAACCAGCTCCCATTTCCCACCTTTCGGGAGCTGGTCCCCTTTTTCCCTTCCCCCTCCCTTCACTCCTCACATTAAAAATCGGCCTTGTGCCTAATTTGCTCGGTGGGGGAGCAAATAAATACCATCTGTTCCGGCAGATACTGCACTTAAGATAATTTGTACCAGTCAATGGAGGGGAAACCCTCTATACTGGGACAATTATTATTTTTGGTAACCAGAGTGACCCCTTTTAGGGGAGCTGGTTTTAACCTCACATTAAAAACGGCCTTGTGCCTAATTTGCTCAGTGGGGGAGCAAATAAATACCATCTGTTCCGGCAGATGCTGCACTTAAGATAATTTGTACCAGTCAATGGAGGGGAAACCCTCTATAATGGGACAATTATTATTTTTGGTAACCAGAGTGCCCCCTTTTTGCCTACTTTTAGGGGAGCTGGTTTTTACCTCACATTAAAAACGGCCTTGTGCCTAATTTGCTCAGTGGGGGAGCAAATAAATACCATCTGTTCCGGCAGATGCTGCACTTAAGATGGTTTGTGCCGGTCAGTGGAGGGGAAACCCTCTACACTGGGACAATTATCATTTTTGGTAACCAGAGTGCCCCCTTTTTGCCTACTTTTAGGGGAGCTGGTTTTTACCTCACATTAAAAACGGCCTTGTGCCTAATTTGCTCAGTGGGGGAGCAAATAAATACCATCTGTTCCGGCAGATGCTGCAAGCTATGACTAGCTATGACTAGCTATGACTAGCAAAGACCAGATGTGGGGGCAACCCCACATGCCTGACCATTAACCAGCTCCCATTTCCCACCTCTCGGGAGCTGGCCCCCTTTCTCCCTTCCCCCTCCCTTCACTCCTCACATTAAAAATCGGCCTTGTGCCTAATTTGCTCGGTGGGGGAGCAAATAAATACCATCTGTTCTTCAGATGCTGCACTTCAATTTCTTGTTCTCGGTCAGTGGAGGAGGAATCCTTCACGACTGAGACAGTTTTTATTTTTGTTCCTTTTCTCCACATTAAAAAACGACCCTGGTGTCTAACTCTGTCCCGTGGGGAGACATTGTAAATAGGAACAATGAAGAGAGATGGATGGAGACTCATAGCCGTCGATGCTTGTATTAGGCAAAACACTGCTTGGTGATTAATGATAACTATGGTGTATTACAACAGCGAATTGATGGAGACAACTAGACCAACGAGTCAACGAGCTTAAACAAAAGAAGCAGGGAATCGATCAGATAATTCCGAAGAATGCATGTTATAATCTAATATATAAAACACTATATGTCTGTTTGTCTGTCTGTCTGTCTCTATATTTTCAAACTATATCTTCCGAAAGTCGCAGGGCAGCGCTAAAGATCAAAAATGATTGCATTTTTATGGACCGTTCTTTTATGTGTTCCTAGCAGGTTAAAATAGTTTTTAAGTGGTCATAATTGGGTAAAAATTGAGAAAATCGTTATGTAGTATATACATTCATCTTATTTTATTTTTAATTCTTAATTTTAATCAGTTCATGCGCGTGCCACGTTGGTATAGTGGTAACGTCACCAGCTTTGAATGCTACGGGGTTGCTTTCGGTAGTATATTGTGAAGTCTGAACCATAAACATTATGTTTCTGTAGAAGATAGAGTTAAAGAATTAGAAATTGTTAAATATTGAAAATTCAATAGATAGTATTTTTGTTGGTACGGTTTAGCAGATATTTTATAATCTGTGCGATTTGTGGTTTTACTGGAACCTGTATAGATTGTCGGTAACAAAGCGAAAGTACTCGTGAAAATTCGAAAAGATCAAGAAATGGATATTGTTTGTTTATTTGTGGACAGTTATCCTCATCTTTATAGTTGTTGTTGTTCGTGTGGCACACCAATATACATTCTACAATTCGCCAAACATTCTACGAAAAACACTCGTCTAGCCAGAACCACTACCAATAATTCCCCACACTCTTTATCTGAGCCTAAACCTAAATGAAGATTCCATGAGCGGAGCTTCTTTCTTAGAACTGCCGGCCTGTGTAACTCTCTTCCGTTAACCTTCTTCCCAGGTTACTGCAATCTGATTGTTTTCAAGTCCAATGTAAACAAGTTCTTGATGAACCGTCCCCCTATGTAATCCAACTTACAAAATTCCCACTACCTATGTCAAAACGCTATAATCACATTCGCTATTTTATACCCATTAACCCTTATCCTCGAGTGGCCTCCGGGCCTTGATGAGTGGTGATTCTTGTGTAAAAAAAATGAGAAAATGTATCACCTACTAGATTTCGAAGCCGGTTTTGAATTTTATCAAGGATGGATAGGGTTCGCCGAGTAGTTCCTGCTTAGATGTAGTAACGGTACTCCATTTTAGGGCATGTCTAGCTCTTATATGCAATTATTTTTATACCGACAGATACTATTGATTCATATACGGTTGGTATGAATTTGGATTAATAGAGATTAGTGTTTAATGCAACATATGAGCACAAAAGCTAATGATATTCAGCTATTAATTTGCCATGAACAACCCATATTGTTTATTTATTTTCGGACTGTTATCCTCATCTTCATAGTTGTTGTTGCTCTTATGTCGCAACAATATACATATACAAGTTACTCATCTCAGATGATTAAAAAAATACAAAAATAAAAACAAGTGAAGCATGCATGATCCCCGCATTTGCCTCACCCCGCCCCGTTTAGCCACAAAAGTCCCCCAGAGGGTGTCAAATCCAGGTAAAAATCAACAAACGGTGCAGTTTTAGTCCTTAACATGTGTTTATATGAGTTCTGCACCATGCAAAAAAAAAAAAGAAAAGAAAAAAGAAATGGCTAAGTCCATCATTTGGCCCCCTTCCATTTAGTCCCAAAAGTCCCCAATGTCTTAACATATTTAAATTTGAGTTCAGCACCATGCGAAGCTGCTAAATTGACATATACTGAAAAGTTTGGAAAAATATTATCAAATAGACTCAAAAATGGAGTGTTTTATTAGCCCTAAAAGAGACCCTGGGGTAAACCTGAGAGTTATCGCGAAATATAGACAAACAAAATTATATAGAAATCGGTTAGTTACAACTTTTCAGAAAGTTTTATAAAAAACCAAGGCATCAATTGACTAAGTTCAGCATTTGCCTCACCCCGCCCCGTTTAGCCCCAAAAGTCCCCCAGAGAGTGTCAGAGGGATATAACTTTTTTTCTCCTATTTTTAACGGCTAAGTCTGGTTTATTTATATTGCTGCTAGTCGCTAAGGTTGTCGTAGAGTACAATACACACCCTGTTTTAAGAAAGAAGCAATCTACCCAGTTTTGTGTTTAATAAAATGACAGCGCAATAGCAGAATTTAAAATATTCCATTTCTAGTTCACTTTTATTACTAGCAGGTGGCTCCTATATTGTTTATTTTTCAGACGAACAGATCGTTTTTAAAGATAACACGCAATCATATGACGTCATGCGGATAAAGAATGCTTTCTGCAGATTTTAAATAAAGACATACATTAGACATATGTATACAAAGAAATGAATAAAAAGAACAAACCAAGTTATGTATTCATCAACGTTTCGTTTTTATTTCGAGACTTCCTCTGGATGAGATCCTGGATATGACCTTAAACTATATCTGATGGCGAGGCCCCATACTTGCGGGCTTTGGGGAGTGTTCAGCCACCCTTTAATTGCCATTGCTCCCAGGTCCACCTTGACCTGGAGTAGCAGTACCTGTTAGGGTCCCAACTATGGGTTAAATAGAAAATGGCCTGAAAAAAATATATATTCTATTAAAAGAAATTTATTCAAAATCACTGGATTCGGCATTAATTTACCTGAAAAGGGTTGATATGCCGTCAAACCGAAACAATCAACCAATCCTCTGGATGAATGAAATTAAGAAAACAAAACACCAGTACAGATATTTGAAAATATATTTTTGATGTAATGAAATGTATTAACCTGTTCCATTTCATAAACGGAAAATGTCGTTGCGAATTTCCCCCAAAATGGGAGGGCATAGTCTTGTGAAAGAGAGTAGGATATGTTTTCCTAATGTCATATAGCCGTTGATATATTTAAAAAAGATATAATGCAATTTATATTCTTTTTGGAACAAATGTCCGTTATAATAAATAATAATAAATAATATAAATGTTATAAATAAATAATACTAATAATAATAATATAATATAAAATAATAATATAAATAAATAATAATAATAATAATAATAAATATAAATAAATAATAATAATAAATATAAATAAATAAATATAAATAAATAAATTTATCTATACATACATATACATATGTATACATATATATACATATAGCTATATATACATATATATATACATATATACATACATATATATACACATATACATACATATATACACACACACACACACACACACACATATATATATATATATATATATATATATATATATATATATATATATACAGAATAATGTTGGGTGTGAGGAATTTTCTAGCCTGGTAAAGGGAGACCACCTGCTTTGCGTCAAAACTTCTATGCATTAATTCCTATTCATATTGTCTTTAATTATTAGGTCGAGTTGGCAATCAATAGTTGCAAACGCACCTTACGATTATTAAAGATAAAGATGAATACAATTATCAATTATTGAACACATTCTACAACACACCAAAAGGTTTTACGATGATAAATGTGGAAGGTTGAAACAGCAAGTCATGTACCCCCCTGTTTTATACGACGTTAATATATTTTTTAAAATGTTTTTTTGTCTCCATTTCTCTTTGTAAAAAAAGATTATGATGCGATATGTTTCCTAATTTTAATATTTATTTATTTATTTTATTTTTATTCCATCTCTTTACAGCAAACATCACGATACAGTATGGTCCATATGGCATAATACGAATACTCGGCAAAGAAAATAAATTCATGTGCTTTAGTAAAAAAGGGCGCCTTATTTTGCGGGTGAGTTTCTTATTTTCTTTGATTGTCTTTGATTTTTTTTTTTTTTTTTTTTTTTTTTTTTACATAGGCATCACGACTTAACAAGGCCCAGAGATAAGGGGTAAGAGTGTACAGTAGTCAATTGGACAATATAGTAATCGTTAGTAATGGGAATTCGGTAAATTTGTTAACTTAAGTGGAACGGCTCATCAAGAACTTGTTTACGTTGGACTTGAAGACGACCATATTGTACCTATTTACTATGCCTCCCCACGGGACAGAGTTAGACACCAGGGTCGTTTTTTAACGTGGAGAAAAGGTACAAAAATAAAAATTGTCTCAGTCGTGAAGGATCCCTCCTCCACCGAAAGAGAACAAGAAATAGAAGTGCAGCATCTGAAGAACAGATACTACACTTTGATCTTGAGACGACCATATTGTAGTCAGCTGGAAAGCAGGAAAACGGAAGACAGTTCTAAGAAAGAAACATTGTTCATGGAATCTACATTTAGGTTTGGGCACAGATAAAGAATGGGGGAAATTATCGATAGTATTTTGTTACATGTATGTATTCTTAGTTGATTTTACCGATTCCCGTACTTAGTCCGATAGAAATCCAATTTTAGAAGAGAAGTATTTCTATTGAATCAGAACCACTCTTCGGGAACAGCAAGACGCAAATGTTCAGTCTCATTGTCCAACAAGTTTCTGGATAAAAAGTGAAATCCCCCTTTTTTTTTTTACAAAGAAGTCACCACTTATCAAGACCCGGAGGTCACTCGAGGATAAGGGTTAATAAGTGTACAGTAGTCAATGGGGGAAATATATTAATCGTTAGTTGTTGAAATTTGGTAAATTGGATTGTTTAAGGGGACGGCTCACCAAGAACTTGTTTACATTGGACTTGTAGTCAGTTGGAAAGCAGTCCAACGGAAGAGAGTTCCACAGGCGTACAGTTCTAAGAAAGAAGCTTTGTTCATGAAATCTACCTTTAGGTTTAGGCACAGATAAAGGGCGAGGGAAATTATTGATAGTGGTTGCAGTTAGACGAGTGTTTTTCGTGAAAGTCAGTCTATGAGGGGGCCTTAGATCGACGCTCAGGCGGGCACTTGCCATGGAAATAACGAAAATCTAATCACTATTAATCGGTGATTAAATTTCTCAAATGCTCATGGGGTGTTAGGCTGTATGAAAGTGTTAACTTTGTTCAAAATCGGACTGTTTCTGCTTCAATCGAATGTTTTCGATTATCGATTTTTGTTACTTATCGGAAGTATGTTGATTCAAAACGTATTTATATACACTCCAAGTCACATAAATCATGTTTGTGTGAAATTTCATAAAAATCGGTCCAGCCGTTTTGGAGTCCATAGAGAACAAAATCTATCTCTGTCTCTCTCTCTTTCTCTCTTTCTCTCACACACACATACAAATACACAGACAATATATAGTAGATATAATATGGCACAACAATGATAAACGGAGATTTGCTAGTCAGAAACGGAGATTTGCTAGTCAGTTTAAATGCTATTTGTGTCTGACTTTGAAATCCAACGAGTTAATTCGATAGATATTTAAGAAGTTCAACGCAAAAAAAAAAAAAAAAAAAAAAATCAAATCAGATTGGCCCAGTAGTTTCTTTAAAACCTGGAACTAAATTACTAATCAACATAAATTCCTATTAATCTTCAACTGTGAGTTTAACAGTTACTATAATTCTTAGTTCGCGTCACCTTATCATAACAAAGAGACAGATACAAAATTTAAGCCAAATCGTCCTAGAACTTTCCAGAAAAAGGTGACATTTAATTTCTAATCGCTATTAATCCTTAACTGCGAAGAGAACGGACACCATCATACTTAGTTCGCTGCACCTTGTCATAACAAAGCTCCATCAACATCGGTTCTGCAATTTCCAAGAAAAAGTTGAACGGACAAAGAAAGAAAAACAGAAAAAAACAACAACAAAAAAAAAAAACAGAAATGCAATATAGATGTTTCAAAAATATAGTTTCTATCGGCCGGACTGAGTAATTTATTTAAAAAAAAAATTATGAACAAAAACAAAACTTGTAGCGGGGTGTGTTACTGTATTGCCAATAACATGACAAACAATGATAAATGGAAATTTGCTAATCAGAAACAAAGCGTGGTTTGTCATTTTAAATGATATTTGTGTCTGACTTATAAAAAAATCCAACGAGTTTACTTGATAGACATTTATAAGAAGTTCAACTTTAGTGAAAAATCATAAAAAAATATAGGTCAAAAATAAAAGAAAAATATATTAAACACTTATTTTTATTACATAAATACAAGAAACAGGTTTGTTAATGGCTTTGTTCGGCCACACAAAATAGACATTCAAATTACGCCCACGTAATCTTGATTTATTTAGAGAAGTACTAGTTGTTCCGGTCCGTTGTTGTCCGGGAATTAAAGAAAAGAGAAAGTAATTTTTTTTTTTTACTTTAATTTCGTTATTTCTACTAAAACAGTCTCTATTCGACTTCCGTTTTCTGTTCACCGCAAGTCTCACAGATTCTTAAAATAATTTATTATTTAAAATCGATTTGTCTTAATCGACAGGAGGACATAAATTGACTTTAGAAGACATTTTTTTTTAATGGATAAATTCGATATTTAACCTCGATGTCATTAGATTAATCGGCGCTATCGGACGTTTCTACCTTTTTAAAATATTTGTGAAAGGTGATAACCTACATATAGACATAACATTTCTAAGCATATTATTAAAACAATTATCCTATATAAACACCTATCTATCTATCTATCTATCTATCTATCTATCTATCTATCTATCTATATATATATATATATATATATATATGTGTGTGTGTGTGTACGTATGTATATATATATACACGTATGTGTATATGTATATACATGTGTGTATGTTATGATTGCAACGTCTCTTGTCAGACGAGTGCCACTCCCTCAGACATTTAAAATCAATGAGCCCAAATGCCTGAGGGAGTATCTATACAAAGATGATGTTACATAGTCTTAGCTTTGTACGACAGCTAAGTCTCTCTCTCGGTTCCAAATGTTGAGATCCAGCAACAAGCAAGAGCAAGATAGCCAGCAACAAATTAAACTGCAGACCAGCTCAATGCGGGTAATGGTCTTCCGCTTTATGGCTTTTTAAATCAGAGCTTTGCTTCTCCTAGAAAGGTTGCCTTCACCACGGCTTACGGGAGCCCTTTCCACCCCAATACACATTCACACACACAAATATACACGGTGCTAGTTGGCCGTTGACCCAGTGTGTATGCATGTATATATATATATATATATATATATATATATATATATACACGCGTATGTGTATATATGTGTGTATATATGTGTATGTATGTATATATATACACACACGCGTATGTGTATATATGTGTATATGTATATACATGTGTGTGTATATGTATGTGTGCATGTGTCTATATATTCCTATATACATGTGCATGTATATACAGGCTGACCCAAAAAATTGGCTCCAAATCTAATTATGCCCCGTTTCTTAGTGTTTTGTCCGAATGAAATGAAACGTTGGTCATAACTAGTTTATTATATTCAAAACATCACATCAAAACACTAGGGTCTTTGGCCTTTTTTTCTCCGTTCTAAAGCATATGTTCTAGATGGCCTCCATTTAGCTTTTGTTTTTGTTGGGGGGGGGTCACCCTGTATATGACTAAATATATATAGGTGTGTATATATATATATATGTGTGTGTGTGTGTGTGTGTTCATTTTACTTTGGTCGAAGTTCTCAGAAATCAAGGACCCCCTTCCTAGGGTCTAACACTTGATCTCTATATGATATACGCCGATATTCGAATATTTTGTTGAAGTTTTTCGAAACTCTCGAACACCGAGTTGGGAATATAATATTATTTTAAAATAAGTTATGGCTCTCTTGGTCTAGCTGGCTTCTAGGGCATGAATTGATTTTGTCTCGTAGAGTATTCAGCTTTGCGCTGCCATAAATTGAAGTAGTTGCATCATTCCTCATGAAAAAAAAAAAAAATAAATTAGTATGGGTAGTTTTACCGAGAAATTTTTGGCCGCGAATACTGTATGATTTTGAATATTTACTCAGGATTTACCCGTAGAAAAAATATCTTCATGTTAGGTTTTCGTGACAAACTCCTGAGAGACGTTAGACACTCAAGGATGCTCTCTAGTAGACACTCAAGTTCTCTTCAATAGGCATTCAAGTCTAATGTCTATACGTGTTTGCGTATATGTGTATGTATGTATGTTTGTATATATATATATATCTATGCCTATATATGTGCATTGTTTACAAACAGGCGGTTTGAGCACTATAAAAGTGGTGGCGGGTGTCTATTTAAATAGACATTCCGACGAGTTATTTACGGGCGTCGCCTCCATGGTCGAATGGAAGAACTGCCGACGGTTCTAGGTTCAATCCTTGGCTTGGGAGAGATGCTAATCTAGCGGCACTGATGAGTTGTGATACAACGAAACAGGACTGTATGTCGATGACTACAAATATATATATATATATATATATATATATATATATATATATATATATATATATATATATATTAACGTTGTGACGATTAATCGGAATCGGAAGAATGATTACTTACCTTCCGATGCCAATAAACGATACTTATATATATTTTTATTTAATTCTCTTAAAAGGCAAAAATCTTTCACTGTCGATAGTAATACTTATTGATTTTTAATTAATAATAAAACTAAAAGCTAACGATCATCACTTACAAGTGAATATTTTTACGCATGAGAAAATACCTGTACATTTAACATGTGTTTTTGCTATAATTGTGAAAAAATAACTACTTCATTGTTAAATATTTAGAGTTTATAAAGAATCTGAATCGGTAATTGTATCGGAATCGGGAATTTATTAAGGAATCGGTTATTGTATCGGAATCGGGAATTTACCAAGGAATCGTCCCATTACTAATATATATGTATCTAGATGCGTATGTGTATATATCTGCATATATATATATATATATATATATATATATATATATATATATATATATATACATACATGTATATATATATATAAGAGCAAATAGTTAATAGAACATGTTAAAAACACTTTGAAAAAGAGTTACAAAGATATTTAATTTGAAAAGGAAATACTAAATAAGTAGATAGTCCTTTTTAGTGTTTCCTTTTCTTTAACTCTTTTTCAAAGTGTTTTTTAACATGTTTTATTAACTATGTTTTTTTAAACATGTTTTATTAACAATTTGTTCTTATTATAAGCTCTATCTCCTATTTGGGTTTATCGAGCTTTTACATCTGGTTGAGATTACTTTATAAATATTAATTCTTTAATATTTATGATATAGTTTAGTTTTACCATCTTGGATCATTTTGGTAAATTTCATTGTCATTTTTATGTTATATATATATATATATATATAAATATATATGTTTATGTATATGTCTATATGTGTCCATAGGGAACGAATTCTTCCACACATGTACATGTGTATGCATATGCATATATGCGCTCGTATACATATGTATGTATATACATATATGCGGATGTATATATGTGCATGTATTTAGAAATTTGTGTATGTATATACATATTTGTTCCTGTATAAAAAAATTGTTTACATTTTAAAATTACAGAAAATAATCCAGTAGATAATTCTAGACACAATTCTGTTTTTTTTTTTTTTGTTTTTTTTTGTTTGTTTGTTTTTAAATGGCGGATCCTTAAGTTAATTTTTCTGTTTTCTATTCTGATGTCGGCTATAAAGTAATTTTAATATTATCAATTACGATGTTAAGAGATTTATTAGTTTCTTTTATCTGGGTAGGCTTTATTGCCACCTAAATTCCAACGAAGACCAATGGCCGACCCCACAAGAACTCAATGGTAAGCAGCTGTTGGGATAACGCAAACTCATTTTGTAATGGTTAACGAAAGAGGTGGAAAGCACTGGGAATCTCTGGAGACTTTTTTGTCATTCGGAGCCCAGGGAACTCCACTGTTTATTATTAGGAAGGAATCGCTTATTATAGCATGTGTGAGAACTCCTAGTGATTACAAATATTAGTAGTAGTAGTGGTTGTGGAAGTAGTAGTGGTTGTGGTGGTGGTTGTGGTTTTAGTCGTAAAAACACGGCTATTGACGGTTACAGCATTTGAGACTACATTTTCTTTAAGAGACGTGGGGGCCCCAGAAAATTATTGGTTAGATATGCGCTTGTGTGTATGTGTGTGTGTGTATGTGTGTGTGTGAGAGAGAGAGAGAGAGAGAGAGAGAGAGAGGAAAGTGAGGGAGATAGAGGGGGAGTGTCCTTCGAGTGTTGAGTTTTTACATGAGAGATGAGTACAAAAAAAATGTTAGTCGCTCGGTGTCAACAGTGCATACCAGGCATACCTTTCCATCGGACCGGTGCCCGCCATCCTCCGCCAAAACCCGAGCCAATCCGCTCTGCCACCTCCCCTCTCCAACCCATCTTTTCTTTTTCTTTTTCATATATTTTGTTTTATACCTACCGATCCACTTATCTCACCTGTCTGCCCTGCCGACATACTCACCTGCACGTACTGTCACGTTCTTTTCCGTTCTTCCTTTCCATCTGCCTTTCCTTCTTATTTATTTATCAGGTCTGTTTATTATTATTATTATTATTATTATTATTATTATTATTATTATTATTATTATTATTTCATTTATCACCTTTAACAGATCCTAAAGATTTCCCGGACAGCACCGGCCAAATGTCGCGGCATTTGAAAACCCAGCGCTTGTGTAGATCAATGATCTTAAAAAAAAAAAAAAAAAAAAATGTAGTTCAGGTGAAAACATTATTACGTACTTGCTTGGTATGTCAAAATTAGGATAACTTCCAAAAAAATTACGAAATATCGGCAGCAGCAAAAATAACAATTAAAAATAGAATGTATCGAATTATCGAGTTTTATCGCATATTTTTTAAGTGAAAAAGTTGTGCTACAAATTCTGTGTCACAAACTGACTTATCCCCCTTGATTTAAATCGATTTAAATTAAAGGTCCGCCATTTTTATAAAAGAACGTAATTTTTTTCTGTTCTTTTTTTAAATACATCTAGCATCATCTACGAGATTATCTTCCGTAATTTTAAAATTTAAATTAATTTTGACATGCCAAGTAAGTACGTAATAATGTTTTCACCTAAAATGCGTTGGTTTGAAAGATTTCCAATGTACACAAGCGCAGAAGACACATACATAAGCAATATGCGTTTTACTGCACCTGTTTGTTGCAGAGATTATTTGTCTACCTCCCATGGCGGAAAGATGTGACACAAGGTTCGGAAAATTGAACTTGAAGAATTACTGCAATTAAGGATGAGCACTCTGGCCTGCAAAACCCCCCCCCAAAAACCCCAAAAACCTCAGTATTCTCTAGTAGGGGCGCCTTAGGCCCTAAGCAATATACTATCCCTTTTATAGAACGTTATTTTAGACTGGCAAGAATTGGCACAGAAATGAAGGGAAATTAAACACATACAAATGCTAACTGCGTGCAGAACAGCGAGCAGTCGGAGAGTATTCAAACAATTTATATATATATATATATTCATCCATATACAGTACTGTTTCGCTGTTTCACAGCTCATCAGTGCGGCTAGACACGCATCTACCTCAAGCTAGGATCGAAACATGACCGCCAATGTCTGTGCTATTTGGCTGCTGCTATTCGGGCAGTGAGTTAACAATGTTTTTATACGGTCCAAATACCTACGCTCGATTTGTTTACATAAAATGCATCGCTTAATATTTGTATATCACTTCCCAATATACTCCACCCAAGATCGAAACCCGACCACTCGAACGACAGTCGGAGCTTCTAACCGTTGCACTATTTGGCTGTTGCTATGCAGGCAGTTGGGCATTGTCCAAATGCCTAAGATCAATATGTGTATTTTTATAAATTGACGCCCACGTCTATGGGCTGTGATTTCGAATCCAGTCATAGTCAGCTATACTGATAAGCCATAGTGATGGCGAAACACGTGTCCTGGGATAAGTATTTTATGTATCTGACATTTTTAGATTAGGAATGATAACCTGCATTATTTGCATTATTCCGACTACTGGTCTCATCTTGAGTGTAATTTTCACAAAATACGCCCGAAGATATTCGGAGGCGTCCCTGCTAGCTTAGAAAAATACTTTTGCAGTTTTAACAGAAGGGCTACAATAATATACGAGCGTCTCTATTTGCGCTGAACATCTACAGAATGCCAACATCAACATATATTACATACGAAAGCGTCCACTGTGGAATTTCCACAGCTCCCGCTAGTTATTATTATTATTATTATTATTATTATTATTATTATTATTATTATTATTATTATTATTTGTAGTAGTAGTAGTAGTGGTAGTAGTATTACTTGTATCTTTTTTTTTTTTACAGTAACGTAAATCAATTTACTAACCGATCAAATCTTTATATTTGCGAGAAAAAACATGAACATTTTTTCGTAGAAGGAATGTAAAGAATAGTTAACAGATACACGTCACAATGTTAAGAATGGTTTTCTACATAGTCACATTATTATGCGGCAACACATTCTTTACATGGCACGGGCTTTGTTAACTATACTGCTCCAAAACTGTTTTCTTATATTGCATACCATCGTCGATTCTTTATAATCGTTTATGAAAATTTACGAATAGCATTAATTGCGAAGAAATGCAAATGAGATTTGCTGTAAAAGAGAAAGAAATCTTACCTTACTATTTTCAATTAATTACAAAGAAAAATTAGAGAAAATACTTTAAAAAGACCATCCTTGTAATATACACCCTCCCTCTTCAAATGCATTTTTATGTTTAGTAAAATATAATCGCACGTTCCATGTGGGGTGGGGGTAAAAAATTGGAACATTTTAAAAAGCATCGAATCATTAATTAAATGTTAGATTTCAATAAGATCAGAATCGGAATCAGAAAAAATTTTGTATCGTCCTATCATGAATATATATATATATATATATATATATATATATATATTATTCAATTTTCACCCCAAACAAGGCACAGTGCCACTTTGAAGCAGGGGGCTACTATCAGGAACTTAATTAGCGGGGTCCTTATGAAGGGAGATGAGTAGAAAGATCTTTATTAACATTACACTTGAACTTCTGCATAGCAGAATCCCAGAAGGGAGTTCTAAAGACCCGCAGTTCTGGGGAAGAAACTATTGGAGTAAAAGGCTTTCTTGCACCTAGGGATCTCTACTGTAAAGGGATGAGAATTAATAAAAACTGAAGAAAGTGCTCAATACTGTTGTAGAGCAAATATGCGTTTTGTTTTTTATTACCGTATCTTTCTGTTAAGTTACATTATTGTTTCGGCTACACGGCCGTTTTTTTTGGCCGTCTGTAGCGTCCTCAGACTTTTACAGAAATGTTCGCTATTTTAGGATGAAAGAGTGGAAGAGTAAATGAGGTCAGGGGGGTAAAAGTCTGATGACGCTACAGACGACAAAAAAAAACCGACTGTGTAGCCGAAACAATAATGTAACTTCACAGAAAGATACGGTAATAAAAAAGAAAACGTATATATATATATATATATATATATATATATATATATATATATATATATATATATATATATATATATATATATATCCCATACCTCTGGCCTTGACGGAGTGGAGACTAAAACTTGCTGCTATTGTTTCAAATAATTTGAAATAAAAGCAGGGGGAGACTTGATTTCAAATATTTCTCATTGACGAACTGCACCAGAAGCTCAAACGTATGTGCCCGAGATTGGTCAATATGAAGGAACCAATTTTTCTCCCATGACAACGCTTGCCCGCATGTTGCTCAACTGACTCTGCAAAAGCTGAACAAATTTGGCTATGAGACTTCCTCATCCGCCATATTCACTGAACCTCTCGCCCACCGATTATCACTTTTTTAAGCATCTCGACAACTTCCTGCGCGAGAAACGATTAAAAAACCAACATGATGTTAAATAGGCCTTCAATGACTTCATCGTTTCCAGAACTCCATATTTCTATGCTAATGGTGATAAATAAACTTGTTTCACGTTGGCAAAAATATATCGATACTAATGGTTCTTATTTCGATTAATAAAGTTTATTATGAAAGGAATTATGGTCGCTTGAAGTTGAACTTCAAAAAACGACATTATTTTTGCAACATCCTTATTATATATATATATATATATATATATATATATATATATATATGCGCTGAGCAAAAGGTTAAAACAAAAAAAAATATTTGAATAGCTGCAGCATCTATTTAATTCAAAAGATAAAATATTACAGATGACCTACATGCATATTTCAGACCATTCAAGTGTTTCAGTCTATCTTTTCTCCCCAAGACAGATAAACAAACCTGTGTGTACATGCGTGTCCACATGGTGATGTAAGTTCGAAATGAATTACCCCATTAAATATGGAAGCATACACAAAGATACTTTTAACACTAAAGGCGACATGAGATAGATATATAGATAGAGAGAGAGAGAGAGAGAGAGAGAGAGAAACACACAGAGACATACGTACATTTATATATTTCCCCCCTCTCTCTCTGTTTCACATTAATATATATATATATATATATATATATATATATATATATATAAATCCCCGAAACAGTGTTTCATGGTAAACAACTGATGATCCCTTGAAAAATAAATTATTGGTATTATAGTAAATTCGAGAGCGAGTTGATGCAATGATTGCAGGTGATTAAATGACTTACTGACTAGATAGTTTTCTAACGAATGATAAAAAATATTTTTTGTATAGTTTTAAAGGTTAAAAACTTCAAAGACTATATATATATATATATATATATATATATATATATATATATATATATATATATATACATACATATATACGCCGTTGAGCAGTCGAGTTTCGATCCTGCCTTGAGGTAATTGCTTTGTCTAGCCGCATTGATGAGCTCTAATACTGCAAAACAGTATTGTATATGGATGACTATATATATATATATATATATATATATATATATATATATTGTTTTTAAAATATAATTATCCATTGACACGTGTTTCGTCGTCTACGACTCATCAGCGTGGATGAATACCGAGATAAATAAAGCAGTGTACTCAGTCTCTGGATGACTATCTAAGCCTCCGTCTTTGGATAGATCATCATTGTAAAATGCTTTTCATGTTCATCTAGGGTATCCCAAAAGAAGCTGAAACGCACCAAATTTGAATTCAACCGAAAGTAACACTAAATGCGAGAGAGAGATAAACACGCACATATACATACATTTATATATTTCTCCCCCCCTCTCTCTCTCTCTTTCTTTATATATATATATATATATATATATATATACACACACACACACAAATATGTCGTTGATGAGCTATAATACAGCGAAACAGTACTGTATGTGGATGACAATATATGTATATGCGGTGTAGTCAATCTCTGGATGACTATCTAAGACCCCGCCCCCCGTCCTTTGGTATATCGTTGCCAAAAGCCTTACTTGCATTGCGTAACGCGATGCTATTCATGCTTATATAGGGTGTCCCAAAAGAAACTACCACTGTACGAGAAATATCCGCTCTCCAAAGGTGTAAGAACTCAGCTGCTGTAGAAATAGACATCTGATAATATCGTTTACTAGTACCGATGGTGGAAACTAGTGACTATAAACAGGATGGTTGCAGGTCCAGGATTGCTGCTAGTCTAGCCGCATTGAAGACTCCACCCTTGCGTGTGTTCGGCGTGACTGTAATAAGGTTTTTCAGTACAACCTGGCACGAGGATATTTCACCATACAATTCGTCCTGACGCAGTATTTGAAACAATATCATTCGAACCCCCAATAACATTGCTTCGACATAGGTATAAATTGGCTCGCACGAGAAATGGTGTAAAGGCAGTTAGCTGAATACTGCACGAGACTAGATGAAGTCATGTTCTTGAATCTGAGAAGCCCAAAAAAAAAAAAAAAAAAAAGCACAGGAAATATATTCAATTCAATTTATTCGGCATAGGTAGTACATGTTTTGTCGCAGTAAAAAGAGGCAAAGGAGGAGGGAGAGAGAGGGAGAATGAAAGCGAACAAAGAGGGAAGGAAGGGCGCTACGAATTTGGTCGAAAATACAGTTGACCAGCACCTTTCCAAATTCGTCTTGAATCTAACCCTTGTATCTGTGATACCACCAAGCGGCAGTTAATTCCAGGAAGCCAATATGTGGATGGAAAATGTGGCCTTTCGTCGGGTTAGCCAAAATCTTCGACTAAACAACTTTAGGTCGTGTCCTATTAGTCCACGTTCGTTTGCTGGGGTGAAGAGAAGATACCTAAGGAGGTCGTAAATGACCATGAAGGAGGTTATAGGCCCAAAGTAGGTCGCCCTCAGTCTTATATATATGTGAAAGGGTCTGTGTGTGTCTGTGTACATTCCTCTACGCAATAACTTTGTCAATTTTTAGTCTACAGACTCGAAATTTGATATACAGGTTACTGAGATTTGGGAAAATCGATGTGATCGGGTTTCGGCCAGAAATTTTGCTCTAAAGGGTCAAAGTTCAACGATTTGACTTTTGAGAACTCTACCAAACTCCTCCGACAATTTGGGGTCTAAACACTTGAAATTTTAGATATAGGTTCCTTGGACATGGATCTAACTTAATAACTCAATTTGAGCCCAAAACAATAAGCGTTAAGGGGTCATAATAGGGGTCAAATTAAAAAAAAAATGACCGTTTTTTTCTTTTTTGCTCAGTATACACCTCCAAACATCCGGGCAACGCCGGGCACTCATGCTAGTCTTATATAAAATACTATGAATCAGTCACGTGATCAACAGATGACTCTCGACGATTATCTCTTCTTTAATAACTTACATACGAGGCGCCTTCAAAATCTTCAATAAATTTCCTGGCTTTTTTTTTCGTATCGGCACTTTTATTGATAATACACACATGAAACTCTAGTAAAAGTAATCTCCTGCGGCTGCAATGCACTTGTACCGATTCAACAGCTTTTAGAAGGCCACGTTTCTGTTAAAACAAAATTGAATTGAGTATCGTTCTTTTAACGTGTCCTAACGTCCAGATTGCATTTTTACAAAATTCACCAACTGTGCAAACCAGTCTTTAGTAGGGTGTATTCAAATTCCTGCTGTAGCTGTTCATTTGAACCTGAAATTATAAAAAAAGCGTTCTGTCATCTTATAAAGTGCTGAATGTTCAAGTGTCTACGACAATTTTAAATGATTCGCACATAAAAAAAGTCTGGAAACTTATTGGAAGCGCCTCGTATAAATAGCTATTTTCTATTTTAGAGAATTTTGGAAGGACAATCCAAACGTCGTCTATGTATCTGAAGGATGGCGTATTTTCTTGGTAGTCTGTGTTTAAGAAATAGTCAACATCGCTGGAAAACTAAAGAACTAAAGAAAATTGAAGATAAAATTCACTTTTGAAAAAAAGAAAATAATTCTATTATCTTTCCTTGATATATACAACCCATAAACAACAATAATAAATAAAGTTATGAGGTCCACCGCAAACCAACTAACAAAGACGATTATATTCATTTCTATTTGCACAACTAGAATAGAGTAAAATAGGGCATTGTAATCGACTTTTACCTCAGAGCTCTGCGAATACGTAACCACGAACATCTACATAAAGAATTCGAATACATTGAATGCAACTTCAAAACTCTGCAATACTTTTAATATTTCATATGAAATTCTAAATGAAAAGCTCCACAAGTTCAATCTTACACGCAGACAAGATGATTCCCAAACTAACCGAACATTAAATAGAAACAACTTTGCCAACTAACACTAATAAGACATCCATCTACACTAGATTAAATAATACAGGCTTTCAAACAACTCAGATGATTTCATCGACAATCATGGATATTATCCGGAAAGCGAAATCCAACTCTACAAATATTTTCAAGGTTGCCATATATTGCATTTTAAAACTTGTCAGTTGAAGAATGTTGATTTCAAAGTTCCTGCACATTTCTTGCAGTTTTTATGACTTTTGATGACGTTTCTTGGTTTGAAGATTTTCACAATATTTGCGTGTGTGCATCCAGTTCCATATGCGTGTGTGCATAACCAGCAACAATTCCGGCGTTGCCCAGAATACTATTCAACAAATAGATTGCCAAAAAACAAAAAAAACAAAAAAACTACATTGCCGATATATATATATATATATATATATATATATATATATATATATATATATATATATACTCCTATAATTTTTTTTGTGCGTATTGATATTCACATTAAAAAAAAAAACTTTTCTATTTATCTAAAAAAGAAAATACAACCTTGTTATATATGGGACGTTGAATTGCATTCCTCTGCAAAAGATCGAGCTAATTTGCATATTCTTTTAAAATTTCATTTTAATTAATTCCCTATTAGTTTTTTTTGTTGAATGATCATCTGTATTTTTTTTACATAGGCATCACAACTTATCAAGGCATTGAGGCCACTCGAAGATAAGAGTTAAAGAGTGTACAGTAGAAATTGCTTAATATAGTAATCATTAGTAATGGAAATTTGGTAAATTTGTTAACTTATATGGAACGGCTCATCAAAGACTTGTTTACGTTAGACTTGAAGACAACCATATTGTAGTCAGCTGGAAAGCAGGAAAACGGAAGAAAATTCCATAGGCGTGCAGTTCTAAGAAAAAAGTTTTGTTCGTGGAATCTACGTTTAGGTTTAGGTGCAGATAAAGAGTGGGGGAAATTATTGATTTGTGATTTCTGCTGGACGGGTGTTTCTTGTGAAAGTTTGGCCAGAGGGGGCATAGGTTGGAGCTCAGTCGAGCACTTGCCATGAAAATAACGATAAAGCAGGGACAAATTCGCACCATCTCTTCTGTGAGAAAGAGGTTGCAGGGAAGAGAAAAGGATATCCCCTACGAGGTTACGAAGTCTATTTTGAACTCTATCAAGGCAGGATAAGTCCTTTTAGCAGCTCCTGTCCAGATGTGGCAACAGCACTCCATCCTTGGACGTACCTGGCTCTTATATAGATAGAGAATTGCATCAGCAGTGAGATATCTACTGGATCGATAGAAGGATCCCACCATTTTTCAAGCGGCTTTGGTTAACTATTATGTGTAATTACATTCATGCAGATAGTCTACATGTTTCACACTTGCGTAATATTTGCGTAAAAAGCTTATAGTAAACACAAACGTCTTTCTATATATATTTATGTATTCGTATGTATATATGTATTCGTATATATATATATATATGTATTCGTATATATATATACATATATATATATATATATTTGTTTTTAAAAATTTGCTTACCAAATATGCTGTCAGTTTTTGGTCTACTGACATGAAACTTAGTTTATAAGGTATTTGAACCTATGCGGAACTTTATATTTGGGTTTAAAATCAGAATCAAATAAGAAAATCGGCGCAAATGTGTGAAAACTAAAAACATAGAATTTGCCAGGTGAAAGTCGATCGACGGCATTACGAATATTCATGTGTAACCTAATAGCTATTGGTTAATATTTTAATTTTTAGCCTTGCAGCAAACATGTTTTCATAGCGCAGGTATTAATGTCAGAGAAAAAAAAGTAAACCTTATATTAAACGTTTTAGTTTCGATTTTCGTTTCTGGCACACGAGTTATTTCTTAAATCTTTTAAAATCATTACTATATATTGGGTTCAATATAATGTAGCAATAAATACGAAATTTGCATTAATTAAAATATCATGTTTAAGCGTATTTTACGACCGGGCAATGTCAAGCGGCCTGATATATATATACTAGCAAAAGTACCCGTAGTTGACTGTGTTCAAAAACAGCCTACAGAAAATAGACTCTGATTTATGAAAGTATGATAAGTTATGAAAAGGAAGGGTTGAAAAGTCTTTATTAAAGTTTGTGCCTATTTCTATTCTATGGAGGCCAGGCGCGAACGCAGACCTCACAATTTTATTATACGATCCCTATTTAAGTTAAGAATAATTTGATAAGTATTTTTTATGTACATATATATCAAAAACACTTGTAAACGTTTTTCTTTAATTTTTAATTTTTTTTATTTCTATACTTTGTGGACCAGCCGCGAACGCAGACCCCACAATTTTAATGAACCAACGTTCTGCAGGATCAAACATACCCATTCCTGTGTCTCGATACATCTTCTATCATTATGTGCAATCAGTTTTTAAAATAGTCAACCATATAGGAGCATATTCGTGACCAAACACACACACACACATTCAGCTTTATATTATGTTATATATATATATATATATATATATATATATATATATATATATATATATATATATATATATATATATATATGTATCAGGAATGAAAAAATACCAGCGGTGGTTGACGTTATGTTTTAAGAAAAATAGAAAAACCGAATGAAATTTTAAAAAATCAACGTTTCGTCCTTATTTCAGAGGACATCTTCAGGATAATTGAAATAAAAATGTAAGAAAAGAAAAAGTCATAGATCGTGCGAAAAAAGACAGTTTTAAAATCCTACCCATGTCGGGAAGGACATACGCACACATATTTGTCCTTCCCGACATGGGTAGGATTCAAAAACTGTCTTTTTCGCACGATCTATGACTTTTTCTTTTCTTACATTTTTATTTCAATTATCCTGAAGATGTCCTCTGAAATAAGGACGAAACGTTGATTTTTTTAAAATTTCATTCGGTTTTTCTATTTTTCTTAAAACATATATATATATATATATATATTGTGTGTGTGTGTGTATGTATGCGTGTATGTGCATATGTGTATATATAGTTATATATGTGTGTATATATACGTGTGTACATGTTTATGTGTATATATGTGCATGTGTATACTCATATATATGTGTGTGTGTGCGTATGGATATATAGGTCTGTGTCTATGCATATGTGTGTATATGTGTATGTATGTATGGATGGATGGATGTCCATATATGCTTTTGAACGCATATATCTACATATGTATCTATAGATATACATTCACGTATAATATATATATGCATTGAGATATATATATACACCTAAATAGAAAAATAGAGAGAGCTATTAAAATATTTACTTACACTGAATTGAAAACATTTTGATAGATATGGAAAATATTTACATAGATAAAGAAGACACTTGTACACCGATGGCCGAGATAAATCGCATGAAGATATAGTGTTTAAAGTATTTAGACGTCACGTGGTTGTCAATACATTTACCAAAACCTTATCTTTTTTTTTTTCACTTCATGCAACGTTTTTTTTTTTTTTTTTTTTTTTCTAAAGAGAGAGAAAAAGGAAGAATATTGTCAACAATTGGACCTATTAAAACGGAACGGAGACATTTTTTTCTTCTCTTTCAAATAGCAACCTTTAGTAAATACTTGAAATTCTTCGGTTAGACCTCAAGAATATAATAAAAAAGTAAAAAAAAAAAAAAAAAGAAAGAAAATAATCACAAACAATAACGTCTCCGAAATACCTCAGTGGTTTTGTGAACGTGTTCGTACGTCTCTATTGAACGCCATGTTTGTCGGTCACAGTTTCTCTTCTTCATCTTTTCAATTTTCTTATTATTTTGTTCCATCTGGGAGACACTCTCCCGCTATCTCATACATCTAACCCGAGAGATCATTTAAGGATTCTAACTGTCCGTCTAAGTGCAATAGTTTACGTGTATCTTGCATTTTGTTCACCGGGTATATTTGCCAGGATGTTTTTGGAATTCTTTCCGGTTGCTCCCACTGAAATGATACAGAAATTCATAATCCAATCCGTGTTTGTATAGATTTTTGATCTTTTTAACTACCGCATTATTACGTACGTACATGTCATATCGAAATTAGTATAAACTAGCGGGGCCTGTGGAGATTCCACAGAGGACCGATTCATATGTAATGTATTGATGTTGGCATTCTCTAGATGTTCAGCATAAATGGAGACGCTTTGATATTATTGTAGCTCTTTTGTTATAACTGCAACAATATTTATCCAAGCTAGCATGGACGCCCGGCGTAGCCAGGTCGTAAAATACGCTTAAATATGATATTTTAATTCTTGTAAATGTCATAGATATTATTTATAGAGTTAATGTTCTATCGATTTTTATATGTTTAAGTTGCGATTTCAAAAATCAAAAATATATCTATATGACGTGGGTGCATTAGCTTGAATCGAAACCGAATCTCAAACTTAAACAAATACATGTGCTTGTGTATGTGTATATATAGTGTGTGCGTGTGCATATACATTCTTGTGTATGTGTGTATATATAGTGTGTGTGTGCATATATGTGCTTGTGTATGTGTATATAGAGTGTATGTGTGCATATATATGCTTGTGTATCTGTATATATATATATATATATATATATATATATATATATATATATATATATATATATATAGTGTGTGCCTATATTATGTGCTTGTGTTTGTATATATAGTGTGTGTGTGCATATGTGTGCTTGTATATTGTGTATATATAGTGTGTGTGCGTATATGTTCTTATATATATATATATATATATATATATATATAGTGTGTGTGTGTGTGTGTGCATATATGTGTGTATGTACACATGTGTGCTTCAAAGAATTATATAGTCATAATGGATGGTGTATGACTTATTTCAAACTGTTCTTGCTGCTGCATTTGATATTCAAATTTTTACAGATATGCAGTGGAGATATTTGCACGGAATATTTGTATGGTAGCCGTCGAAATAAGTATTGAAAAACAGGTACTCTGTAACGTTACATACGCTTACACACGTAGATCCAACACATTGCAGCAGAATACGTCACAAGGAGCATAGAATGAGTGATAAGTTAACTCCTTTTTGGTCCCCCGACCTGTAAATTCACCCTTGTTTGTTCGTCCGTCCGCACTTTTCTCAATAATTACGCCTTAGAATTTTTGGAAATTTCGCACAAACATTAAACATGATATGAGTAAAAAAAAGTAACAGAACGGAATTTTCGGGAAAACTTCGGTTGCCTTCGCCCCCCCCCCCTCATCCCTAGGGAAGCTTTCGGATTAAAATGGATAAAATTGACACTTTTGTGCTTATATATAAAAAAAAACAAAACAATTGACGCCTTGGATTTTTATAAACTTTCTGAAAAGCTGTAACCAACTGATTTCTATATAATTTTGTTTATCTATACTTTGCGATAACTCTTGTGTGTCGCAAGGGCTCTTTTAGGGCTAATAAAAACACTCCATTTTTGGGACTATTTTACCATATTTGTTCAAAATTTTCTGCGTTTTAGCAGTTTTGTATGGTGGTGTACTCAAATTAAAATATGTTGAGCCCTTGGGGACTTTTGGGGCTAAATGGGGTGGGTCAAATTATAAACTTAGTCATTTTTTTTTATTTTTTTGCATGGTGCAGAACTCAAATTTACATAAACTAAGGCCTACAACTGCACCGTTTGTTCATTTTCACCAGGATTTGATGTCTCTTGGGGACTTTTGGGACTAAATGGGGTGTGTGTATGTGTGCAAATGCTGAAGTTAGTCATTTTTGTATGCCTCGTTCACTATGCATGCTTTACTTGTTCCTTTTTTTTATAACAACGCCATTTATTTCTTTCGCCACGCGTGACCTCGTTACGGCTGTGACGTCACCCACGTCTCTAACGTGCTTGCTCCTTTTCTCTGACATCTGTCCTCTCGAACGTTCTCCTCTCTCTGTGCACACGTTCATCTTTTTTATAGTCTTTTTAACTATCATGGCGTCATTTCGGAAGAAACTTAGGTTTAAATTAAGGCTAGATAATCGAAAAGAGGGGATGACTTTTGAAAAATATCGGCGAAGAAAGCGATCTCTCCCTGTAAAATGTGCCGATTTGAGGGTGATGGAATTAATGGTTTTAGACAATTTTTCGATATTTGTCGTTCGAAGGATCGAGCTTCATACATAATGATTGCAACGTCTTGTCAAACGAGTGCCACTCCCTCAGACATTTAAAATCCATGATTCCAAATGTCTGAGGGAGTATCTATACAAATATGATGTTACAAAGTCTTAGCTTTGTACGACAGCTAAGTCTCTCTCTCGGTTCAAAATGTTGAGATCCAGCAACAAGCAAGAGCAAGATAGCCAGCAACAAATTAAACTACACACATACATACATGCATACATACATACATACATTTAAACAGACAGGTGAGATTTATATTATAGGTTACTTGAAGATAAGGAAGTGTACGTTGAAAGTAAAATAAAATTTTGTTCCATCTTTTAATTTAGTGATTCTGTGACTTTACCCCCTCGTTTCTACGTTTCAGTCAATCTTTTACGCATGTCTGTCAGTCCGGCTTACAATCAGTTTGTGTAAAGTGTTGACTTAAGTCAAAATCACCTGCTTTTTTTATTTTTATCAGATTATTTCGATCATCCATTACCGATATTTGTCGAAGATATTCCAATACAACACCTATCAAAGAACACGGCCAGGCACATAAAGTGCATCTTGTGGAATTTCATAAAGTCGATCAAGTCATTTTTTTGTCCAGAGGAACTCTCTCTATCGCTCTCACTCTCTTACACACACAATCGCACACACAGGAACGTTCCTTTTATATAATAGTAGGTATAGTTTGGAGATGTTAAGCCAAGATAAGACCTTGGCCAATTTTATGTCATCAGATAAAAATTATGTCTTTGTTTTTTTAAATTTACTTGTAAAATATATGTATATTCCTATTTAATTAATTAAATTAATTATTTCTAATTTTATTATTTTATTTTTGCAGAGGAATCCACGGAAGGACCGATGTATATTTATTGAGAAACTTGTGAACGGTACATCGTTATTCAAGTTGGTCACCAAACTGGACTGGGCCGTCGGATTTCGGAAGAAGAACGGCCGACCTCTACCTGGGCACAAATTTAGCAAGAGCCGGCGGAAATGCTTCGAATTCGTCGTCAGGGATGTGGACAAATCTGACCGACCCTTCTCGCCTATCCAAAACCAGCAGAGATATTTTTGGCAAATCGGAGTTCTCCGACCAACAGACCGGTCGTGAACGGGCCCATCTCAAGGACTCCGATACAACTGAGCCCTCAATCGCCATTAAATACTTCGTCAAGGAGGAAAACTTCCGAATTAAACGAACAGCTGGTCTTTTCGACCAATTTATCAGCGTTTGATTAAAGGGCATCCAGAAAAAAAAAGAATAAATATATATGTATATATACATATATCTCCAAACATATATGTATGTGTAGGTATATAAAGATACACACATGGCATGTGCGACTACACAACTACAAACATATGGAAGACATTTTGCGTAGACTTTAAACGCATATATATATATATATATATAAATTCGATAACAAGCTACTAGATAAATGTCTAAGCATGTTTGTGTCGGCTTTGTAGGACCATGCTCATTTTCTGTGTTTATCGGGCACCGTGCTTTTGTTTTTCGAAAGGAAAGTTTCGCCCGCCGAAGAAAGAAGGAAATGCCTAGGAAAAAAAAAAGTGGAAGAAAAAAAAAAAAAAAAACAATGCAGAGAAAGAGTCCGAGTCGAAATTCATCAAAAGAGATCCACGCAGGGAATTATTTATCCAAAAATTAAAAAAAAAAAAATCTTGTTCGTATGTGGATTGATTTAAAAGCTTCTCCGACGTCGGGTGATTTTTCATTTCTTGTTTTTTTTTTGTTTTGTTTTTTTGTAATTTTTGTGCGTAACAGGTCGGACCAACATGGAGACACACACAAAAAAAGGAGAAAATAATTTCGAAAATGAAACCAAACTGAAAATGTCTGCAACCATGTTAAAAAAAATATATCCTAAAAAATTTTGCGAAAATAAAATAATAAACCCCCAAAATTTTTTATGGAATACCCTGCTGCCATAGCCCCTTAAATCAGGACTTTTCCTTACGGAAATTGGGGCAACAATCCGATAGACTGCAGGAATTAAATATCGTGGACTCGTCACGTGAGCTTCATGTATGCATATAAGTATATATCTATGTGCGCTAGAAATGTATGTATCTACGAATGTCTCTGAGCATGAATGCGTATGAATATATGAACTCCGTTGACGTCACAATACCGGAAGATGTGATTTTGAACTGCTGACAATATTTAAAGAATAACAATAGTCTCTTGCATCCAAGATGAAAAAAAAAATCCCTTATGTCCATGAAAAAAAAAATCCCTTATGTCCATGAAAAAAAAATCCCTTATGTTCACGAAAAAAGAAAACTTTTTGAAATTAACTAAAAAGAACAATGGTGTGTTTAAGGGGCAAAAAGTCACCATTTTGCGCCCAAGAAATAAATAATTTCTTACACCCTAGAAAAAATGTCCCCTTACATATAAGAATATTAAAAATGAAAAAAAATAAAAAAATAAAAACGCAATGCTAACACGATCTTCATTGTAACGCTATCAAGTATGAGGACAGTTTAACAAATAACAGACAAAAAATATCAATAATTATTTTTTTAAATTCATGGATGTGAAAGTTTACATGTGTAGGTATGTATGTAAATACATATATATGTGTATATATATGTTGGTACATGTGTTTACATACATATACATGTGAAATCACGTATGTGTATATAAAAGCGACTATGTGGATGTCCGCGTGAGAATGTGAGTGTCAGCGCGAGTGAGCCTTTTTTAAAAATAATTAATGTAAAAATATTAATTGTGGTATTTAAAAAATAAAGCATGGATAACAAAACTATTATTATTATTATTATTATTATTATTATTATTATTATTATTATTGTTGTTGTTGTCATTGCTGTTATTATAATTAGCTCAAAAGCAGCTTTCCCAATTATTATTATTATTATTATTATTATTATTATTATTATTGGCTCACAAAGAGCTCTCACAGTTATTATTATTATCATTATTATTAGTGTTATTATTATTATCATTATTATTATAATTATAATTATTATTATCATTATTATAATTATTATTATTACGATCATTATTATTATCATTATTATTATTGTTATTATTTATAATATCATTATTACTTTATCATTATTATTATTTTATTATTATCATTATTATTATCATTATTTTTAGTATTACTATTATTGTTATTATTATTATTATTAGTATTATTATTAGTATTATCATTATTATTATTAGTATTATTATTATTATTATTATTATTATTATTATTATGTCCACCCTATAAACGGTCCAGAATATCTTACTAGTGATACTGCCCATGTATTTATACCTTTTATTAGGTTTCTGCTATATAATTTCGTTTCCAGGAGTTTTCTTGTTCTCCTAATGTATTCCTTTCCAATTTTCTCTTTCATTTCTGTTGCTCTGATGGTGTCCGCTTCCAGAATTCCCAAGTATTTATAGTTGTCTTGTTCCCCTAGAGCTCTCATTTCTGTTTGGTTGGGTCGTTCCATGCCTTCTGTCGTTTCCAGTTTTCCCTTTCTTATAACTAGTTGTGCGCACTTTTCCATTCAAAATTCCATTTGGATATCTTGGCTGAAGATCCTGGTAGTGTTAATTAGTGTCTCTAACTCCTTTTCGGTCTTTGCAATGTGTTTCAGATCGTACATGTACATCAGGTGGTTCATTTTTTCCTCTGTATTGGAGAACTTGTATCCGGCTTGGCACTTTCTTAGAATACTGTTGAAGGGCATCATGGCTATGATGAACAGTAGTGGTGATAGCGAGTCTCCTTGGAAGATGCATCTTTGTATGTTAATTTCTGTTATGTGTTGTCCATCAGCTGTCAATTCCAGTCTCTATGTTTTCATTGCATTTTTTATTACATTGGTGATCCCGCTTGGTATTTTATACATTTTTAGGCATTCTATTATCCATGCTTGGGGGATCCTGTCGTACGCTTTTTTATAGTCGATCCATGCCATGGCTAAATTCTTTCTCATCCTTTTTACCTCCTTTAGTATCTTGTTATTATTGTCATTATTATTATAATTGTTATTATTATTATTATTGTCATTATTATTATCATTATTATTATCATTATTTTTATTATTATTGTTATTATTATCATTATTGTTATTATTTTTATCATCATTATTTTTATTATTTTTATCATTATTATTATAATTTTCATTATTAGTATTATTTTTATTATTTTTATTATTATTGCTGTTGCTATTATTATCATTATTTTATTTTTATTATTATTATCATTATTAGTATCATTATTATTATACTCATTATTACTATCATTATTATTCTTCTCATTATTATTCTCATTATTATTGTCATTATCATTATTATTATCATTATTATTTTTATTATCATTATAATAATCATTATTATTATTATCATTATAATTATCATTATTATTATCATATTTATTATTATCATTATTATTATCAATATTATTATCATTATTATTTTTATTGTTATCATTATTATCGTTATTATTATCATTATTATCATTATTATTATTTTTATTATTATTATTATTTTATTATGATTATTATTTTTATTGTTATTATTATTTATTATTATTATTTTTTTATTATAATTATTATTATTGTTATCGTTATTATTATTATTATTATCATTATTATTATTAACGAACTCTTCCGGTGCATCTAACCTAGGTCATTAAAGGTGATTGAGTGTCAAACCCAACCTTCTGTGACCCCACTAAACTCGCTGATGGGAATCAAAAATATACTTACATAACTTACTATTTCTACAAACTAGCTAGATAGCATTTAAGCTGGGATTCTCAATACTACCGTAACGCGAATGAGGAAAAAAAAATAAACAGTGACGCGTTTGCCGATGTCTTCACCGTCTCACCCGAAGTTTGGAACGTTCAAATTAATTGAAATCAATCCACGCGATACAATGACTTGCAAAAATGGCGACGCAAAAAATAAAAAAATAAAAAATAAAACGACTCCTCCTTGTGGAATACAGTGCAGTTAAGGGCCAATTTTTCGATATTTGTTGGCTGAAGGGTCGAGGTTTTAAACGATACCGGTTTCGTCAGGTTCCTTCGCCTTTGTCAAAACTTCTTGCGAGATACTCAAATATACACACACGCACACACACATTTTGCCCATTATATATATATATATATATATATAGAGAGAGAGAGAGAGAGAGAGAGACTAGCCTGGGTGCCCGACTTTGCTCGGGTGCTTGGAGATTTGTGTTGAGCAAAACATTTTTTTAAATAGTGGTAGTAGGTAGACAGGCCCGAACCCGTACTGCGAAAGAAGAAAAGAACGTGTAAAAAAAAGGTGATATCTTTGCTGCTGTGTCTATCGCCAAACCGGGAGTGGCGTAGGTTTAAATTAAGGCTAGTCAATCGAAAAGAGGGATGAAAATATCGGCAGAAAAGTGCCCAGTTGAGGGTGAAGGAATTAATGTTTTTTAGCCAAGTTTTCGATATTTGTCGCCTGATGGGTCGAGCTTCAAAACGATACCGATCTCATGAAAATCCCTCGCCTCCGTCGATAGTTTTAGGGGTTTGTTTTTTTGTCTAGGATTCCCCTTCATATAAAATATATCTAATAAAATTATATAAATTGATCAATTTGTTTTATCTTTATAAAGAAAATCATTTTTAAGCGATTAATTGGAATTCCTAGAAATTTTTGAATGATCTAGCTTTGTTCATTTTTATATGGATTTCAAAATGGTGGACAAGAGAACGGCTCTTCTATTACTCATAAAATTCGATTTTCTTATTTAAAAATGAAACAATCTATGTGATTTTTAGAATATGATATTCTTTTTCATCACGGGTATGTAAATCGTTTTTCTTTATTTTTAGTTTTTAATGAACCGAACTGATCACCAACTTTAAAATAGTGTTTGTTTTGTTTTCTCTTTCTACCAAGTTCTTGTAGAGTGTTCACTGACTAAAAAAAGTAGGATAATTTAATTAAGTAATTGGCTGGGATTCTCTACTTATAGACACAGCTGGTAGTATAACGCATAGCTTCTCTATAGCTCATGCCCCATCACAGACGGTTACGTTTCCAGCAGGCTTCCCAGATAAGCAAGGATGTCTCACTTCTAGATCTATTTCTGACAACAGTTCCCGATGATTGTGCAACGAATGCCCATAGCCTACTCAGGAATGCTAATCACGCTGTGATAATGGTAGAAATCGCACTTAATTCTAGACCCAAAACAGAAGAGCCATTGCTTGAAACGACAATGTATTATAAGAAGGCTAACTGGGAAGCATCATAGATGCCCCGTGGGGAAACATTTTTTCTTTTCTTGCTAAACAGTACGCAAATGAGACCACTGAATGATTCAAAACGTCAATTAAAGAAAATTGTGCAGCTTCCATTCCTCAAAGGCAATATACATACAGCAAATTTAACAGACGTAAGTCCAGTACAAACAGACAAAGTTTATAGAAGCTAGAAATAATTGTAAGAAAGAAATAGCGACAGCTAAGAGAGAATATACTGAAAACACACCGAAGCATAGAAATAAGGAACCCGTGATTTCTGGAAAATCTACAACAGTGTAGTAAATAATGGGCAATCGACAATTACTCCATTATCCAATAATCATGAGGATCTTTGCACGGAAACCGAGAAGGCTAACATACTTGCCAGTCGGTTTGCCTCCAACTCATTGGACCCAGCAAACCACTCATTTCCTGAGTGTCTTTTGCGAACAGACGCCACGCTAGATGATCTGAAAATCACCCTTTCTTATGTGCATGATAATATAAAAAATCTAGACGCCTCAAAAGCATATGAACCCGATCATCCCGGTTGTGCTATAAAAAAATGCTCCGATTTAGTTGCTCCAGTCCTCTCCAAACTATACAACAAATGCCTTAACGAATCTTGCTTTCCTGACTGCTGGAAAAACTGCTTCAGTCGTAGCAGTTTACAAGAATTATGGCGAAAGAACTGACGTATTAATTATCGCCCCATTAACCTCCTCCCACTTTTCGCCAAAATATTTGAGTTCATAATTTACCAAGCTCTAGTTCATCACCTTACAACTGCTAAATTCTAACTGACCAACAATATGGATTTAAACAAGCCTGTTCTACTGCAAATATCATAACTGTAATCTCTAAACGTATATACCATAATATTAAATGGTACACATACATTAAATCCGTTGCCAAAGCAGCTGGAAAAATGGTGGGACCCTTCTATCGATCCAGTAGATATCTCAATGCTAATGCAATTCTCTATCTATATAAGAGCCAGGTACGTCCAAGGATGGAGTACTCTTGTCACACCTGGGCAAGAGCTGCTAGATAGGACTTATGCTGCCTTGACAGAGTTCAAAATAGACTTCGTAGCCTTGTAGGGGATGTCCTTTTCTCTTCCCATACAACCTCTTTCTCACAGAAGAGATGTTGCGAGTTTGTCTCTGCTTTATCATTATTTTCATGGCAAGTGCTCGTCTGGGCTCCATTCTATGATCCCCCTCGTAAAACTTTCACAAGAAACACCCGTCTAGCAGAAAACACTATCACTAATTTTCCCCACTCTTTATCTCTGCCTAAACCTAAACGTAGGTTCCAGGAGAAAAGCTTCTTTCTTAGAACTGCACGCCTATGGAATTGTCTTTCGTTTTCCTGCTTTCCTAAAATATGGTTGTGTTAAAGTCTAACGTAAACAAGTTTTTGATGAGCCGTTCTATATAAGTTAACAAATTTATCGAATCTCTATTACTAACGGTTACTATATTATGCAATTTCTACTGTACACTCTTAACCCTTATCCTCGAGTGACCTCTTGGCCTTGATAAATGGTGATGCCTATGTAAAAAAAACCCCAAAAAACATACACTGACAAATCAGGTGAGAGTAGAACGATAGCCTTAGATATATATGCTTTTGACAAGGCATGGCACGGTGGTATTCTCAGGAACATCTAATCTTACGATATCACTAGACGAATGCTTAACATAATTAAATATTTCTTAAATAAGAGAAGAATCCAGAATTTTCTTGACGATTGTGCATCTAAACAATATGATATAAATGCGGTTGTTCCTCAGGGGTCTATCCATGGACTTTTATTATTCCTAATATTTATAAATGATCTCCCTGATAAAATTGTTTCTGAGATGGGTATACTTGCTGATGAAACCATGCTCTATAAAGGCAAGAAGGGAAAACAAAGAAACACATATTAAAAGAAATGGCAAAAACAAGACTTCCAAATTGTGACAAAGCTAAACTTGTTTCTTTCAATAATTACAAGAAACCTTCTCAACCACCAATAGCTATGACTAAAGATACATTACCTGAAAGTACTTCTTTCAAACTCCTTAACTTAACGTTCATAGGGAGCATGAGCTGGAACCGATACATTGAGGGCATTGCCAAGGCCGCTGCGAAGAAAGTGGGCTCTATCTACCTTGCTAGAATTTCTTTTTAAATTACATTTTCACCCAAAACAAGGCACATTGCCACTGTGGTGTAGGGGGCTACTATCAGGGGTAGCAACTACTGGGGCTCTATGTTGGGATTTTGGCAGCAAGATGTCGGTTCACGTTACACTTGAACTTCTGCATGTCAGTACAGTTGGGGAAGCAGGGACCTGGAATGGAATTCCAGAGTCAAGCGGTTCTTGGGGAGAAACTACTGGAGTAGAAAGATCTTCTACATCTAGGGATCTCTACTGTGTGGAGGTGGGATTTAGCTGCCTGTCGGGTTTGTCGAGAGTGTCTACGTCGTGGGGGCACAAATGTCTGCAGTTCGTCAGAGCATTCACCATTAAAATACTTATAGAACAGGCAGAGGGATGCAACGTTTCGTCGATGGGACAGAGGCTGAAGTTTAGATGCCAGTTCAGTGCCTATCAGATTGGCGACTCTCTTTTGAACCTTGTCTTGGAGCGTGAGACTAGCAGCAGATGCACCAGCCCAAATGTGACAGCAATACTCCATACATGGGCGAATGGTGGCCTTATAGAGGTACAGGATACTTTCAGGTGTCAGTAGTTTTCTAGCACGGTAGAGAGAGCGTACCTATTTCGCAGCGGCCCTGGAAATGTTTTCAATATAATTGTTTCAACTCATGTTTCCTGTGAACGTCAGGCCAAGCAGTTTGAAAGATGTACTCTCAGACAGGGAGTCACTGGCCATTGCTATAGGTGGCAGAGAAAGTTTCTTGTAATTATTGAAGGAAATTACGCCTGAAAGTATTCTGTATCTCTACAAAGCCACCATGTATAGAGTACTGTTGTCACATTTGGATTGGTGCATGTGCTACTGGACAGAGTTCAAAAGAGAATCCTCAACCAACTAGGTTCTAAACTGTAATCAAAGTTTAACCTCTGTCTCATCGACGAAATGTCGCATCCCTCTGCCTGTTCGACAAGTATTTTTATGGTAAATGCTCCGACAAACTACAAACCCTTGTATTTCTTCGACAAACCCGACAAGCAGAAAAGTCCCACCCCTAAACAGTAGAGATCCCTAGACGCAAGAAAGCCTTCTAATCTAATAGTTCATCCCCCCCCCAGAACTGCTAGACTTTGGAATTTTCTTCCGGGTTCCTGCTTTCTCAACTGTATTGACATGCAGAATATTTAGTCTAATGTCAACGGACATCTCGCTACTCAAATCCCTACATAGTAGCCCCCTACATCAAAGTGGCGCTGTGCCTTGTTTGGGGTGAAAATGGTATAATAATAACAAAAAATATAATGTATTTTGTTCATATCTCGTAAAATGAAATGGAGAGGGATAACGTATAATCCCCCCCCAAAAAAACCACTACTGATCAAGGCCCGGAGGCCACTCAAGGATAAGGGTTAATGAGTGTACAGTAGTCAATGGGAAGATGTAGTAATCTTTAGTAATGGATAATTGGTAAATTGAATTATTTAAGGGCATGGCTCATTTCGTCTCATATAGTTTATAAAAACTACATTTTAAGTATAATATTCCATCGTTATTTTCATGGCATGTGCTCGTCTGAGCTCCAATCTATGGTTCCCCTCTTGCCTGACGTTCAGGATAACACTCGTCCAACTGAAACCACAATCAACAATTTCCCATACTTTTTATCCGTGCCTAAACCTAAACTTGGATATTTTAAAACAAAATAGACGCATAATATATATATATATATATATATATATATATATATATATATATATATAGTAATTTGTAAAATATATATAAGCCTGACGAATCCTATAGTGGATGAAACGCAGAATATTCAGTGTAGCTTAATCGCCATATATATTTTATAAATTACTAACTAGCTCTACCTACGTATTGAGCACTTTTGAAGTAAATACTTAAAGTTTACGCATAAATCTATACTTTCGTATATTAAATTTATGTGAGTAAATGAAGTAGTTATATATATATATATGTGTATATATGTACGTATATAAGTTTGTGTTTACTATAACTTTTGACGTAAATATTACGCAACCCTACAACACGAAGACATGGTTAGTTTGCTTTTCCAAAAGCAAAAACATCCTTTTCCTCGTCTGATATATAAAGTATATTTTACTTTTCGAAATTAACAAGAAGAAAAAACAAGCGAGTGATTTTTTTAAAATAAAATTTTCTTTCCAAATAAAATATAAACATTTTTATATAATTTAATTACAGTTGTCTATTAATCGAAAATTTTACTAATCTCTCTCTCTCTTTCTCTCTCTCTCTCTCTCTCTCTCTATATATATATATATATATATATATATATATAATGTATATATATACTGTATGTGGATGACTATATTTATATAAATATATATATAGTCATCCACCTACAGTACTGTTTCGTTGTATCACAACGCATCAGTGCTGCTAGAAAAACACTTTTCCCTAGCTGTGGATCGGACCTAATACTATTGAGTTAACAGTCGGCACACACACACATTTCTATATATATTTAATGAAATCAAAGGAATATAGTGTTTGCCTGATATACACAATGGTAAACTTCGAACTGATATAAATCCCAGTATTCATATATAGATAGTTCAACCCCGGACAAGAAAGTTCAATATGCAATAGAGAGTAGAGCTTATTATAAGAGAAAGCAAATTAAACTGAGTTTAACTTTGCAATAAAAGTTTAAATACTGAAAAAAAAAAAACAATTTACAAAGTCCTTATTTCGCGTTATTCTTCTCATCAGAGGACATAAAGAAATCAGCAATTTTATATTTGTAGCAATGCAAGAATTTGCTAGTTATGGCATTAAGTGAAACCGCAATTTATTGTAGTTATAAATTGCCAAGAAAAGAAGTGAAAAACTGTTGGATATTTTAAAAAAATATAAAAACAAATCACGCATTATATTTCAGCTTGCATGAAAATTCTCTTAAGTTGACCCAAAATGCGAAAATAGTTGTTTAGAGAGAATGAAGAACAAAATTAAGTCCAGCACGACGATGTATATACTCCGATTAGAAAGCTTTCAAAACCGCTGAAATAATGAAAATTGTTTACTTCTGGACAGTGCAGTAGCCCAAAGAGAAGTCGATCTCCAATCAAATGGGATCGAGCAATAAAAAAAAGAGAACAAAAAACGGTATGTAAACCTTCATTGTCGGCTTAATTAGAAAAAATACTAATTCTCTAGCCGTCAGATATATATATATATATAAATTCACCTATTTATTTATTTTTTTGTGGTTATCCGCAATGGGATAGGAATGCTGGGCCTTTTTACTGTATCCTCAGAGAAATAGTTGGCCAAAACGTTGAAAACAGCAACTATAAAGGTGAGGATAATAGTCCGCAAATAAAGAAATAAATATACAATTTACTGACCTTAAGGAATTCAAATAATTAAATGACAAATTTACCTGTCATCCTTTTTTTATAAGGTGGAATCGCCCAGTCGTCGAAGATAAGATGCAAGCAAGCAAGCAAGGTATACAGAGTTTTATAATAACAGAACGATTAAATTGCCCCTATAGAAAAGACGACTTGATTCCGTGTCTTTTTGATGAAAACCGGTTTCCTTTTTTTTGTGTGGCAGACAATGTACTAGTTGACCAGTTGTGTGCAATTCCGAAGAGAGATAGAAACCTTCTATCATGTCTGAAAGTGATACAATGTTCAACGTGCGAGATCGGAGATGCGCCACAGTACAACTCGTGCTCTCTACTGATACGGACGGTTCAACACTTGAGTGACGTGCCCAGAGTGATGAAAAGAAAGTTTCCGGCAACATTTATGTTTTTCGGTGTGGTTTCAAGTAAGGGCCACATCATGCCACTTCACATCTTCAAAGTCGGCTTTAAAGTCAGCACCAAAGTGTACCTGGATGTGCTGAAGAGTGTGGTGATCTCCTGGTGCAATTAGGTAACAGCTGGAAGACCTTGGGTGTGGCAGCAGGACTCGGCGCCGGCTCACGAATCAGAAAGAGTATTATGACTCCCTACCCTTCTCTCCTTAGACCCCCTCCACACCGGCGTGAACACGCTGGATCACTTCAATTAGTCATAAGTCGAGAGCCTCAGCAACATGACGTCCTACAACACCAAAGCCAGCCTGATCGCCGCCATCCGCCAAGTATTCGCCGCGCTCCCGCCAGAGCTTGTAGAAAAAGGTATTGCTCCCAGTTCTGAACTCGTATCGAGGCGCTTATTGAGGCTGGAAGCGACAGCATTGTCAGTTCTACAACATAAGCAAGTTATCTGATTTAATTTTTTAAGTAAGAGTTTTAAATAAAGTGGTAGTATTGTTTTTTTAAGGCGACACTTTTCTCGTTCTCCCTGTATACGTATATATAAAAATATTAAAGAATACATATATATATATATTTATATATATATATATATATATATATAAGATGCCGAGATAAGGGTTGCTAATTGTAAACCCTTGCTTCACAGTTACATAAGCGGACACCTTTACAGGGGTGTCCATTGCTCTGCAGACTGAACAGAGGCGTCGATATATATATATATATATATATATATATATATATATATATATATATATATAAATTAGATTGTCAGTGTGTCTACAGACTCGAGATTTGACATAAAGTGTATTAAGATTTTGGGAACATTTTTTTTAGTCGGTTTTCGGCCAGGAATTTTGCTGTAAAATACGTTTAAATATGATATTTTAATTCGTCCAGATTTCGTATATATTATTATAGAGTTGTGATTTCAAACAGACAAAAAAAAACAAAACAACAAAAAAACACATATTTGGATGCATTCAGCTAGAAGCGAAACCGAAGCCTTCAAAGCTGATGACGTTAGCACTGTGACCACGTGACACGCGTATGAAGTGATTAAAAATGAAAAATAAACTTAGATGAACATACAAAATGTGTAACGATATTTTCAATTTTGATTCATTTTTGCCCCCCCCCCATTAAAACTATTTTAACCAGCTTAAAACCAATAAAAGAACTGTCTGTAAAAAGTCCAATTGGTTGAACCCCTTATCGCCATTCGTCAAATTATACCCGGGTGTTTTAGGTGTATATAAAAAAGTGTAAGTAGTTAATACATTAACTGTATCAAATTGATAAATGTAAACTTTGTATACATTAAGTATTATCTTGCAGTAAAAGTTAATTTTACGACCAGCTAACGGCGGTCGCTCTGCTAGTTTGCATCTAAATATCTACAAAAGTGAAATTGTTTGTGTGTCTGTGTGCGTAGATTTTCCTACCAAACTACTCTGTCAATTTTCAGTCTACAGCTTCGAGATTTGACATAAAAGGTATTGAGATTTGGAAACATGCTTTGAATCGGTTCAATCATTCGTTCTTTTGACAAATCTACCAACTACTCAGCCAAAATTGGCTCTAAACAGGTGAAATTTAAGATGTAGGTTACTTGGAGATGTATAAAACTGTGTAATTCAATTTGAGCCCCCAAAAAAGAAGTGTTAAGAGGTCAAAATTGGCGTCAAAGTTAAAAGCATTTTACCTCTGCGGTTTCTACCTAATTACTCGGCCACTTTTTGGTCTAAACATTTGAAATTTTACATAAAGTGTATTCAGACATGAAGCAAGCTTTTTGATCAGTATTTTTGCGAAGGGGAAGTTGAAAAAGTTACCAAACTCCTACGCAAATTTTGCGTCTAAATACTTAAAATTTATATAGGTGACCTAGACAGGAGTAAAATAAATATATATATATGTATATATGTATGTATATGTATATATATATGTATGTATATGTGTATATATGTATGTATATGTATATCTATCTGTATATATGTATGTATATGTATATATATGTACATATGTATATATGTGTATATATATGTATCTATATTACATATATGTGTATATGTATATATATGCATAGATATATGTGTATATATGCATATGTATATCTGTATATATGTATATATGTATATATATATGTACATGTGTATATATGTATATGTAAATATTTGTGTATATATGTATATATATATATGTACATGTGTATATATGTATATGTAAATATTTGTATATATATGTATATATATATATGTATATGTACAGTCATCCACATACAGTACTGTTTCGCTGTTTCACAGCTCATCAGTGTGGCTAGATAGGCAACTGCCCCAAGCCAGGATCGAAGTCCGACCGCCCAAATGACAGTCAATGCTTCTTACCATATACATACGTATATATACATATGTATATGCATATATACCTATGTATATGTATATATACATATGTATATCTACATATGTATATGTATATATACATATGTATATATATACATATGTATATGTATATATACATATGTATATATACATATGTATATGTATATATACATATGTATATATACATATGTATATATACATATGTATATGTATATATACATATGTATATGTATATATACATATGTATATGTATATATACATATGTATATGTATATATACATATGTATATATACATATGTATATGTATATGTATATATACATATGTATATATATATATGTATATGTATATGTATATATACATATGTATATATATATATGTATATGTATATGTATATATACATATGTATATATATATATACATATGTATATGTATATATACATATGTATATGTATATATACATATGTATATATATACATATGTATATGTATATATACATATGTATATGTATATATACATATGTATATATACATATGTATATATACATATGTATATATACATATGTATATATATATGTATAGTCCATCTTTCAAACTCCTTGGCCTAACGTTCACAGGAAACATGAGTTGGAACAATTATATTGAAGGCATTGCCAGGGCCGCTGCAAGAAAGGTGGGCTCTCTCTACCGTGCTAGAAAACTACTAACACCCGAAAGTATCCTGTACCTCTATAAGGCCACCATTCGCCAATGTATGGAGTATTGCTGCCACATCTGGGCTGGTGCATCTGCTACTAGTCTCTCACTCCTTGACAAGGTTCAAAAGAGAGTCGCAAACCTGATAGGCCCTGAACTGGCATCTAAGCTTCAGCCTCTCTCCCATCGACGAAATGTTGCATCCCTCTGCCTTTTCTACAAGTATTTTAGTGGTGAATTCTCTGACGAACTGCAATCACTTGTGCCTCCACGACGTGAGCACTCTCGACAAACCCGACAGGCTGCTAAATCCCACCCCCACACTGTAGAGATCCCTAGATGTAAAAGATCTTTTTACTCCAATAGTTTCTTCCCCAGAACCGCTAAACTCTGGAATTCCATTCCAGGTCCCTGCTTTTCCAACAGTACTGACGTGCAGAAGTTCAAGTGTAAAGTGAACCGACATCTTGCTGCCCAAATCCCTACATAGTACCCCAGTAGTTGTTGCCCCTGACAGTAGCCCCCTAAGTTGCAATTTGCCTTGTTTAGGGTGAAAATGTAATAAAAAAAAGAAAATGTATATACATATTTATATGTGTATATACATGTATATGTATATACATATGCCTATACATATTTATTTGTGTTATATATGTATATGTATGCATATGTATATATATATGTATGCATATATATGTATATGTATATATATGTTTTGTATATATATATGTATATATGTATGTTTCCTCCTCTAATAAAACACTGACAAGGACAGATTCAGGTTGTTTCAATTTTATTGTCAGTGAATGTAGTCAATGAATGGGTATTAATTAGACACTTTCCTGATAGGATTGTGAATAAAAAAGCAGGAATTATGCAGGGAAATAACCAATAAAAATTCCCGCTACTTTTTTCGAAGCTTTCAAATTTTATGAGACTAATTTCTCTTCCTTTTTTTGTGTCGGTCTCTCTTTTTTTCTTTGCGCGATTCTTTTCAAATCATAAAAAAATAAAGAGACGTTTGAAACATTAATGGCGAAAGGTCTCTTTTTTTTTTTAGTAGAAAAGGGTGGCTGGGCGAAAAAGGCAAAGAAAATATTTGAAACATAAAACAGAAAAAAAAAATTGTTTGAACTTTTATTTCTCCTGTTGCCTTCCATAGTTTCTTACGTTTCTTTTCAAATCTTAGATGAATGGAGACGTTCCAAGCTTTACGAGCACCGGCTTACATGCACGTACAGGCATGCGTGCAAACACACACGCACACGTATATATGCATATAGGTATACATCCCAATTTATAAGTGTAATAAAAAGTTTCGTCCACCTACATTTACTGTATAAACATCAAAACGATTTATGCTCATTTAATTCTGTACTACGACATAATGCCTTGAAGATATTTTTCTTTCATTATTTACACCTGATTCATTCAGACGATATAAAATAAAGAGTCTCATTAAATCAATCAATTAAAGCAGAATCTAAAAGCCAAATTCGAAGCTATCTCTTTACAACCCTTCCTTTTCATAACCTATCATACTTTCATAAATCAGAGTCCATTTTCTTTAGGCTGTTTTTGAACCCAATCAACGACGGTTACTTTTGCTAGTATATATATATATATATATATTAGTGATGGGACGGTTCAAATATTTTTCCGATTCCGATACAATTACCGATACTGATTCTTTATAAATCTCTAATCGTTTAACTATAAGATTGTTCTTTCCCCCGATTTTCGTCAAAACACGTGTTAAATATCCACAAATTTTTCTAAACGTCAAAATACACTTGTGGAGGATGATCTATCGATTTTAGCTTTACTGCTAATTTAAAATCAATGAATATTTGTTTTTTATCATTATTACCAGCAACGATTTTGGTTTAAACAAAAAAAAAAAAAAAAAAAAAGAAAAGACAATTTAAAGAATCGTTTTGATATTTGAAAATGGACATCAATTTTTCCGATTCGAGGATAAAGTTTAATGAATGTAAGGTGGTAGAGATTGGGTTAGAAATTGGATTATTTAAAGGGATTTGAAAGCTACCACGTTGTAATCAACAGGGAAACAGTGTTCCACAGGCGGGCAGGTCTGGGAAAGAAGCTTTTATAATAGAATCAGCGTTTATATTTAGGCACAAATACAAATAGATAGTGAGCTAGTTGATTGTTTTTTTTTTTTTTTTGTAAAATTTTGGCAAGGGGGGTGGCATAAGTTTTATGCTTGTGAACTATTGTGCCTCACCCCCGGCAGACGCCAACATAGCCAGAAGGGAAGATGAAAGAAAAGAAATCCATGGGACCCAATATTGCAGTTGATGAATTGTCTAGAAAGCAAACACATAATCTTATCATACTACCAACTAACCAATTTAGACTTTTTTTTTACAAAGGGGTTACCGCATATCAAGCCATTCGAGGATAAGGGTTAAGGGTTAGGGTTAGGGTTAGTGTGTGTTGTAGCCTTTGGGATAGTAGTGTAGAAATTGTATGTGGTGGAAATTTGGTATGATCAGATTATTTGCGAGAACGGTTCAATAATATCTTGGATTTGAAGACAATAATATTGTAGTAAGCTAGAAAGCAGACCAATGGAACAGCGTTCCACAAACGGGCAGTTCTAAGAAAGAATCTTTGTTGATGGAATCCACGTTTAGATTTAAGCACCGATAGAGAGTGAGGGAATTTATTGATAGTGTTTTTGACTAGACGAGTTTTTTTGTGAAAGATTGACAAGGGGGAGGCATAGATTGGAGCACTCTCGAGCACTTGCCATGAAAATAACGATAGAGCAGAGACAAACTCGCAACGTCTCTTCTGTGGGAAAGAGGTTTTAGGGAAGAGAAAACGATATCACCTACTAGGTTTCGAAAGCGCTTTTGAACTTTCTCAAAGCAGGATAGGGCGCGGAAGTAATTGAGTAATGTTTATTTTATTCGTAGAATAGATTGTAGCTTGGTAAGTTGTAAAAGATTAATCAGTTGTAAGTGTCAAGATGAAAAACACACACTTGAAATGGTTTTGTCACGTGTTTTACTCGCTATTCTATGTGTAACATGACTGATTTTTATTTTAATAATACACGTTCGTCTTTATTTTAGGACTTTTTACTGTAATCAGGACTAGCAGGACCTGTGGAAATTCCATAGGGGACTCATTCTTATGTGATATATTGTTGTTGGCATTCTGTAGAAATTCAACGTAAATGGAGACGCTCTGATATTGCAGCTCTTTTGTTAAAACTACAAAAGTATTAATCTAAGCTAGCACGAACGCCCGGCAAAGCCCGACCGTAAAGTACGCTTTAATATGTTATTTTGATTCTTGCGGATTTCGTATATATTATCATAGGGTTAATGTTCTATCGATTTTTATATATTATAAAGTTGCGATTTAAAAAAAAATCAATATGACTTGGATGCATTAGCTTGAATCGAAACCGAAATGATTACTTATATATATATATATATATATATATATATATATGTGTGTGTGTGTGTGTTTGTGTGTGTGTGTATAATATATTTTGCATACATATATGTATATATGTATATATATGTATGTATATATATATATGTATATATGTATATATATGTATATATATAGTTATATATATGAATATATATATATGTATATATGCATATATATGTATATATATGAATATATATATAATATATATAATATATATATATATATATATATATATATAAATTGAGTTCCTTCAACTATAACCGAAATCGAAACCAAAACTTATGAAGAATTCTTGATAAAAATTATTTATTAAAAAAATAGATGCCTTAAGTGCCATCAGATATTATTGAAACAGAAACCACAACTTCTGAAGAATTCTTAATAAAAGTATTCATGGCAGAAATGGGAGTACATAACAATTGAACAACCTGAATGCAAGCGTGATACTCTATCGTATTAATATATAGATAGAATAATAGTAGTTAACCAAGATCAACGTTTGATGACCAATGTTTTTAAAAATATGAGTGGTCTCAGTAATGATAGTAAGTGCAGGGTCTGGCACACAGAAATAAAGGATGCGAGCCACCTGGCATCAAGTTGTAAGGTTCTACTGGAAGACGGCGTCTATACAAAACGACACAATGGAGGGTGTAAATAGATCCGCCGAACCATCTTTAAAATGTTTAATACGGACTGTAGCAACAAACCCTGGGAATATATACCGGAAAAACAAACTGTTTGAAATAAGTAATACTATGTAATTCCTACAGGTACGGACTTGAGCTGACATTACTGACATAGTAATAAAGGAGAAGAGGAGAGAAGAAGCAACCTTGGTAGAAGTTAGTGTCGCTAATGATTCTGGGGTTAACGGAACTGAGATGGAGAAAATAATGAAATGCCAAGGTCTTATGTAAGATATAAAAAGAAAATGGAATCTTAGGAAGATTTTCATCATCGCAGTAATTATAAGATCAACTGGACTCATGAGAAATAATTTCGAAACCTAGCTAGTAAATATACCCGGTGAACTAAGTGCAACAGAGATACAAACAATTTTACTTTGTTTAAGTACAATTGTTTTGTATCTCTCTTGAGAAAATTAAAAAAAAAAAAAGATCTCTTGGTTGAGATAACAGGTGAATGCCCAGCATCCTATAAAATGCTCCAGCCCAAGTAATCTGTAAAATTTTGCCGTTTTTTTTTTTAAATTTTATTTTGGTTATTCTTCCTTTCTCTGTATTTTTTTTTAATTTAAAAAAATTCATATTTTTTCATCTTTTTCATAATTTTTTCTATTTTTTTTCACTTTTTTCATATTTTTTTCATATTTTTTTCATTTTACTTTTGAATTTTTTTATTTAAAAAATATTTTTTTATTTTTCACTCAATGTTTTGCTCTTTTCGTTTTTTTCTTTTCTTTCTATTTTTCTTACTTTTTTCTTTCTTTCTTTCGTTCTTTTTTATTCGTTTTTCCTTTCCTCACTTCCTTTTTTTCTTTGTCGTCTTCTTTTTCTACTTCTTTATTTACCGTCCCATTCCGAATTCCTCAACCCTCCACCACCGATTCCCTCCACGAAAAACTACCCTGACGTGTCACTGACCGAGAAACAAGACAAAAAGAGAAAATTTTAAAAACGTAAATTTAAAAAAAAAAAATGCGTTAAAACGGTCACTTCATTCTTTAAATTCCTTAAATATTTTCAGAAACAATTTAAATCCGGAAAAAAAGGCGAAGCCTAATTAGATATTCACGACATGTTTGAAAGACTAATCTTTAAATTCCTAGAAATTTTTAAGGCCGACCCCCCCCCGTTCCCTTACCCCCGGGTCTCGTAACAATAAAAACGAAAGCTGCAGGAAGCCGACGATGCTTTCTGGCAAATAGATCTTAAATCACTCACGTGGACAATTATCATGCGCAAGGTTAAAGGTCAGGGTTCTCCCATTCCTTTTCATAATAGGAACTACTTCAACACAACGAGGTCAATATGACCTACCTGCACGAATATAAATGGTAAGCACATGCTCTAGAATAAAAGTGTAGTATCTGTTCTGATACTACACTTCATTTTTTTTTTCGTTTTTCGTGACGAATTCATTACACCCCTCCCTGCAACACATTAACAACAAATACTCGTCTATCTGAAACCACTGACAACAATTACCCCCCATTCTCTTCTTGTGCCTAAATCTCAACGGAAATTCCATAGACAATGTTTCTTTCCTGGAACTGTTTACATCTGGAACTTTGCACCTGTAAGCTGCTTTCCAGCTAATTACAACATGGTTGATTTCAAGTCCAATGTAAACAAGTTATTGTTGAGCCGTCCTATTGACTGGTCGAATTCTATTTAATACCCACCACTACTAAGCATTACGCCAAGGTCGCTGGAAAAATGGTGGGACCCTTCTACCGCTTCTACCGCACCGGTAGATATCTCACTGCTGATACAATTCTCTGTCTATATAAAAGCCAAGTACGTCCAAGGATGAAGTACTGCTGCCATATCTGGGCAGGATAAGCTCTTGAAGCTGCTTATTCTGCCTTGACAGAGTACAAAATAGACTTCGTGGCTTAGTGGGGGATGCCCTTTTCTCTCCCTGCAACCTCTCTCCCGCAGAAAAGACGTTGTGAGCCTGTCTTCGTTTTATCGTTATTTCCACGACAAGTGCTCGTCTGAGCTCCAATCTCTGGTACACCCTCGCCAATCTTTCACGAAAAACACCCGTCTAGCTGAAACCACTGTCAATAGTTTTCCCCACTCTTTATCTGTGCTTAAATCAAAACGTAGATTCTATGAACAAAGCTTCTTTCTTAGAAGTGTACGCATGTGGAACTCCCTTCCGTTTGCCTGTTTCCCACCTGACTATAACTTGGATGTCTTCAAGTCCAACATAAACAAATTCCTGATAAACCGCCCCTTTAGTAATCCACTTTATCAAATCTACATTACTAACGATTACTACGATATTATCCCATTGATTACTGTACACGCAATAACCCTTATCCCCGAGTGGCTTCCGGGTCTTGATAAGTAGTGACTACCATGTAAAAAAACAGATACTCATTAAACTTATTCCTCGAATCGCTTCTAAACTCTCTTTGTAAAAAAAATGATCTCCGTAATGTAGGATTCCATGTGTTTTCTTTACAAGACGTTTAATTAAATTTGCTCTGAGGAACTCATAACATTGTGCTCCCCATCGACGTACTAACCCGATAAACACCAAGATCATATCCCTTCACTGTAGATGTTCCTAGATCCTGCAGAGCCTTCTATTCTAATAGTTTCTTCTCTCGAACTGCTGCACCTTGGAATTTCCTCCATGTTTATCGCTTCCCTGCCTGTACTAACAGGCAGAAAATTAAATATAATGTGAAGAAACACCTCGCTGCTAAACTCTCAAAATTCAATTGTAGACATGGCGCCAAATAAAAACCTTTTCCATTCAAGTAGCAATACGCCTTGTTGGGGTTAAAAAAATTGTTCCAATCGAGAGCGTCTCCTTCAAGGGATCTGGATGTTCTTCGTATAAATAAACGACCTTGTGTCTAACATTGACCTCATGGGGAGGAGGAGAAGGAATAAATATTCGACTGTGATTCGATTTTCGGATAATTTTTTAGGATAAATTTTTTTTTTTTTTTTTTAATTGTACGTATTCAAAACAAAGAGAATAAGAGATAACTGGTTATTGTATGAACATTTTTTTTTACACAGGAATATCCATTTATCAAGGCCCGGAGGCCACTCGAGGATAAAGGTTAATGGGTATACATTAGTCAATGTGATTATAGCGTAGTAAACATAAGTAGTGTGAATTTTGTAAATTGGATTACGTGGGGGGGACGGTTAATCAAGAACTTGTTTACGTTGGACTTGAAGACAATCAGATTGTAGTCATCTAGAAAGCAAGCAAACGGAAGAGCGTTCCACGGGCGTGCAGTTCTAAGAAAGAAACTTTGTTCATGGAATCTAAGTTTAGGTTTAAGCACAGATAAAGAGTGAGGGAAATTATTGATAGTGGTTTTGGCTAGACGAATGTTTTTTCGATTTAACAAGGAAAAGATTGTAAAACTACTAAATGAGTACAATTAAAATGTTAAGAATTTGAGTTAAGCGGGAATAAAACAAGTGAAGCACAGTGAACAAGGCTTAAAAAATGACTAAGTTCAGCATTTGCCCTCCCTTCCATTTGGCCCCCAAACTCTCCAGAGGACGTCAAATCCTGGTGAAAATGAACAAACGGTGCAATTTTAGGTCTTAACAGATGTAAACATGAGTTCTGCACCATACAAAAAAGGAAACGACTAAGTCCATCATTTGCCCCCCCCCCATTTATCTCCCAAAATCCTTAGAATATTTATATTTGAGTTCAGCACCATGCAAAACTGCTAAATAGACATACACAGAAAATTTTGGAACAAATATGGTAAAATAGTACAAAAATTGGGTGTTTCATTACCTGAAAAGAGCCCCTGTGTACACCCAAGAGTTATCGGAAATATAGACAAACAAAATTATATAAAAATCAGTTAGTTACAACTTTTTAATAAGCACAAAAGTGTCAAATTTTTAGCCATTTTAACCCGAAAGGTACTCCTTAGGGGGCATACGGAATTTTCCCGGAAAATCCGTTCTGTTACGTTTTTACTCGTATAATTTTTATGTTTGTGCAAAATTTGAAAAAAAAAATTCCAAGGCGTAGTTATTGAGAAAAGTGTGGACAGACGAACGGACGAACGAACAAGTGTGAATTTACAGGTCTATCCTCCTTTTGTCGGGGGACCAAAACGGAAGAGTAAAGGAAGAAACTGGACTTACGTTTTTAAACAAAAGCTTTTTATATATTATTTAACTGGACTTCATTGAGATGAGTATTATTAATTTTATTGCGGACGGTTATCCTCATCTTTTTTTTTATCAGCTGTTTCACAATGTTTCGGCCAACTATTCCTCTGGCCTTCGTCAGGTGGTGACCGCGAATGACAGGAACTCTGAATCTCCTGATTGCATTCACTGCAATTACTGCCTTTCATAGTTGTTGTCGTCTCACCGCGTTTTGTGCAAGTAAGCCTCTGGCCGGCTTTGGGTAGGATTGAAACCGCTATCTGCAGACAATCATCACACGGAACGGTAGAGATTTAACGTCTCTATCAACTGGCCCTAATCTATATTAATCTCTATGAATCCTTATCTGTTCATCTTAAGGATAACAAAATATCTAGTTCGTCGCGCCTTATTATTACATAACGTGCGAAATTTCAGCCTAATAGGAAATATAGTTTCCGAGAAAAAAAAATAGAACGGAGATGTTGTATGTTAACACTCAGGATCCACACGTTTTATGCAGAGAAACAAGGAAACAAAGCTAAGGAAAGAATACGACTCTTTTCTTCAGTGAAACAACAGACGTTTATTTACAGGTACTTTCCAGAATAACGCCGTGTCTCTTGTTCAAATGTCTTCTTGTACTCTACTATGCTAAAAAAAAAAACCTGCCATGTGCGAACTTGAGGTCCTCTCTCATTTCCCGAACGTATTTAAGGCACGTCATTTCCTGTCGCTCTCGGCTTGCGTTTATAACACCTCTATTACTGTCATTCCTTTGCTGTGACGTCGGTCACTTGCATACAGCTGCTGCTACTGCTGTCGTACGCTGGTGCGCGCTCTCTTACAAAGGGACAGACAGACAAACTGATAGAAATAGAATACAGATATTTATTTTTTTTTTTTTATGTTTGTATTTTTCTTTCTGTGTGTGTGTGTTTTTTTAAAAGTGTTATTTAAGAAGTAAGTATCGTTAATTACCCGTGACAACTTCAATCTTGTTTCATCTGAGCGCTAATGAAATCGATCTTCTAGTTTTTGACATTTTTGAAATTTTTGCTTTTGAATTTATGTATTAGCTAAAAGGAAATGGATAGTGATGAAAACCTCGATAGGTCATAATCGACTTCGCTTTCTTACATTTTACTCGGTTATGTTATCAAATATTTACGTGACCTCTCCCACGAAGAGCAGAATCATCAGTCATTTACACTCATATATAAAGCTCACTTTGTGTGTGTGTGTATGTGTGTGTGTAAGGTTCTAAACCGGCTAAGCCAATCTTCTGAAAATTTCGCGCAAAACACTCGTCTACCTGCAACCACTATCAATAATTCCCCCCCACTTTTTATCTGTGCCTAAACCTAAACGTAGATCCCACGAGCAAAGCTTCTTTCTTAGAACTGCGCGCTTGTTTCGTTTTCCTGCTTTCGAATGACTACAATATGGTCGTCTTCAAGTCTAATGTAAAACAAGTTCTTGATGAGCCGTTCCACTTAAGTTAACAAATGTACCGAATTACCATTACTAACGATTACTATATTGCCCAATTAATTACTGTACACCCTTTAACCCTTATCCTCGAGTAGCCTCCGGGCCTTGATAAGTGCCGATGCCTATGTAAAAAAAAATAGATTTGGTTTCTGATTGCATACAAGGTTTTTCACAGTCATCAGGACTTCAATAACAGTTTCTTCACTTAATGAAAAAAATCTTTTTTAAAAATCGGCCCAGTCGTTTTGGAGTCTATAGGGAACGAACTCACACACACGGTCAAAGTGCCTTTTATATATAACTAGCTGAAACCACTTTCAAAAATTTTCCCCACTCTTTATCTGTGCCTGTATCTAAACGTAGATTCCATGAACAAAGTTTCTTTCTTAGAACTGCATTGTGGAACTGTCTTCCGTTTACATGCTTTCCAGCTGACTACAATATGGTCGTCTTCAAGTCCAACCGAAAACAGGTTCTTCATGAGCCATCCCCCAAAGTAATCCGTTTTACCATTTAAAATCGCCGCAAATCATTTCTTCGTTTGCATATTTTAAAACTAAACATTAATCAGAAGAGACTTTTCCAGGGCATTTATCGTCAATCCCAAATATCAGCTGACGTGATATTTGTAAACAAACACAGCTGGAATTTGATGAACGACCTTATCATTATTATTTTTATTTTATTTTATTTAATTTATTTATTAATCTATTTTTAGTCCACCAGGCAAATTATTCCTCGTATGCTCGGCAGTGTTGTTAGATATGTGTTGCGCAATAATTCATTGGATAAGTATCGAAAATCGAAAAGATTCGATCTCATAGATGTTATAGGTTACAGCAGGGCCGTCTTCAAATCCAATGTAAAAAAAAAAAAATAACATAAGCCGTACACATAAACAATCAAAGGTTCAAGTTACATATTTTTAAACATAGAAAGAAAGATGTGATGTGAAAATATGCTCAAGCGATTGAATGAAAATCGTAGTATATTCCGTCGGAAACAACGGTTAAGAGGCTGATGACCTGTTTTTGATCACAGTGTTACAGACAAATTTGATGCTAACCCGTCTCTATCTCAGGGGTCTATCCTGGGCCCAACTCTCTTCCTGATCTACATCAATGATCTCTCAAAACACATACTTAAATCTTTCGTTGACATCTATGCTGATGACGCGATTATCTATGGCAACACACCAAAGTCCGTAAATGACAAAGTTCTCGCTGATTCTCTCTCCTCTGATCTTGAGCGCGTGGTACAGTGGCTGGTTACTTTTAATGCATCTAAAACCAAGCTCCTATCTTTACATCATCAACGCTCTGATCCCCATCTAGCATCAATTGAAATGGATGGCTCTCGTCTTGGGGAGGCTCCATGTTTTGAACTTTACTTCTGGTCTGAAATGGAACACGTACATCAAGCCTGTTGCCAAGGCCACTGGGAAAATGGTGGGATCCTTCTACCGCTCCAAAAGATATCTCACTGCTGATGCAATTCTCTATCTATATAAAAACCAAGTGCGTCCAATGATGGAGTACTGCTGTCACATCTGGACAGGAGCTGCTAAAAACAGCCTATCCTGCCTTGACAGAGTACAAAATAGACTTCGTGGCTTAGTGGGGGATGCCCTTTTCTCTTCTCTGTAACCTCTTTCCCACAAGAGAGACGTTGCGAGCCTGTCTTTGTTTTATCGTTACTTCCATAGCAAGTTCTCGTTTGAGCTCCAATCCCTGGTCCCCCCTCGCCAATCTTTCACGAAAAACACTGTCAAAAAATTTCCCCACTTTTTATCTGTGCCAAAACCAAAACGTAGATTCCATGAACAAAGATTCTTTCTTTGAAGTGCTCGCCTGTGAAACTCTGTTCCGTTTTCCTGTTTCCCACCTGACTACAACCTGGTTGTCCTCAAGTTCAACATAAACAAATTCATGATGAACTGCCCCCATACATACTTTATAAAATCTCAACACTAACATACTGTACACGCAATAACCCTTATCCCCGAGTGGCTTCCAGGCCTTGATAAGTGGTGACCATCTTGCAAAAAAATATAGAAATAATAATAATAATAATAATAATAATAATAATGATAATAAAACCAATGTATTTAAAATAATAAAATGTATATAATATTATAAATAATAATTAATATATATATAAATAAATAAAACAATATATATATGACTTTTCATAAAGTACTAGCCTTCAAATAGCATGTGTTAACTTTGAATTTAATTAAATTCAACGTTTCCGAATTACAGTTATTTAAGTTAGGCTTACACATTTTCCAAAAAAAGAAAAAAAAAGAAAAAATCTGAGTTTCATATATTTATAAAGTATTGCTTTCTGATTAAAAAATATACTGTTCAAGCAACATAATAGCTTTGTAAATTCTATTAGGATGATGTTTATGAAGCAACAGATAATATGCAGTGGTGCAGTGCTAATAAAATGCATATAACCTTTATAACGTTCAAATGACACGTGTTCAAATTAGAATGCAAACGGATTTATAGTTTCCAAATTAGAGTTAATATTTGATAATAGCGGGGTTAAAAGTATTTATCTACCTGTGTCTCTATCTATCTATCTATCTATCTATCTCTCTCTCTCTCTCTCTCTATATATATATATATATATGAACAAATGATTAATAAAACATGTTAAAAGACATCTTGAAAAAGAGTTAAAAACATATTTAATTTTAAAAAAGGAAGCACAAGATAAGTGGATAGTCCTTAATCCGCGGAGTTTCGAAGAAATACTCTCCTTCTCATCAGAGGGCAGGAATTAGCAAAATGCAGGATCGGATTTTGCATGTAAAAGTATTTAATGAAACTACAAGTAAGTCACAGATCTTACTTGGTTAAAAAAAGGGTGAGGTAAGTGGAACAGGAGGCAAAAGAAAAATGATAAAAAGATTTCACATGAATGGATAGTCCGGTGAAGGGTAAAAATCCAAAAATGGTAAATCCAAAACGGTCGAATTTAAAATTTCAATCCAATGGGTAAATTCTAAATGGTCCAAAATATATTATATATATATATATATATATATATATATATATATATATATATATATATATATATATATATGCAAAGTGATATTTTCCTGAAGATCGGGGGTTCAATCCTCGGCGTGGGCGACTGAAAAAATACAATTGCGATTTACTTAGGATCTTTGTACAGTCATGGCTGACGGAATGAGAACATGCCAACCCAGTGTTGTAAAGAAAGAGTTGCGTTCGAAATTCCGTGCAGATTCTTGACTTCAACAGAAAGATTCCCGAGTTTGACATACTTTCCTTTCAATCATTTTCATCATTTCACGGCCCCTTATCGTCGTTGATAGTACCAGATCAGGCTATCTGAAGATATTGGCTTCCGGAGACGAAATACACTTAACATTGATGCTTTTTTGTTTTTCTACTTTTTTTTTGTAAAACTTAATTATGTTCTGCAAAACCAACACCCACAAGAGCAACCCACTTTTTTCCTCTTTTCTTTCTTCCCATTTCCTCTTTCTCTTTCTATATTCACCAACTTCCTGACTGATTTCCTAACAAAATATACCAAACCTTTATACCGTAACCATTTTCCTTCTCCCATTGCAAAACCCATTCATGTCCTGAATGGCAGGGAACAAAAAGAAAAAGATAAAATTCACTATAAAACAAACACTAAAAACTACAAACTAACAATTGAACACTACAAATTAATGTTTGAAGACAAAACACTACAAACTAACGATTGAACACTACAAATTAACGATTGAAGACAAAAAACTACAAACTAACGATTGAACGCTGCAAATTAATGTTTGAAGACAAAACACTACAAACTAACGATTGAACACTACAAATTAACGATTGAAGACAAAAAACTACAAACTAACGATTGAACACTACAAATTAATGTTTGAAGACAAAAAACTACAAACTAACGATTGAACACAACAAATTAATGTTTGAAGACAAAAAACTACAAACTAACGATTGAACACAACAAATTAATGTTTGAAGACAAAACACTACAGACTAACGATTTAACACTACAAATTAACGATTGAAGACAAAAAACTACAAACTAACGATTGAACACTACAAATTAACGATTGAAGACAAAACTCTACAAACTAACGAATGAACAGTACAAATTAACGATTGAAGACAAAACACTACAAACTAATGATTGAAGACAAAAAAAAAGCTTGAAGAATGAAAACCTTCTACAAAATAATTAAATACAACATAAAACTATTTCCAAAATAATTGGATTCAGCATTAAATAATCCGAAAAGTGTTGATATGGCGTAAAACAACCAAACCAAACGTTTATCCTTGAGTTGTTTTTGGCTTCGATAAGTGAAATTCTTTTAATTTATGATTAAAAAATGTTTTTCACCTCAAACAAGATGTATTTCTACTTGGACGTGAGAGATGACTAATCAGGTCCATGTGGGGAGTTGAGCAGTGAGATGTCAGTTCGAGTTATATTACTGCATCACCCTATATTTATAACATATATCCAAATTATTTTTACTGCACAAACCCAGTTGGTTGTTTTTTTTTACGGCATACAAACCCTTTTATTGGGTTATTTGATGCTGAATCCTAACCGTAACCCTTTTCTTGGGCTATTTAATGCCGAATCCGATAATTTGGGAACAAATGAATGCATGCTATAATTTGGTAACAAAACAAACTATATGAATAACTATTTAAAATATGTATTCATATGGTTTGTTTTGTTTGTTTTTTTCGATGAATGAAACCTTTTAGGGTTATTGTTGTGGTAGGAAATACCTAATTAGCATACGTGGAGCGTCAACCATATAAATAAGATTATTACCGTAAAAACGGAAGAAAACCAACGAGAGACCCAACGGAAGACCCAACAAGAAACTCAGAGATACAACGAGATCAAGAGTTTACGACTACCCAGCCGACACCTTCTCCAAGGATGGTCTACCCATGACTATACCAATTGACTCTATGTAAATATTGTATATACTTTCTTGCTTTCAATATATCTGTTATACTTAAGTTTTGTGTTGTAGTTTTTCTTTGACTTTGACTTTGACGTATAGATGCTTGAGGTCCAGGTTTTGGACCTGTTTATTGTTCCAAGGGAAAAATTTCCTAGACAACTTTGTGGCATGCGTGGCACAGAAACCCAGGAATTTGCACTTCCATTTAGGAGGATGGACAATATAAACTCGACAGCAATCTCCAATGGGCGACAAGTCTGCTTTTGAATGCGTTTACTGTTTGTGCTTGTACAACTGCATCTGGGAGATCATTCCATGTGTTGACGACCCTCTGTGAGAAGGTCCCTTTGCGGATATCTAGCCTACAGTGTTTGTTTGTTTTTTTCGATTTTGCATGTGTTCAGTCGAGCTTCAACATTTAGTGATAGGACGATTCTAATATTTTTCCCCGATTCCGATACAATTACCGATTTCATACTAAATTTAATGCCGAATTTAGTACTTTTGGAGAAGTTGTGTATATCTTCAAATATTTATACTGTTTCTGACTTTACAGAATGTAACGGAGTTTTGCAAAGACAAAAGAAAATAATAGCACCCATGTTTGGGGCATTTAAGTCCAGAAACCGAGATCTTCAGACGGCCCGAACTGGTAATAAAAATTCGCAGTTATGCATTGAAACATTAGAAATGATGCTTTTCAAAGGAAGCGACCGAGAAGAGTTCACAAACTCAGCTGGCCAATGGACAATTAAAAAGAAAGGACATGTACAGTTGCACCGTAGCAAAACCACGAAGCGCTGTTAGATTCCAAAGAAAACTGACATGGTGTGACTATTTGATGAGAAACACCTGCACGTCAAGCACTTGTCAAGCGACAAAAGACTACCAAAAATCACTACCAGACGTGAATAAAAACCATCAGTAACTTCGAAATGACTGGACATCTCTTGACGTTAACAGCGTGCCTTTAACTGTTAATTATTATGCAGTGATGATGATGATGATGATGATGATGATGATGATGATGATGATGATTGCTTTCGGATCTATGATTCCGTGGAAAAAATCTTTTCGTATATCGTTCATTTACGGCGCTTTCTTCTTGGATTCTTGTCTCTCAAGATTATATATAGCCAAGAATTATTTGGTCATCGATAACTTTCGTCCTACATCACCAATGCTCGAGTCTGATAATGTTGAAAATGACAGTGATGATAACGATAATAGTCATGATGACGATAATGATGGTGACGACGACAATGATGATGATAGTGATGGCGGTAATGATGATGATGACGACGATGATGACAACAACGACGATGATGATACTGAAGATGATGATAATGACAACGACGGCGACAATGATGCTGCTGCTGCTGTTGCTGCTGATAATGATGATGATGATGATGATGATGATTAGGCGACAAAGATGATACTGATAATAATGATGAAGATGATAGCAATGCTGATAGTGGTCATCACGACGATGCTAATAATGATGATAATGATAATGGTGATGACGACGACGATGATAATTTTGATGGTGATTATGATGATAATCATGATGAAGACGATGATCATCAAGATGATGATGATGATGCAACGACGAGGATGATAATAACGACGATGGCCATAATGGTGCTATTATGATGATGGTAAATATGATGATTCTGCTACTGTTGCTGCTGCTTCTGCTGCTACTGCTGTTGATGATGTTCATGATGATGAAGCCATTTGTTTATTGTTTGCCTGTTTTAGTCCGGCCAGCGACACGCCTGTATATTCGATTTACGTTCTCCGCCCGAGAATCTCATCCTGCTGAATCATTTGGCGAGAGAGATCACTTCGGGTTCTTTCGTGCGACTCGTATCGACTTTCCATTGTTTGTATGAAATAAAACATAAAATCAAATCGCACGAACGCCGCCTGGCGATAAGGTAACTGAAGGAGCTGAACGCCGCCTGCATTGCGAGTACGTCTAGAAGCGGATAAGGGAAACCCTAAACGCACTAGAAAACAGGTAAAATCGGTTAATATAGAGGAGGAGCCATCCCACAACGGGTTCATAAAAAAATCACGATAGATTTGTTAGTTTGGTTGGCAATAGCATGTTAGTGGTGAGAGTGCATACCTCTGCTAAACAACTTGAGCTGAAATGTGTAAATACCATCCTACAGGCCATATATATATATATATATATATATATATATATATATATTATTTTACATAGGGATCACCACTTATCAAGGTCCAAAGGCCATTCGAGGATAAGGCTTAAAGAGTGTACAGTAGACAATTGGACAATATAGTAATCGCTAGTAATAGAAATTCGGTATATTTTGACTTAATTGGAACGGCTCATCAAGAACTTGTTTACATTGGACTTGAAGACAACCATATTGTAGTCAGTTGAAAAGCAGGCAAAAAGAAGACAGTTTCACAGGCGTGCAGTTCTAAGAAAGAAGCTTTGTTCATGGAATCTACGTTTAGGTTTAGGAACAGATAAAGAGGTGGGGGAATTATCGATAGTGTTTTCAGCTAGACGAGTGTTTCTTGAGAAGGTTTGGCGAGGGGGGCATAAATTGGAGCTCAGTCGAGCACTTGCCATGAAAATAACGATAAAGCAGGGAATGACTCGCACCATCTCTTCTGTGAGAAAGAGGTTGCAGGGAAGAGGAAAGGTTGTTGCCATATTGAAGTTGCTAAATCAATAAGTTGCAGAAACGTATTGCACCCCCCCATCTCTTTCTTCTTCACTGCATCTTTTTCTCTCACATATGTGATGTTTCAGTTTCGGCAATAAATACGGATCCTCGTGAGGCTGAAAGATGGATCCTCGTGAGGCTGAAAGACGGATCCTCGTGAGGCTGAAAGACAGATCCTCGTGAAGCTGAAAGACGGAAGATTCTGTGCAGTTAAATTGTCATATATATTACCAAACATACGTTCTCTCTCCCCCTCTCTCTCTTTCTCTGTTTATATATATATATATATATATATATATATATATATATATATATATATATATATATATGATCGACTCTCGGTCGATTTCGACGTATGAGTTTCCGCTACAACAAAGTTGCTCGGAAATCAACACAGATGATTTGTTTATAATGGTGAAGACTTTGTGTAGAACCAACCACACTTGTTGGTATTACTACTAACTTTTGTCAGTGCAAAACGACTGGCACGAGGCAGTAAACAGACATATATATATATATATATATGTATATATATGTATATATATGTATATATATATGTATATATATATGTATATGTATATGTATATATATATGTATATATATATGTATATATATATGTATATATATATATATATATATATATATAAAGAAAATTACAATTAAATTTACCAAAATGATCCAAGATGGTAAAATTAAAGTATATTATGAATATTAAAGAATCAATATTTATAAAATTATCTCAGCCAGATGTAAAAGCTCTATAAAACCAAATAGGAAATAGAGCTTATAATATGAGCAAACAGTTAATAAAATATGTTAAAAAACACTTTGAAATGCGTTAAAAACGTATTTAATCTGACAAGGAAACACTAGATAAATGGATAGTCCTTAATCCGCGGAGTTTCGAAGAAATACTTTCCTTCTCATAAAGTACAAAAGTTTGTTTAAATTCACAGACTTTCAGTTTTTTTTTTAGTAACTTTTGTTTATTTCATCTTGGATTTCTTCATTACAGCCGTTTCGTTAATGGGATGGCAATTTTATGATTTTATGTGTTCATAAAAAATTCCTGATTCTCATCCACTCATCAGATGTTGTGTCCATTCGATTTTACCAACAAAAGGTTGATTTTGTATAATATAAACCTGGTGTGAGAGGAAAAGAAATTTCACCCCCACGTTGTTACAAGTCGGTCATATATATGTTTTTATTATTTAAACCTCGAGGATTTTGCTTTAATTCTATTGTCCTGTCGATTGAAACAACTTGTAATGACAAGTTGCTTCAATCGACAGAACAATAGAATTATCCTGTCGATCTCGACAGACAATCTAAGCCAAAATAAATGGCTTAGATTGTCTGACGAGATCGGCAGGATAATTGTGCTCGACAGTACAACTTATTGTCCTCTCGATTGAAACAACTTGTAATGATTTAAGCACAATACCCGAGGTTAAAATGATAAAAAAAAACATGTTTAGCTTTACTAATGTATTGAGCACTTTTTCTGTTTTTTTTTTTTACCAAATATAGTTCCTTAAATATATATATAATTCAAACAGGGTAGTATTTTAATATATGGTTAAGTGGCAGTTTTAGTCATTTAGAACTGCTTTAAAGCTTCACAGCTCACTCAATTTTCGACCAAATTTCGAACAATTATTATAGTTTATATATCACCTTCTCAGCTATATTGTGAATAAGAATTTTCAATTTTCGTTTGAGATGTAACAAGTGAAACAGACAGAATGAAAGAGTGAAGGAAAGATAATTGGGTGGATTTTATTGAAAGCAGACTAGTGCCGTACATTATTATTACATATGTGTATGTTATGTTTATGGGGGGATAAGACTGAAATTAAACAAATGAATTTACTGGAAGCATGGAAAAATCATGGATTACAGTAGAAAATGCGAGCATGAAAAGTACTATGGTTAAGCTTAAACATGGAAAAGTTAAGGAGTAGTTGTTCAAACTTGAAAAGAAAAGGACAAGATATGTTAATAAAAAGTATAATAAATTTATAACTTAAAATATTGCAGCATTAAGAATTTTTTTTTTTAATTGAATTTATAACATTATATAATCAATTCTTAATTCTGCAAGATTTTAAGTTATAAATTTATATTTTTTACTAGATTATCTCATCTTTTCCTTTAATTTTCCATGTTTAAGCTTAACCATATTACTTTTCATACTCGCATTTTTCTATTGTAATCCATGATTTTTCCATGCTTCTAATAAATTCACTTGTTCTTTATTCAATTCCAGTCTTATTTTTGCCCCCATAAACACATATGTAATAACAATGTGCGACACTCGTCTGCTTTCAATAAAATCCCCCCAATTATCTCCTTTTCATGCTTTCATCCTCTCTGTGTCATTTGTTACTTTTCTTTTAGCGACAGCAGTGAATTAGTAGCAACAATAGTCGCTGAAGCGACGTGATTGCTATGGAAACAAGTCATATAAAGTGTCGCTCACGTCCTTACATATTTCTACGATTTTGAGCACCAGAAAATTCATCATAACTTTTGTTTTACTGAACGAAAATTGAAAATTCTTATTCACAATATAGCGAAGAAGGTGATCTATAGACTGTAATAATTTTTACGCTTAATCATATTACTTTTCATGCTCGCATTTTTCTATTGTAATCTATGATTACATAATCTTCTGTTCTATATCGTGAAAAGAAAAATGCAGTTTTCGTTCAGTAAAACAAAAGTTATGATAAATTTTCTGGTGTTCAAAACGTTAAAATATATAAGGAGGTTAACTACATTTTTTATGACTGGTTTCCCTAGCAACCACCTCGCTTCAGCGATTACTGTTGCTACTAATTCACTAATAAAAGCATGACAGGGAGATAACTGGGAGAATTTTATTGAAAGCAGACGAGTGCCGTACATTGTTATTGCATACCTGCTTATGAGGACAAATAAAAAAGACTGAAATTAAACAAAGAACAAGCGAATTTATTGGAAACCTGGAAAAATCATGGATTACAATAGAAAAATGCGAGTATGAAAAGTAATATGGTTAAGCTTAAACATCGAAAATTAAAGGACTAGTTGTTAAAACTTGAACAAAAAAGGACACGGTATTCTAGGAAAAATTATAATAAACTTATAACTTAAAATATTGCAGCATTAAGAATTGTGTTTATTCAATTTATAACATTATATAATTAATTCTTAATGCTGCAATATTTTAAGTTATAAATTACTTTTAGTAAAGGTTTGAAATTGCTACTACATATTGGCTACATTATAATAATCAATTTGCAATGGCTTTACGATGATAAATACGAAATCTGAATGAATATATATATTTTAAGAATCAAATGATGAATATCGCCAACTTTTGAATTTTTCGAATTCATACATTCATACCAAGCATGCTTCCAGGAATGAAATATTAAAAAAAAAATAAAACAAGAATGCCGGCAAGGTTGAAAGGTGAACAGTTCATACACAAGGTATATTAAAAAGAACAAAACACTCCAACAACATTCACAGACGTTGATGTGACTTACATAAGACCGTGGCAGTGCGAATGTGCAGGTACGTAATTAAGTCTCTATTTATATATTGTGTTTCTCAATGGGCCGCCATTAATAAATCTGAAATCGAGAAAACATCAAGTTGAAAAAAACATATTTGTGCAACAGTAAAAATCAGGTATGCTTTACAATTACCTAACGCACCCTGAATGTGTGTCAATTGTACCACGTTATTGTCGTTTGCGACGTCTGACCTCGTTTCCAAATCGACTGTTCCGTCTGTCTGCTTTTATTACTTTCAATATTTTAAATAATTCGTTTTTAGTCCAAATCCAGATTAATAAAAATGTTTTAGCTTGTTTACTTACACCTCCGACCTTCTCTCTCTTCCTTATCTTCTTTCTCTCTCCCTTTCTCTCCTCCTCTCTCTCTCTCTCTTTTATATATATGTTTATATACGTATACATAGATAGATATATAAATCCGTGTGTATGTGCATGTATATATACACATACGTATACACATACATATATGAATGTACAATATATATATATATATATATTCACATATATATGCCTATATATATACATAAACTATATGTGTATATATATAATATATATATATAATTATATTATATATACTATATTTAAAAACCTATACATGCTATATATATATATATATATATATATATATATATATATGTCTGTTCCTCTATCCTCGCTCTTTACCTATATATCAATATATATTTATATATGAGTGTATGCTTATATGTATATATATATACATATATATATATATATATATATATATATATATATACATATATATATATATATATATATATATATATACATATATATATATATATATATATATATATATATATATATATATATATATACAGTGATGATCATATTTATTGGCACGGTAAAATAAAAGTTAAATTTTGTCTAATAAATTCTAAAAAAAGGGATTAAATTAAAGAAAATAACAAAGTATATTATGTATTTTTAACTGGCCTTTCCGATGCAGCAATCGGATTTTAGAAAAAATAAATAACAAAGGAACAACAAACATAATTGCAAAAAACCCTTGTTCAAAATTATTGGCACGGCTTTGTTTTTCTTTTAGTATCAGTATAATATCAATCAATTTCCGGTTTACGTGCTTTCTGAACTTTTTTATAGCCATATTATGCTTGTTTAACGCTAATTCAGTGAATAATTTTTTTCAGATAATTTTTAGATAGCGATTTATTTAAACTATTATAAGTGACTAAATTATAATTTTCAATCGTCATGGTTAAAACTAAGGAACACAGCGAAGACGTCAGGAAGCTTGTTGTAGCATGCCATACCAATGGGGAGGGCTATGATAAGATTTCAAAGAAGCTAAACCTTCCCAAATCCACTGTTAGAGCCATAATAAACAAGTTCAAATCGCAAGGCCACGTTATGAGTTTAGAGGGTAGAGGGAGAAAAAGGATTCTTTCCCCAAGAGATGAACGGAAAATTGTTCGAGAAGTAAAAAAAAACCCCAAGGATCTCTGTTGGGGAGATTGTTGATGAACAGAGCACCTCTGGAGTGAATGTATCTCGACATACAGTTGGTAGAGGTTTGAAGAGAGCTGGTTTAAAAGCATGTCGTCCGAGAAAGACTCCCTTATTGAAGCCTATGCACCTGAAAGCAAAGCTCGCCTTTGCAAAACGTCATATTGATAAAGATGTTGCATTCTGGAAACGTGTTCTATGGACTGACGAAACGAAAATAGAGTTATTTGGCCATAATCAAGTGTCTTATATTTACAGAAAATCTGGCGAAGCTTTCCTGCCTAAGAACACCATCCCCACAGTGAAGCATGGTGGAGGCAGTTTGATGTTTTGGGGATCCTTTGCTGCCTCTGGACCAGGGCGACTTGTTAAGGTCACAGGTAGCATAAAAAAGGAAGATTATGTTAAAATATTGGATGAAAACCTGAAAGACTCTGCTAAAGAGCTATCACTTGGTCGTCGTTGGTGGTTCATGCAAGATAATGACCCAAAGCATTCGGCTAAACTGACTAAGAAATGGCTTGAGGACAATCATATTAATGTTTTGGAGTGGCCATCACAAAGCCCAGACCTTAATCCAATTGAAAACTTATGGAGAACATTAAAATTGAGGGTAATGCAAAGGAAGCCTAAGAATCTTATTCAATTGGAGGATTATTGTCAGGAAGAGTGGGCTAAAATTACTACTGAAGAGTGCAACAACTTGGTTGTAAACTATGAAAAGCGACTGAGGAAGGTAATCAAGGCCAAAGGCTATACAATTGATTATTAAATAAATCGTGCCAATAATTTTTAACAAGGGTTTTTTGCAATTATGTTTGTTGTTCCTTTGTTATTTATTTTTTCTAAAATCCGATTGCTGCATCGGAAAGGCCAGTTAAAAATACATAATATACTTTGTTATTTTCTTTAATTTAATCCCTTTTTTAGAATTTATTAGACAAAATTTAACTTTTATTTTACCGTGCCAATAAATATGATCATCACTGTATATATGTATTTATACACAACATATATATATATATGTATGCACATATGTACGTCTGTATTTATTTATTTACAAAAATATACGTTTATATATCCAATACATATATATATGTGTGTGTGTGTTTTGCTACCGATATTGGGCACTACTAACTGGTTAGGCCACATTTCTTAGCGTGCCTTGTTCTCTCTATATTTAGTCGATATAATGGCCTGGCTTTATCGCTTGAATATAATAACTAAACAAACAAATCGTTTTTACAACCGAACAGAGAAATAAGTGAAGGGTATTAAATACCATGCTTCAGTCTCATTTATAATAAGTCTGGTATATATATATATATATATATATATATATATATATATATATATATATATATGTATAAATATATGTATATATATGCATATATATATGTATATATACATGTATATATATGTATATATATGTATATATGTGTGTATATATATGTATATATATGTATATATATGTATATTTATATATATGTATATGTATATATATGCATATATATATGTATATATATATATGCATATATATGTATATGTCTATATATATGTATATATATATGTATATATATACTTGTATATATATGTGTATATATATTTATATGCATATATATGTATATATATGTATATATGTGTGTACATATGCATATTTATGTATGTATATGTATATATAGCAAGTAAGTAGTAATATATCTTACTACCAAGCTCTACCTATGTATTGAGCACTGTTGAAGTAAATACAAAAAATTCATGCATAAACTTTTATCTTCGTATATTTATTTATGTGATTAAATGAAGTAATCATATGTATTTATGTATATATATATATATAAATAGAGAGAGAGAAAGATAGAGAGAGAAAGATAGAGAGAGAGAGAGAGAGAGAGAGGAAGAATATTAAGAAATAAAAAACAACAATGTAAAAAATTTATACTAATGCATATAGATTTATTCGTTTATTCAATAAAGATGTTACATTAATTAAAGGTGTAAAATAGGTAAAACTCTTTATAACATGGTATTTCGAAACCCAATGCTTCTCATCGGAAGAGGAAAGAAGGTGGTTCTACTTCTTCGTCAAGTATCTTGTCTGGTCTTGCAGATATGGACAATTATTACTCTCCATTATTCCCTGTTCTCGTTTTCATAATATCATTGCTGGTGTCCTTTTTATTCGTTGCAAATTTGTTCAAACTGTCTGTGAATTCTGTGTATTGTCTCCCTATCTTTTTGTTTCCGCATATGTTGCCACTCTGTAACAGTTTCTCTAGTCGGTCAGCCCTGATCATATGGCCGAAAAATTTGAGCTGTCTTTCTTTGATAGCATTGAGAAGGGATCTCTTGTATCCAATCATGTCCATTACTTCTGAATTTGTTTTTTTTCGTTTTGTTCATGAGACTTAGCGTGATTCTCTGCACGAACCACATCTCCACTGCCTCTAGTCGCTGTCTTATGTCCTTGGTGTGGGTGCAGTATTCGTATCCGAAGAGATGAATGAATCATACGTAGGCTCTCATAACACGTATCTTTGTCTTGAGGCTTATCTTACTGTTGGTAAAAATGCATTTGATGCTGTTGAAAGTTGTAGATTGTCTAATTCTTTTCTTGATTTCTGTACCACATTTGCAATCTGGGGTGATAGTACAACCAAGATATTAACAATTGTTTAATTGTGTGATTCCCTTCCAGACTACATATGCAAATAGTTCAGGTTTCTGTTGCGCTACAAAATCCATCTGAATACTATGTACATATGAGAAGAGATGCTTCTTCATTTAAAATTTGTTATTCTTATATTCAAAATTAAAAAAAAAATTACTAATTGGCGTAAATAATACAGTAATACAGCTTTCTTCGAGATTACCATACATTCTGTCTTTGTGTTAGAGAGAAAGAGAGAGAGAGAGAGAGAGAGAGAGTGTGTGTGTGTGTGTGTGTGTGTGAATTATAGTGTAGACACGTTGATCGGAAGTCAAGATCAGCTGATTGGATTGCGTGTGAGTCATTGATCAGGTTAGCTGAATCGAGGAGATTTGGTTGCGACTTAGATGAGAGCGGACGGCTTCGCCGTTGTCTCCTCCCCTTTGCTGAGGGTGAGGAACGAACGCTGACATGGCAGAAATAAGGCGTACAACAAAGGCCAAATTCACTTTCCACCTTCTGCAAGACATCTGGGAAAGTGAAATAAACTATAGAACCAATTTCTTGTCTTGGTGTGAAATAAATCTTCGTCCCCAAAAACAGGTATCAAGTCTTCCTCCCAGACGAGAATTTTTAGATGGACCAACAAAATGGCAGAAGGTGTGTTCAAATGACATGTCACACACATATTCACACTTAACAGCATATGAACATATGTAATAGAAAGACCACTAGATGATCACACACACAACGTCATTAACTCTGATAAGATAATCAAACACACAATCATTTCTAAATAGACACGTTTTAATATAGCATCTCCATTCCAATTTCAACCAATATACAACAAACGCTCATTTTTATGATACGACAACGTAACATTTGCATTAACGTGTAATCCTTTCTTTTCGCTTTTGTCTGTCACTGTTAAAATATTTATATATTCAGAGTCAGTGATAAGGACTGTATCATCTTCATATCTCAGGTTGTTGATGTTGTTGTCAACTACACCGATTCCCTCATGATTCTCAATATTTCCTAGAATTATATCAATATATGCATTAAATATATCAGGTGCCTCACATCCTTGCAGATTGGTCTATATCGAGTGATGTGATTGTCTACTCTAATGGCTGCCTCCTGTGCCCAATATTCGTTTCTGAAGACTCGAAGATCTTTCCCGTCGAGGTATAGCCCTGCCAGAATATTAAACAAGTCAAAGTGTCGCATTTTGTCGAATGCTTTTTGAGTAATCAATGGAGTATTTTATTTCTCATTCCCTTCATGAGTATTTGTAAAAGAACTTTGGTAAGGTGACTCATCGGGTTGATTGTACGATGTTGGTCACATTCAGCCGTGCCTCTTGGAATCTTTCCGGTGTCAAAGATATTGTTCAGTAATTTTGTGATTGCCTTAATTCCTACTTCATCCAGGAGCTGTTATCAATTCAAATGCGATATTATCAGGCCCTCACACTTCACAGCTTTTCATCTTGCTAAGTACGTGTTCCATGAATATATGGGCATCTTTGTTAATTCATTTATTGCGGACTATTATCCTCATCTTTCTTAGTTATTGCTTCACGGCGTTTCGGTCAACTATTTCCCTGGTCTTCGTCAGGTAGTAACTGCAACGGGATAGGAACTCCAAATCTCTTTACTGCATTCTCAGCAATTACTGCCATCCATAGTCGTTGTCGTCTCACCAGGTTTTGGCCAAGTGAGCCTCTGGCTGCCTTTGGGCAGGATTGAAACCATCTTCACACAATTCTCACCTGGAACCGTAGAGATTTGAGGTCTCTATCCATTGCTTCACGGGACCTGAAGGGCGATCAAGGTTGAATTTTTTGGTTTTATATATCCACGTTTATTTATTATCTGATCTTCCATGGTCGGGTCCGTACCAAATGGTATATATATATTATTTAATTGGTATTCATTATTGAGATGAGTATTATTTATTAATTTGGTTATTGCGGACTATTATCCTCATCTTTCTTAGTTGTTGTTTCACGACATTTCTGCCAATTATTCCTCCGGCCTTCCTCAGGTGGTAACCGCGACGGGATAGGAACTCCGAATTTCCCAACTGCATTCTCATCAATTACTGCTATCCATAGTTGTTGTCTAACCACGTTTATTTACTATCTGATCTTCTATGGTATATATAATTTTTTTACAAAGGTATCACCACTTATTAAGGCCAAGAGGCCCCTCGAGGATAAGGTTTGAATAGTGTACAGTAAACAATTGGACAATAAAGTAATCGTTATTAATGGAAATTCGGTATATTTGCTAACTTATATGAAACGGCTCATCAAAAACTTGTTTACATTAGACTTGAAGACAGCCATATTGTAGTCAGCTGGAAAGCAGGTAAACGGAAGACAATTCCATAGGCGTACAGTTCTAATAAAGAAAGAATTTGTTCGTGGAATCTACGTTTAGGTTTAAGCACAGATAAAGAGTGGGGGAATATTAGTGATAGTGTTTTTCTGTTAGACGAGTGTTTCTTGTGAAATTTTGGCGAGGGGGGACTATAGATGGAAGCTCAGTCGAACACTTTCCATGAAAATAACGATACATCAGAGACAAACTCGCAACATCTCTTCTGTGGGATAGAGGTTGCAAGGAAGAGAAAAGGGCATCTCCTACGAGGCTACGAAGTCTATTTTGAACTCTATCAAGGCAGAATAAGTCCTTTCTAGCAGCCCCTGCCCAGATCTGGCAACAGTACTCCATCCTTGTACGTACCTGGCTCTTATATAGATAGAAAATTGCAATAATAGTAACTAGAGACCTCTTAAGACAACAGCGTTTATATTCAAAAGCTGGATTCTTTCTAATTTCTTTAAGAATTCCGCTTTTGAATATAAGCCTTGTTTTCTGGAGCGGTCTCTAGTTAGTAAATACTTGATGACCGGAACATGCTCATGACTGCGCAGCAACAAATCACTGCTTATGTAAAGACAAATTGGATATATATATATATATATATATATTTAGGAAAACTAGTAATTAGTAATGACCTGAAAAAGTTGCTCAATAATGTTGCAGAGCAAATATACATATTCTTTTTACCGTTTTATCTGTTTTAGCTACACATGTTTCTGTTAGCGAATCGTATCAACGATCCAACAACTTCGTCAGACGTAAACCGAAGTGGTTATTATGATTTTCTCATAATAACCACTTCTGTTCCAATTTCTCATAATAACCACTTCTGTTCAAGTCTGACGAAGTAGCCGGATAGTTGCTAACAGACAGATGTGTAATTATAAAACAGATAAAACGGTAATATACATATTTTCGATCGATAGAAGGATCCCACCATTTATCTAAGGGCCTTTAATATATGCGTTCCATTTCAGATCAGGAGTAAAGATCAAGCCCAGAAGTTTGTCAAAACATGAGGCCTCCCCAAAACGAGAGCCATTCATTCAATTGATGCCAGATGGGGATCAGAGCGTTGGTGATGTAAAGATAAAAGCTTGGTTTTAGACGCATTAAAAGTAACAAGCCACCTCTTTCCCCATTGTACCACTTGCTCAAGATCGGAGGAGAGAGAATCGGAGAGAATTTGGTCGTTTACGGTCTTAGGTGTGCTACCATAGCATCAGCATAAATGTTTACAAATGAATATATATTATTTAATTAATAAATTGATGAATTAATAAAATGTTACTCATCTCAATAATGAATAGCCATTAAATAATATATGTGCCCATCTTTGTTGCTAATATTAGAAGGTGAACCTCTGACAACCTGTTAAGAATATCTTTCTCCATGTTTCGACTTTTATGCAACCTGTTTTTGCAGATGTTTTTCTCTGTCACATCTCTTACAGTTCCATGCATACGTTTGCTAGCAAAGTGTTTATGAAAATTTTGGCGGTGTCAAAATCATTCGAGAAAGGTCAGGCTTGCATGCGGGTAGCTGAATTTGAAAAAAACAAAAACAAAAACAAAACAAAACAACATTCATACATTGTGTAAAAATATCTCTCTTTCTTTCATTTTATCTCTTTCGCCCTCTTTCCTATTTCTCTCTTTCTCTCTCTTTCAATGAAGAAAGAGAGAATTGAATATGATTGTATCATTTTAAAAATCAGTTGAGACTTGCATCTTGTACGGACGGACGCGACATAGCAGTTTAGCGACATGCATCTGGTTTCAACTGGTTTTATTCAAATATTAAATATGCTCCGCCGTTGCTAAACGTATAATAAATTATATCTTTTTATAAAAATACATTTATTCGCTATTTTTGTACAAGCGTTAAACTTCAGCATGCGGTCCCTGCCATTTAATACAGACAATGGAAATGCTGCCTGTAACGAATCAATGAAGACTCAAGAAGCGACCCGTGGCAGCCGGTAATAGCAGACGACATCTCAACCTGTTGCTGTTTCCATGTGCCTATCGTTTGATATCGTGTCTAACACCCGGGGAGCTGGATTCTATCAACCGAGTACCTCTCCCCGAGTACGATACTCCTGTTTTTCATTTAATCTAAATTCTCATTGTTCATCCACTTCTTGTGTTTCTTTGTATTTGTGATTAATATGAGTTGTCTTGCTACATCGCTGATGCTATCTTTCATCATAACGATAGGTGACTTCAATTTAAATATAAGAAAAGGAAAATGTGAAAGCACAGTTGACCCATTTGGAATAGGAGTGAGAAATGAAAGAGGAAAGTAGGTCACAGAATGGTGCAAGGAACAAAAACTGTCGGTCATGAATTATTAACCATCCAAAAAGATGCTGGATGTAGAAACGCCCTGGCGATAGGACCCGGAATCAAATAGATTACGTACTGATTCAAGGACGCTTATTACATATTTTAAATCGATGCCAGGTGAAGACTGTTGAATGGACGACGTCCCAGTTGTCGGGACAATGCGACTAAAATTGAAAAAAGTTGTCAGAAGCGAAAAGAACACCAAAACTGCAAATGAACATGCTACAAACTAACGATGAAGTCAAAGAAAAATACAAAACCAAAATTGGAAACAAATTCGATGGCCGAGATCAACTTACCAGCACAGAGAAGGTGCCGCGTAACATATATGTAGATAAAAAAAATCGTTGAGTATATTGGTTGAGAATTGTCATACATACATATTTACACACACGCACACACATACACACACACGCGCAATCACACACACACACACACACACACATATATATATACATGCATATATATAGTCATCCACTTACAGTAATGTTTCGTTGTTTCACAGCTCATCAGTGCGGCTAGACAGGCAACGGCATCAAGCCAGGATCGAAACCCGACCGCCCAAATGAGAGTCGGCTGTTGCTATGAGGGTAATGAATTAACGATGTTTTTACATATTTATATATCGGTTCTTATTGTTTTCTTTTTCCTTTTCTTTTTTTCTTTCTCCTTTTTCTTCTTTTGTGTATGGTGCGTATTATGCGAGGATGAGAGTTATCATGAAAAAGTCTTCAAAATTATAAATGTACGGAATGCCCTCGGAGAAGAATATCTCTAGGTTGATGTAAATTTTTTTGTTTAATTATTATGTATATTCTTAGAAATGACGAACTGTCCTTATTGAAATAAAAGCAACTATGCAGAGAACTATATGTAAAATTATCAGAACGGACCGATATGATTGCGTGCATGTATAGTAAACTTGGCATATTGTTTCAACCCTCCTCCTTTCTTACAGTAATATAATGTAATTATACTAACCTCTTACGTATTTCTTTACGCCTTTCGGTTCTACTCCCTTTTTCCTTTCCTTTTCTTCTTTTTTCTTTCTTTCTTCTTCCTTTTTATATGTCACTTTCTTTTCCTTCTGATATCTTTCTACTCTTCTCTTTTATTTTATTAACCTTTCGCATCCCCTTTCTCCACATCGCCTTCTATTTTTGAGTCTAAAATGTCACTTAATATCACCCCTTCCACTCCAAATTAGCGATGTAATATTTTATTTTATTTTTTTTATGAATAAAAAATTATGTTTCACTTTTTTTCATTTAAGAACCAGATATAATAATAATACCTATATAAAAGCCAGGTTCGGCCAACGATGGAGTACTGCTGCCACATCAGTGCAGGAGCTGCTAGAGGCAGCTTATCCTGTCTTGACAGAGTTTAAAATAGACTTCCCAGCTTAGTGAGGGATGCCCCTTTCTATTCTCTGCAACCCCTTTCCCTGCTTTATCGTTATTTTCATGGCAAGTGCTCACCTGAACTTTCATCTTTGGTCCGCTCTCGCCAGACTTTCACGAAAAACACTCGTCTTGCAAGAACAACTACCAACAATTACCCACACTCTTTATCCGTGTGTACACCTAAACGTAGATTCCATGAACAGGGATTCTTTCTTAAAACTCATTGCCTGTTGAACTCTATTCCGTTTGTCTGCTTTTCAGCTGACTACAATCTGATTGTCTCCAAGTCCAATGTGAACAAGTTCTTATTGAACCGCCCCCCCCCTAAGTAATCCAAGTTATAAAATTCCTACTAATGTTTACTACGCTAAAATCACAATGACTAATGCATACCTATTAACGTTGTCCTTGAGTGGCCTCTGCGCCTTAATAAGCGGCGACCCCCATGTAAAAAACAACAAACAAAAAAAGCAGATGCTTGGAAAAAGCGAAGAAAACTTCATTTCTCTCACCTGATGAGGAACGGTTGTTTTTTTTAATAAACCAAATGCTCCCAAACATGAGCATGTTCAGAGTATGTAATGTTAGTCTATATAAATAAAAATAATGTATTTGGCTCTTTCCTATTGAGCACTCTTAATAACCTATTTTTAAATCATGGGTTTTATCTCCTGAATACCTTTAACCTGGAATAGATATATAAAGTGCCACGCAAAACTATTGGATACATTACATTTTCTTTATAACTTTAATTAGGGTTCAAGATTTTACCTAAAATTTGGTTAGTATATTCCTATTACTCTTCTAACTAATATCTGGGGTAGTAATTACAAAATTAAAGTTTAGAAAGTTTATATTAAAGGAAAAATATAAATCAACTAACGCAAAAGTATTGGATACATTGATTTAATATTTGGTTGCATAGTCTTTACTGCGTTCAACGGCCTCCAATCGCTTTCTATAGTTGCACACATGTTTTTTGCAAAGATATGCAGGTATTTTGCGCCAGTCTTCTTTGCAGAACTGTTCTAGTTGTTGAATATTTTGTGGATTCCTCTTGTGATCATTGATCTTCAATATTTTCCTCCAATTTCCAATTGGTTTGAGGTCTGAAGACTGACTAGGCCAAATAAGAACGTCAATTCCGTTATTTCTAAGCACATTCTTTGTTTAGTTTGGCAGTATATATGAGATCATTGTCCTGCTGAAACACGAAATTGCTATTATGTCCCAACAAATTAGCAGATTTCTGGAGGTTTTTCTCCAAAATCTCCCTGTACATACGTCCATTCATTCTACCATTGATGATTTCTAGGTCACCGGTACCTTTGGATTAAAAACACCCCCATACTATAATCGAACCACTGCCAAATTTTACCGTACGAATGGTATTCTTTTTGTTATAGGCGGTGCCATTTTTACGCCATACATGTGTCGCTTTGTTTCTTCCAAAGATTTCGATTTTCGTTTCGTCTGACCAGATTACCTTGTTCCAAAATTCTTGGCGTTGTTCCCCATATGTTTTAACATAATTCAAACGTGATCTGACATGTTTAAGCTTCAATAATGGAACTTTTCTTTGGGACCTTGATACAAAACTTGCACGAATTAGAACTCTACTGATTGTATTCTTGCTCACATTAATCCCAGCTTCTCTGAGGTCGGTTTGAATTTTACCACAAGTAAGAAAAGGGGTTTTTGTACCTTTCTGCTTACCCACCTTGATTTTTTCTTCGTTTAATTTCCTTGGCCGACCACATCTTGGAAGATTTGCAACAGCTTCACCAGGGTTTTTAAAGTTTATAATAACGTTTCCAACTGTACTAAGTGGTAAATTAAGTTCCCTTAATATTAGTCGATACCCTTTTCCTTCTTTGTGCTCATCAATAATTTTTTTTTGGCTAATGTCTATTGAGAACTCTTTAGTTTTAGGCATTTTTATAAATGAACTGGTTGACTTTGAAGGATTGAGCCCAAACTGGAAGAATTTTATAAAATTATTTTAATATAAAGCCCTCTAATTGGTCAGTGATTACTCGTTTGCATTATTGCAACACACTAAGCAAAAGTCATTTAAATTTATTTCAGAAAAATCATTTTTTAAAGTGTATCCAATGCTTTTGCGTTTGTTAATTCATATTTTTCTTAAATATAAAATTTTCTAAACTTTAATTTTGTAATTACTACTCCAAAAATAATTTAGAATTGTAATAGGAATATACTGACAAAATTTTAGGTAAAATCTTGAACCCTAATAAAAGTTATGAAGAAAAATGTAATGTATCCAATGCTTTTGCGTGGCACTATATATATATATATATATATATATATATATATATATCTATATTTTTATAAAGTAATAGGGTTCGTGTGTTTCTGTCTGTGTGTACAGCTCTCCATCATCAACGAAATATAAAGGAGGTAAGAGGGTAGATCTCTCCTGGTAGAGAAACATTAGAACCCATTTTAGGATGTTTCTGTTATAGGAGACATAAGAATCAATGCCTAATTTCTTTATATACTAGTCTACAAACCACCCCCCATATCGAATGACATGCTCATTTGCATATCACATTATATTAAATCTCTTTAACTAATTACCTCGACCTTATTACATATTGGAAATATTCTAATCATTTCAACTGTACTATTTACAAAATCTATTTAACATTTAATTATTTAATATATTTTCATTTAATTTTATATTCGATTTATTTCACTTTACGTATATTATCAAAACAATTCATTGGCGAGCAAAGCTTTATGTTTTGGGATTGTATTGAAAATGTAATGGAAATTTCAATTTCGTTCCGTTTTAATCTTTTATATTTTACTTGCCAATATAATTGAAAGAATACAATTCAACTATCGTAATTTTATATAAATAAACAAAAACAAATATTTTAAAATAAAACTTTATTAAAAAATAAATAATTTTATTTTTAAATGAAAAAAATCAATTTAGTAAAATAATTGTATTAAACACCCCCAGCCTTGTCAGCAAACCTGTAAACCTATAAAAGTTAACATTTCGAATGTAAACAGTGATTTTTCGATTTTATTAGCGCTTGCCGCAATTAAACACAATTAAAACGGAACTAACTTTATTTCCATTCTATTTTTTAAACAACCCCCAAAACATAACGCTCTCTTCCAGTTATAGCCAATTTTTTTTTAATTAAATAAAACAGGTCAAAATAAACAGATAAGCGCATTTTCTTTTACATTTTTCTTACAACCATTGTCATTTAACCAACTGCAGGATATCGTTACTTTTGTGGGGTTGTTTTGAAAATGGCACGGAGATTATAATTTCGTTCCAATTTAATCTTTCTGGTCGAGCCTATTTCGAAAGCCTGTCTTATCATAGATTTGAACTACAAATAATTTATTACATTTTGATTATTACTATCTTAAGACTTAAAGCTTATATTTATTTCATTTTTCTATTTATATATTGAATTAGTTATTTCCAGTCTTAGCGCTTTCTTTAAACCGGATGAACCTTTTATAAAAATATGAGTTTAACGTAAAGAACACGAACAAGGTTTTATTCAACTGAATTTCTTCCAGTTTACTAACAAAATATATAAATTTAAAAGAGATATAATTAATAAAATAAAAAGGTTATGTAATTTAAAAGAAATACACGTACTCACAAAAGCAGAACTTTTTTTACACATTTTTTTCTTTAAAACCATAACAATGAGACTAACAATTACCTAGATCTTAGTAATTATTTGTTTTAATAGAACTGTTTTAATTGTACTGTTTACTTAGTTAACCTAAGTTGGTATTACATTTATTTTACATTTACTTTTTTTTTTTTAATTATTACTTTTAGACTGTGACGTTTACACCCGGAAGTAATGAGTCACACGTAGGTCGCTTTTATTCATTCCTTTTGGTCAAGATCAAAGTGTAGTATCTGTTCTTCAGATGCTGCACTTCATTTTCTTGTTCTCTTTCGGTGGAGGAGAAATCCTTCACGACTGAGACAATTTTTATTTTTGTACCTTTTCTCCACGTTAAAAAACGACCCTGGTGTCTAACTCTGTCCCGTGGGGAGGCATAGTAAATAGGTACAATATAATTCTACTCTTCTCCCTTTATAATGACCCCGCTAATTAATTCCCTAATAGTAGCCCCCTGCTTCAAAGTGGCACTGTGCCTTGTTTGGGGTGAAAATTGAATTAAAAAAACAATAATAATAATAAAAAAAAATTGTTTATAATTGTACTATTCAGAAATATTATTTATAGTTCGTCCATTTCAGTTAGTATACATTTCCTTTACGCTTAATTAATTTACAATCATTAATATCGTTAAACAATTCCGTTTAAAACCGAAATTATGCCACCCAAACGTAGTAGAAACGAAAGTGAGGAAGAAATGATGGAAAGATTGGAAGCTAATAGACTAAGAGTTGCTGCAATTCGCTCCAATGAAAACAATTCAGATAGAGAAAGACGTCTAGAACTTAACAGGATACGTCAAAGAGAAAGGAGAGCAAGACTGTCAGATTTGGAAAGAGAAACCCAACGTGAAGCTGACAAAACTAGACATGCTGTAAGGCGGTTAAATTCATCACAAGATTAAATTCAAGAAAGGCAAAGATATGCACTGGAAAGAGAAGCAATATTACGATCGAATGAATTATATGAGGTAAGTAGACGTACACAAGGTCAGTTGAGAGTGGCTCAACGACATCAGAATGAATCGGAAACCCAACGAAGCTTTCGCCTATACCAAGGGCAACAACGAGAGGCTGCATGGAGAGAGAGTATGACTTTGCCCCAGCAATTGACAGAAAACGAGGCAGCTAGACAACGAATGACTGCTTTGAGACACCATGAAATAGAACACTGCAATAGAAAAGGATTGCTCTACAACAAAAATGACTCTCTCACTACAGCTGATATAGGAAAAATGGACAAAGTATGTCAACATTGCTCAGCTGTAAAATTTAAAGGAGAAACCCCTGGTTGTTGTTGTTCTTCTGGCAAAGTTGTGCTTGATAGCTTTCCACCACTGCCTCAGTTGCTTCAAGATTTGCTCTCCGGCAATGGTCCCATCTCTAAAGATTTTCTGCAAAATCTACGCTGTTATAACAATTGTTTTGCAATGACATCATTTGGTCACAAAATTGCGGCAGTACATGGGTGGAATCCTTCTTTTAGAATTCGAGGCCAGGTTTGCCACCAGATTGGGAGTCTTTTACCACCTGAAGATGAAACAGCAAAGTTTATTCAAGTCTACTTCTTGGATAGTCTGGAAGAGGAACTACATAATCGGGGACGTGACAGTAGACTCAATAGAGACATTCTCCAAAGTCTGACTGAATTTTTACATGAGAACAACAGCTTTATTTGTCAGCTGAATACAACAAAGGAGAGGATTGAAGAAGAACACTTGGTAGAACATAAAGTTGTCATAAGGGAAGACCGAAGGCCGCAAGAAGAGCATCCACGGCGATTCAATGCTCCAACAACAACGTATGAGATTGGAATATTAATGGAGAATGAACCAACAGCTAACCGGGATATTGTCTTGCGTTTTAGAAATGATACATTAAAATGGATCTCCGAACTACATCCCCTCTACGATACTTTAATGTACCCGTTAATGTACCCCTATGGTTCTCCATCTTACAACATCTACATGAAGGCATCCAATGGGCGAAAAGTTACCCAACAGCAATTTTATTCGTACCATTTAATGACTCGGCCTGGAAACTATTTTCTCTGGTACCGAAGGCTATTTCAACAATGGCTGGTGGATGTGTACTGCAAGATTGAAACAGAACGTTTACAGTTCCTGAGGCGTGAGCAACAGACCCTGAAAGCTGACAATTATAGCAACTTGAGAGATTCAATTCTTAGGGAGGATGGGAATCCAGAACAGTTTGGTCAACGAGTTGTACTTCCGGCAACTTATACAGGAGGCCATCGATACATGTTTGAGCGTCAAAGTGATGCCATGGCATATGTTCAGCGAATGGGCCGAGCCGACCTCTTCATCACGTTCACAACAAATCCAAAGTGGACAGAAATTACAGAAAATTGTCTTCAAGGGCAAGACCCTCAGGATCGTCCAGATATTGTTGCCAGGGTTTTCAAGCAGAAGCTAAAAAAGTTACTTGAATTTATTAAAAAGGGAGGATTTTGCAGGCTGAGGGCTTTCCTGTACAGTATTGAATATCAAAAAAGAGGACTGCCGCATGCACACATCCTCACCTGGCAGGCCCCAGAGGACAAACCTCTACCAGAAAAAATGGATCTCTGCATATCTGCAGAGATCCCTGACAAAGAGGAAGATCCTGATCTTCATGCTAAAGTGATGGCGCATATGGTGCATGGACCTTGTGGACCATTTAATCCAAATTGTCCATGTATGATTGACAACAAATGTTCCAAAAAATACCCAAAAGAATTTCTTCAGTGTACCGAGCAAGGCCAAGACTCTTACCCCAAGTACAGGCGAAGAAAACCAGAAGATGGAGGCCAGACTGGTACAATAAGGATGAAGAGAAATGGTCGGTATGTTAATCAAGAAATAACAAATCAGTGGATTGTTCCGTACAACAAGGTCCTCCTTCAGCAGTTCAACGCTCACATTAACGTAGAAATTTGCAGCTCGATCCAAAGCATCAAATATGTCCTCAAATACGTGAATAAAGGATGTGATCAAGCAGTGTTTGAACTACAAAGAACTGATGGAGCAGCTAACCAACAAGGCCAAGTACAAAGTCACATTGTGGATGAGATCCAGCAGTTCCAGAATGCAAGGTATGTCGGCAGTTCAGAGGCGGCCTGGAGGATATTGGAACATCCCATCCATGAACATTTCCCCCCAATTGTACAACTTTCTGTTCATCTTGAAAATGGGCAGCGTGTCATGTTCTCAGCTGATACTGCTCTGGAACGAGCCCAAGGTCCACCGCCTGCCACAACTTTGACAGCATTTTTTCAACTCTGCCATGAGGATGACTTTGCAAGGGGTCTCAAATACGTAGAAGTCCCTGAGTTTTACACTTGGAACAAATCGACAAAGAAATGGATGAGAAGAATGCGTGGGGTACAAGTTGAAGGTACTGAAAATGATGATGTATGGAAGGCACCATGCCTTGGGAGAATCTACACGATTAGTCCAAAAGCAGGGGAGTGTTATTTCTTACGCCTGTTGCTCAATGAGGTTGCTGGTCCAACTTCATTTCAAAATTTGCGAGAATACAATGGTCAGGTGTTTGAAACATACAGAGCAGCGTGCCTTGCTCGAGGCCTTCTAGAAAATGACCATCACTTGCATCAAGCAGTAGGAGAGGCAAGTGCCACTCAATCACCTTCAAATTTGCGAATCCTATTTGTGATAATTTTAACAGCCTGTGAGCCAAGAAATCCTCTTGAGATCTGGATGGCTTTTCGTGATGTAATATCTGAAGACATTCTTCACAGATACAGGCAAGAAGTTAACAATCCAGAAGCAGATTTTAATGAGGACATCTACAATAAAACTCTTTGTCTAATTGAAGAAAAAGTTCTCCTTATGTGCGGTCAACCATTGGCAAGCTATGGATTACCTGCACCAACGCAAGGGAGAGATGAAAGACTCGCGAGAGAGTATCAACGTGAAGTTACTTATAATCTTGAAGAACTTTCTCTACAAGCAGAAAATATGCAAGAAAAACTGACCGATTCTCAAAGAGAAGTTTACAATTCATTCATGGCAATGTTGGAAGCACAAGGTGAAATGAACAAAAACATGATGTTTCTTGATGCTCCAGGTGGTACGGGCAAGACTTTTGTAATCAATTTGATCCTTGCAAAGATTAGATCCATGAGAAAGATTGTGCTTGCAACAGCATTCAGTGGCATTGCTGCTACTCTACAACAAGGTGGCCGCACTCTTCACAGCACTTTTAAAGTACCCTTGGATACTCATCGAATGGATCAGCCAGTTTGCAAAATTACTGGTAACTCAGCCTTGGCAAATGTAATTAGAGACACCTCTGCAATCATTGTAGACGAAGCCCCAATGACGCACAAGAGTGCTTATGAAGCAATTGACCGAACACTGCAAGACATCACAGGAAACAAGAATCCCATGGGTGGCATTCCAACCTTATTTTGCGGTGATTTCCGTCAAATCCTCCCAGTGGTTAAAAATGGCACAAGGGCTTACATTGTCAATGCAAGTTTGAAACAATCCTATCTCTGGAGGCACGTTATAGTGAAGAGACTGACTACTAATATGAGAGCCTATATCTCTGATAACACAGCTGCAGCAGACTTCTCAAAATTGCTTCTCCAAATCGGTAATGGTCAGTTTCCTATCACTTCTTCACCTGACACAATTAAGATTCCAACTGCGCTTGGTAAATGTGTCGGTAATCAGAAGCAACTGAAAGACAAAGTGTACCCAGACCTGCAAAACAATGGAAAATCACCGGATTGGCTTGCTGAGAGGGCTATTATTTCGCCATTAAACAGCAATGTGAATCATTTGAACAATTTAATAATGGATGAATTTCCAGGAGACATAAAGCAATACAAGTCAGTTGATTCGGCTACTAATGAATATGAAGCTGTTCACTACCCTGTGGAGTTTTTAAACTCTTTGGAGATATCTGGAATGCCTCCACACATTTTAAATCTCAAAATTGGATCGCCAATCATGATTCTTCGATCCTTGGAACCGCCAAAAACAACAAACGGAACCAGATGTGTTATCACCAGATTGCACACCAATGTACTTGAGGCCACCATTTCCTGTGGTCCCTACAAAGGCGAAACCGTTCTACTGCCAAGGATCCCCTTAGTTCCATCGGACTCAGAACTTCCATTTAAATTCCGGAGACTCCAATTTCCTGTGAAGGTGTGTTTTGCAATGAGCATAAACAAAAGTCAAGGTCAGACATTTAACACCATTGGCGTAGACTTGACATCAGACTGCTTCAGTCACGGTATGTTCTACGTCTCCATCAGCCGGACAGGAAGTTCAGAAAAACTCTACATTCTGGCTCCAAATCAAAGCAGCAGAAATGTAGTTTACCCTGAGGCTCTTCAGTGAAATGTTCGAGAAATGGATATGAGGAAAAACTGACATGATCTGATTGTGGTAAGTTTTTAGTATTGAATGTGCAAGATAAAATTTAAGCAAGAGTTGAAAATTACTTCAATGAAAAATTTACTATGTAACATCAAGTAACCTTCCTTTTTGATGAAAATGTTTTGTGAAGTTCCTGATTGAATTTCAGTCACTACAAGACGTAGTTAAAATGTTAATCACCTTATGCAATCGTTGCTCTTACAACATCAACTTACTGGAAAGGTGCCCACAGATTTTGGTACCCGAGTGCGCAACAAAGCTCCGTGCGAAGCACGGGTATCTTTGCTAGTATATATATAGTGCCACGCAAAAGCATTGGATACATTACATTGCTTTGCGTGGCACTATATATATATATATATATATATATATATATATATATATATATATATATATATAGTGCCACGCAAAAGCATTGGATACATTACATTACATATATATATATATATACAGTGATGATCATATTTATTGGCACGGTAAAATAAAAGTTAAATTTTGTCTAATAAATTCTAAAAAAGGGATTAAATTAAAGAAAACAACAAAGTATATTATGTATTTTTAACTGGCCTTTCCGATGCAGCAATCGGATTTTAGAAAAAATAAATAACAAAGGAACAACAAACATAATTGCAAAAAACCCTTGTTCAAAATATATATATATATATATATATATGTTAACTGTTTTTTGAGGAAAGAATTCCAACAAAGTGCTCGATTGCAAAGAAAAACTTTTTTATATAAGAGCTTAATATTTATTTATTTATTTATTTAATTGTACAGAAGTTCAGAAAAACATTGGTGCCGTCGGTTTCAAGCCGAACATAAAGGGGACCGGTTAATGGAAAAACGTAAATGATGTACGGCTCTCGTCAGCCATGTTACAGAAACAACATGGCTGACGAGAGCCTAACATCATTTACGTTTTACCATTAACTAGTCCCTTTTATGTTGGGCTGGAACCCGACGGTACCAATGTTTTTCTGAACATCTGTACAATTATATATATATATATATATATATATATATATATATATATATATATATACAGTAAAGGACAATGAAAGAGAGAGCAAGGGAGAAGGAAACAGATATAAAGAAAGAGAACAATTTATAAAATTATATGGCACATAAACTATACAGAATTTTTCGCGTTGGTTTCTTGTGAGAATAACGATTCCTTATAATCATAAAACGCTGAAAATAAAGTGCAGCTGAATTGCTATATATTTTTATAACCTACTTCCTACTTATTAGCACTGTTGAAGTACATACTGAACATGAATAATACAATATTACATCTGCTTATAACATTTCGTTCCGTCAGCCGTCGCCGGATAGAGGTCATAAGTAATTTGCAGATATATTTTTCGGTCGCTTGCCTTCAGGATAAAAATAATTTTTACAATTGCTTTTTCCAATTACTCTAACAATATATATATATATATATTCTTTCTTAGAACTGCACGCCTGTGGAACTCTGTTCCGTCTGCCTGCTTCCCACCGGACTACAACTTGGATGTCTTCAAGTCCAACGTTAACAAATTCCTAATGAACCGCCCCCTTAAGTAAACACTTCATCAAATATCCACACTAACGTAATGTACTTGCAATAACCCTTATCCCTGAGTGGCTTCCGGGCCTTGATAAGTGGTGATCACTGCGTAATATATATATATTGTATTTTGTGTACAGAAAGTTGTTAGATGAGATAAGTCATTGGTACCGCCGGTTTCAAGCCGGATAATTAGAACCATTTTAGATATCCATATCAAGCTCTCTTCAGCCAATAGACATACATATGGAGAGTAGGCAATACATTGTGGATGCGTTATCGGCAGCTCCCGTAACTCTCGCTTCTCCTAATTTGTCACTCAGTTCTCATTCATGAGTGATTTTTCTGATAAAGGGAGAAAAGTATTCTAGTCGACAGTATTTTTCGTGAACAGTTGTCTGAGGTGTCGAAAATTTTCTGTTCCTGTGTTTGTCCTTGTGGGCATGTCACTAGTAAGGGTGCTGGAGGTAAACGTTTTATCTGGGCTGACGTTATCATTCTGATAGTCAGTGACCTGAACCTTGGATTAACCACAAAGAACGCTGTCTTATCAGCAGGTGTAAAGTACTGGGGCTGCTGTATTTGGTGAATGGATTATGGACCATGCAGTAGCTTCTGGTGGGGCTTCTCGATGCCACATTAGTCGGGAATTGTTACGGTATTACCTTATCATGTGCTACAAAATCCCGACAATATTTTTCGGACACTTCAGTATTCGACTTTGCGAGTACATAAAATGACGAAATTCCTTCAATAGAATAGCATAAACATATCAAGACAGAACCTGTAATAAAATGAAAGAAAATCGATTAGGTAAAGAAAAATATTTAATTTTCATCATTTTTTACAAAATACACGCGATATTATTTTCCGGGCATCGTTGAAAAACTGTTAATAGTCTGTAATATCACCTTTCTTAATAACTTTTATCAATCTTTCTTCATAATGATCAAACCTATACAATAGCATCTCTGCATGTTTATATCAGTTGTCTTTTTGGCATCTAATATTCGTTCCCATAGTTGAGCCTCTTTCGTTATTTTAGGTCCACCATAGACAAGTTGCGCCAGCATTTCCCAAACATTTTCCATCAAATTTAGATCTAGGCTTTTTGCAGGCGATTTCAAAGTAGTTATATTCACTTTAGCTATCCATTCTTCCAAAAACAAAATCATCCCCCCCCCCCATCTCTCTTCTTATCCTTGGTAGGGCTTTCTCGTCCAGCATCTGTTTGTAGCTTTCGCTTTTTTGTCGACATTTCAGCCACTCCAACCATATATTTCCATTAGCAAAGATCATACCCAAAACCATGACTTCTCCTCCTCCTCCTCCCCCCCCTCCTCCTCCTCCTATCTGTCGTTTGTTCAGTACAACAGGCTCACCCCTGCTCAACCAAGTATATCATCCATCCGGCCCTCAAAGTTGAAAAGGTTCTCATCAGTAAATATAACCTTCTTAAAGTCAACATGCTTTGTTAACCACCTTTTCGCACTCTCCAGTCTTGCTCCTTTGTGTTTCTTTGTTAGTGTAATTTTTTTCTTAGCCTTTGCATACTTACAACCAATCCTATGCCGCACTCTTTTTACTGTTCGGACGTTTACATCCAATTCACATTTCTCCTTCACTTTTCTTGCTTTAACTTTTTCTCCAGATGTCGAAAGCCGTGTCACAGTCCTCTTCATTCACCTTTCAGTCCTCTTGCCAATTGATCTTTTCCGCCCTCTCTTCTTTTTCTGCTCGGAGTTTGTCGTCAGCATGCATTTGACCGTTGATTTAAACAGCTTCAAATCCAAGGCGATCCTTCTGATACTGAGGCCATTTTCCCGCTTCTTCCGTGCCAAACAAATGACTTTTTTGAATGCACTTTATCTCATTAAACTTAATTGTTTTGTCAGTAGAATAGAACAGATAATTGATTCTAATGATGACAACTAAGTGTACAAGCAGAAAATTTTAATACAGCAACATAGACATGAACATAGCTCTTAATAAAATAGGACTTCTTGTCATGTCAGAAAAATAGTGTCGCGTAAGTTTTCGCAAAAATCACAAAAAAATAAAATTATCAAAGCCAAACTAAAAAAAAAATGATTACACTAGTAGTGGATTTTCACTCTTCAACTAGTTTTTGGCACTAGTGAACACCTTGAAGTACTTTTTTCAAAGTGTCCATAAAATACTGTCGGGCCCCTGTACAAAAATGTTTCTTCGTTCCCTTTTCTCTCATATTTTCCCTCTCTGCCCTGCTCTAACCAAGTTTTTCGACCTGTTTCACAAATCCCCAAAACTCTACGAAAAGTCCCCAGAAAAAATACACGAGTAAACCCAGAACTCCAACTTCCAACGTTGACCCTCACTACCATGTCTCCTTTTCCAGCATCAGGGGTCTACGTTCCAACCTTTAAGAAGGTTAACTCCCAATTAGACAAACCAGATCTATTATTCCTAAGCTAAACCGGCATTGGACCGACAATTATCCTAGGTGATTTTGTAATTAAAGGATACTCTAGCTTAGCATCCAAATCTGACCCTCAAGATCGCCATGAGCATGAAATATATGCCTACATTAAAGTTGGATTTCCATTTGAGAGTGGCATCTCCAGAGAGGACCCTAATTTACACTATAGGTGCTTCCGGGTTGCACTTGCTTACACCGCAGCATTTATATTTGCCCTCTATCGCCCCCACAACAGCGGAGTTACCAGCTAAAAGAGCATATCTGAGAAAATTGACCACATCCTGTCTGGTTATCCTTCAGCCAACATTCACGTTTGTGGTGACTTTAGTGTTCACAATGTGGAATTGTAAAGCCACTCAAACAAGACAGATGAGGAGCGGAGGTTAGGGTTAGGGTTAGCAGATGATGAGCGGAGGTTCTGTCACGATTTCTCTAATGCTTATGATTCCACTCAGATTGTTCAAGAACCCCCCCCCCGTGTGCCTGATACTAACAGTCAGTATGCAAGTCTCCTAGACCTTTCCCTCACAACTTGCCCTGAACTATGTCATCTTTCGTTCTATCACCACTTGAATAATCCGATCACTCAGTTGTATCAGTTAAGATAAAAAAAATGCAATAGGTCCACAGACGTACCTCTCCATCGTACTGTATATTGATACTCTATGGTTGACTGGGATAGTTTTCGTACATTTATTACAGATCTAAATCTGCGTTCCATGTTTAAAAATAATGTGTCCTCTCTGACAGTCAGTATGCAAGTCTCCTAGACCTTTGCCTCACAACTTGCCCTGAACTATGTCATCTTTCGTTCTATCACCACTTGAATAATCCGATCACTCAGTTGTATCAGTTAAGATAAAAAAAAATGCAATAGGTCCGCAGACGTACCTCTCCATCGTACTGTATATTGATACTCTATGGTTGACTGGGATAGTTTTCGTACATTTATTACAGATCTAAATCTGCGTTCCATGTTTAAAAATAATGTGTCCTCTCTGACAGTCAGTATGCAAGTCTCCTAGACCTTTGCCTCACAACTAGCCCTGAACTATGTCATCTTTCGTTCTATCACCACTTGAATAATCCGATCACTCAGTTGTATCAGTTAAGATAAAAAAAATGCAATAGGTCCACAGACGTACCTCTCCATCGTACTGTATATTGATACTCTATGGTTGACTGGGATAGTTTTCGTACATTTATTACAGATCTAAATCTGCGTTCCATGTTTAAAAATAATGTGTCCTCTCTGACAGTCAGTATGCAAGTCTCCTAGACCTTTGCCTCACAACTAGCCCTGAACTATGTCATCTTTCGTTCTATCACCACTTGAATAATCCGATCACTCAGTTGTATCAGTTAAGATAAAAAAAATGCAATAGGTCCACAGACGTACCTCTCCATCGTACTGTATATTGATACTCTATGGTTGACTGGGATAGTTTTCGTACATTTATTCCAGATCTACATCTGCGTTCCATGTTTAAAAATAATGTGTCCTCTATAGTATCAGACCTGACGGAATGGTTAATTGTAGGCACAGACCGCTTTATACCCTCCAAAATATTCCAGCAAAAACCTAACAGCTAGCCGTGGTTATCTCCAGAATGTGTTGCCATTGCGCACAGAAATCACTTTTTCCATTGCTTCCAACGTAATAGATGTACTGAGACTAAAACTGCTTTTAAGATTGCCAGTAACCACTGTAAAAGAATAATCAAAAAGGCGAGAGAGTTGTATGCTCAGTCCGTTAAGTCCAAAGTAGCTGAGCAGCGGTTTGGTTCCCACCAGTTTTGGCAAATAGCAAACAGGGTCTTGAACAGAAGCGTGTGCTCTATCCCAATCATCATCAATGGACCTGAGATAATCTCTTCAGCATCAGACAAAACCAGACTCTTTGCCAAGAACTTTGCAGCTAATTCTACCCTATGCGACCAAGACCGTCAATCCCCTTATTTCCGCCTGTATCACAAAACACACTATGCGACATACAAATGTCTGTGCGTGATGTTGCCAAGCTAATCAAAAATCTTGATTCCAGTAAAGCAACTGGCCCTGACGGCATTTCAATTATAGTGCTGAAAAAGTTTCAACCAGAACTAGCTCCCATACTTACCAAGTTTTGTTTTAAGAAGAATTGCTTCCCAACATTTTGCAAAACCTAATTAGTATGCCCTGTATTTAAGAATTCAGGTGATTGGTTGTTTTCCTCTCAGTACAGACCAATTATTCTTTTGGGCGTCCTGAGTAAGTTGCTGGAATCGGTGTTAAAGAGAGAAGTAGTCAACCATATCAGCAAGAATAATCTTCTTAGTGACATGCAATATGGTTTCCGTTCTGCTAGATCTACAGCAGATGTGTTGACAGTTACATCTCATACAATTAATTAGTGAATCTCTTGACAGAGGCTTCCTTTCTAGGGCAATTGCCATTGACATATCAAAGGCCTTTGATAGGGTAGGGCATAAAGATCTACTTCATAAGATATCCAGCTATGGTATAGCTGAAAATGTCTTCTCAATTACTAAATCATTTCTGTCGGATAGGTTCATAAGAGTAGTATAGATGGGCCGAAACCAGAAGCTTACAGTAATAATGCTGGAGTCCCTCAGGGGTCAATCATAGGCCAAACTCTCTTCCTGATTTACATCAATGATCTTCCAAATAACATCCTAAGATCATTCGTTGACATTTATGCTTTCGACACTACCATCTATGGCAACGCATCAAAGGCCGTAAATGACAAAGTTCTCTCTGACTCTCTTTCCTCTTATCTTGAGCACGCTGTACAATAAGGAAAGCGGTGGCTGGTTACTTTAAATGCAAGTTCCTATCTTTAAATCATCACCGCTCTGATCCTCATCTGGCATCAATTGAAATGAATGGCTTTCGTCTTAGGGAGGCTGCATGTTTTGACAAGTTTCTGGGCTTGACCTTTACTACTGATCTGAAATGAAACACGTGCATCAAATCCGTTTCCTAGGCTGCTGGAAAAATGGTAGGATTCTTCTAGATATCTCACTCCTGGTGCAATTCTCTACTTATATAAAAGTCAGGTACGGCTAATGAGAGAGTATTGCTGTTATATCTGGGCAGGAGTTGCTAGAAGCAGCTTATCCTGCCTTGACAGAGTTCAAAATAGACTTTGTAGCTCTTTTGTCTTCTCTGCAACCTTTTTCCCCACAGAAGAGACGCTATTTTCATGGCAAGTACTAATCGGAGCTTCAATCTATCGTTCCCCCTCGTCAACCTTTATCGACTCGTCTAGCAATACCACTATCAAAATTTCCGCACAATTTCTCTGTGCCTAAACCTAAACGTAGATTCCACAAAACTTCTTTATTAAAACTGCTTTCCAGCTGACTAACATTTGATTGCCTTAAATTCCAACGTAAACAAGTTCTTGATGACCCCCCCCCAAGTTATCCAATTTACAAAATTTCCGTTACTTATGTATACCCATTAATCCTTATCCTCGGGTGACCTTCGGGCCTTGATAAGTGGTGACTCCTTGTTAAAAAAGAACAAAGACAAAAAATACATATATATATATATACATATGCATATACATACACATATATACATATATATATACATGTGAATTAATATATATATATTAATATATATATACATATAAGTATATATGCATATAGATACACACACACACCACACACACGCATATATATATATATATATATATATATATATATATATTATTTACTTTTTAGAAAACAAATTACATAATGTCACGACAATAATATTACCTTGCCGGGTGACCTATACTTCCGACTGCACTGAAACCAGATTAAACTGACCTAAATATTCGCGGATATCTGTAACCTGGCTATATATATATATATATATATATATATATATATATATATATATATATATATATATATATATATGTGTGTGTGTGTGTGTGTGTGTGTGTGTGTGTGTGTGTATATAAATATATGTGTGTGAATATATATATGTATATATATATTTGGACGATGTCAAAACATGGTTAATACACTGCCCGCACAGCAGCAGCCGAATAGCTTAAGGTTAGAGGCATTGACTGTCATTTGAGCGATGCTGTTTCGAACCAGTCTAGCCGCACTAATGGACTATGATACAGCGAAACAGTAGTGTGCGTGGATTGGAACCGGATTGGTAATTGTATCGGAATCGTTAAAATAGAAGCGAATCGGTAATTGTATTGGAATCGAGAAAAATCTTGGCATCATCACATCACTTATATTTGATTTCTCTCCTCTGATGAGAAGAATAGCAAGAACAGCATTCTTTGTAACTCCGAGTATAAGGACTTTAAACATTGTTTGCAGGAGTATTCTGTCGAATAATAATAATAAATTTAATTGTAAATTTTTATTTACATTTTTAATTTCTTTTCTCTTATATATATATATATATATATATATATATATATATATATATATATATATATATATATATATAATCTTTAGAATGTGAGAGAATATATAATTATGTCCACGGCCAGTCAACGTAGCAACTTCCAAGAGTCAAGGAAGCCAACAGACCGCAAATCCAAGACTCGAGTTTCGCTCTCATTTGGTCTCATCATTTAGGAGTACTCGAACCCGAGATTTGAAATCCGAGACTCTTGTATGCTAGGCGAGCACTCTACAAACTGAATAAATACGCCACATACACAAGAATACCTGTAAACTTGCACAGATCAAACAGCCCGCAGCAGAGATTTGACTGTGGAATGAACCTATCACATACTGAACAAGGTTCTGGATATGACCTTAAACTATATCCAGTGGTGAGTACCCAGCTTGCGGGCTTTGGGGAGTGTGGAGCCAACCTTTAATTGCCATTGCTCCCAGGTCTACTCTGACCCGTAGTGGTAGTACCTGTTAGGGTCCCAACTATGGGTTAAATAAAACCGACGTAAAAAACAAATATACTCTATTAAAAAAATGTTCTCCAAAATCACTGGATACAGCAATAAATAACCCAAAAGGGTTGATATGCCGTAAAACAAAAACAACTAACGTACATACTGAACAAGGTATCAAACCAAGTATAACCCAAGCCGACGTCTAACAAGTAGGAATTTTATACTCGTAAGGACGATGCAAAGCAATAAGTAATAGAATCTTCAGAACTTTCTACTGTAAAATTCCTAATGTGGAAACTTCGTGGATCCTAATTCAATCCCAGGAAACATCCGGTCTTCCTGCTACTATATACATAAATATTATTTTGTGTATTTTCAAAATGATATTAACAAATAAAGACTATTGAATTCCCTGATTAAACTTTACTATTTTTGTGTATCTGCATTTTTGCCTTGGTATCACGACGCCATCAAGTATGACTACCGGAAGTGAGTTCGATAAAGTGATAAGATAACGTAACCGGAAGTGAACTTTTGACCTTGTTATTTATTCATTTTGTTTTATCGACATTTGCGCTGGACTTAATCGTGCCCTCCATTTTTGTAAAGAAAGAAAAACATTTTCCTCTTATTCTTTTACTTTAAGGGGACAAAATACTTCCAATAATTGAACAATAGTTGAAACATACTACGTGGAGCGAATCAGATACGGTCTCCGATTTTCTATGATTAGCATACAAAGACGAAATGAGTAAGGAGGAAGAAACGATGAAGATCTCTCTGTCTCTATCTGTCTCTCTCTATCTCTCTCTATCTCTGTCTCTCTCTGTCTCTCTCTATCTCTGCCTCTCTCTGTCTTTCTCTCTCTATATATATATATTATATGTGTGTATGTGTGTATATATATGTGTGTGTGTGTGCATATATATATATATATATATATATATATATATATATATATACACACATACACGTCGATACAGGTGTCAGACGGCTAATATATTTTTAAAATAATAATATGCTGCTCCCCATTTGGGGGTACCAAAATTGGTTAAAGAGAAAATATTTCCCAACTCGTATTTAGGTAAAAATGCACTTTTGGATATATAATTGAATTAATTCAAAAACTAGCCCAAACCAAAAACAAACATAAAAAAACTCGATACATTCAGCCGTGTGATATAGCCTAGTGGAAGGGGATACATTTCTTACCATGGAGTCCCGATTTCGAATCTCGCTAGATTCAGCCCCTTTCATGAGTAGACGACGAAACACGTGTCAGAGGATAATTTTATTTAAAAAATTATTCATATATATATATATATATATATATATATATATATATATATATATATATATATATAAGTGAAAATGTCTGCGTGTGTGTAAATTTCCCTACGCAATAACTCTGTCAATTTTCAGTTTACAGACTCGAAATTTGATATACTTGATATACAGCGTAAGGAAATTTGGGAAACTCTTTGTGATCGGTTTTCGGCCAGAAATATGGCTGCTAAGGGGTCAAAGTTCAACGATTTGATATATATATATATATATATATATATATATATATATATATATATATATATATATATATATGGGAAGTTAAAAAGAATAAGATCTATTCTTTAAGAGGAGACTTATCAGGATAATTCAAAGCTCAACTAATAATTGTGGAGCTTATATCGAGTATAAATAAAATTGAAAAAAATGACAATATTAAATTACTTTATTTCGTATATTTTACATATAATATTTTGAAAATTAATTGTGAATGAGTAAAACATTGAACAGCGTACGTAAGCTGCGAAATTGTTTTACCAAAATCAGGGGTCAGTTGCTGTCTGTCGCTGTAACTATGTCAAATGGCTACCACGTTCCCCTGACTAGCCCCGACTTTTTCCTCTGAGGGTATCTTAAAGAAAGAGTCTGTCTTTACAAACCCCAAACCCTGAAAGAATTGAGAAAAAAAAACATCAGGAACGAAATTAGGGAGTTGAATCCCAATCCAGTGAATCAGTGCTTGGATCCAGTGATTCCGCAATCTGTCATGAATGATGTTTTGAAAAGAACGCAAATATACGAAGCTGCAAATTGGCAACATTTAAAAGACAATATTTTTCATAAATAAAGAGTGTTTAAATTTTGCATTTTCTTTTCATAAAATACCAATGTCTTATTCAGATTCCGTTAAAATTACAGAAAGATGTCATCAAAAAATAAAGAATTATTTAAGTTCAAAACACTTTAGTGGTGTTTTGGACACCCTGTACTAATATTTTGTTTAGTGTCTGAATTTTTTTAGATGAGGATTGGTTATTCGTATTATTTTGATTCAACGGGCTACTGTTCTCATGAACGTAACCCCCAACTTTCCTCTGTTTAATGTTGTCAGACTCGTGAATGTTTCCGTTGAACAGTGACCCGTTGAACACAGTCGTTAGATCACTTGAAAAAAATGATTGTAAAAGTTATATTCTCCTGAAGGTTGAAGGTTCAATTCTAAGTGTGGGCGACAAAATTCAGGTGATCAGTTATCTCCCTCCCAATGCATACCAATCAGTCTCCTATGCGCCACGAGTAAGTTGCTGGAATCCGTGTTAAATAGAGAAGTAGTCAACCACCCCAGCAAAAATAGCCTGCTCAGTGACATCTAATATGGTTCCCGTACGGTTAGATCTACAGCAGATGTGCTAACAGTTATATCTCATAGGATTAGCGAATCTCTCAACGCTTCCTTTTGATGGTAATTGTCCTTGACATACCCAACGCCTTTGGTAAGGTATGGCATAAAGGTCTACTCCACAAAATCTCCAGCTACGGTATATCTGGATATGTCTTTTCAATCATTCAATCATTTCTCTCTGAAAGGTTCATAAGAGCAGTGGTTGATGAGCAGAAACCACAAGCTCACAGTATAAATGCTGGAGTCCCTAAGGGGTCCATTCTGGACTCAACTCTCTTCCTGATCTACATAAATGATTTTCCAAATCACACCATAAGCTCATTTGTAGACATTTATACTGACGACACTACCATCTATGGCAGCACTTCAAAGGCCATAAATGACCAAGTTCTCTCTGATTATCTTTCCTCTAGACTTGATCACGTGGTTCAATGAGAAATGACGTGGCTGATTAATTTTAATGCATCTGAAACCAAGTTTGTATCTTTCCACCGCCAACGCTTTGATCCTCGTCTTGCATCACTTGAAATGAATGGCTCTCGTCTTGAGAAGGCTACATGTTTTGACAAACTTCTGGGTTTGATCTTTACTCCTGATCTTAGATGAAACACGTACCTAAAATCAGTTGCCAAGTCTGCTGGTAAAATGGAGGGATATCTCACTGATGATACAATTCTCTTCCAGTATAAGTGCTAAGTACGCCCAAAGATGGAGTACTGCCGCAACATCCCCGCAGAAGATACTAGAAACAGCCGATCCTGCATTGACAGAGGTAAAAATGCACTTCGTAGCCTGATGAAGGTTCCTCTCTTTTCTTTCCTGCAACCTATTTCCCACAAAAGAGATGTTGCGAGCCTGCCTCTACTTTATCGCTATTTTCATGGCAAGTGCTCGTCTGAACTCCGATCTATGTTTTTCTGGCATGATATTCACAAAAAACACTCGTCTAGGTGAAACCACTATCAATAATTTCCTCCACTCTTTATCTGTGCCTAAACTTAACTTAGATTCCATGAACAAAGTTTCTTTCTTAGAACTGCACGCCTGTGGAACTCTCTTCCGTTTTCCTGCTTTGCAACTGACTACAATATGATCAACTTCAAGTGAAGTTTAACCTATGAATGTAGGTTTGTGTATATAAATATGTTTAGTCGACTACTCTTGCCAATGTTAACTGATTTCTTCCCAATTTTGATTCCTTGTCAATATTTTTGCTGGCTAAAACCCAAATCAAAAGTGTGCTACAGGTCCAAATATGATATACACAGACATGACAGAAAAGAATAGACATTAAGATTAATATTTTTTCATAATATTACTATAATATATTACTATGACAGTACTAGTATATTACTATGACAGTACTAAATGGGTGACTATAATATATTACTATGACATTACTAAATGGGTGACTATAATATATTACTATGAGAGTACTAGTATATTACTATGACAGTACTAAATGGGTGACTATAATATATTACTATGATAGTACTAAATGGGTGACAATAATATATTACTATGACAGTACTAAATGGGTGACTATGACAGTACTAAATGGGTGACTATAATATATTACTATGACAGTACTAATATATTACTATGACAGTACTAAATGGGTGACTATAATATATTACTATGACAGTACTAATATATTACTATGACAGTACTAAATGGGTGACTATAATATATTACTATGACAGTACTAAATGGGTGACTATAATATATTACTATGACAGTACTAAATGGGTGACTATAATATATTACTATGACAATTCTAATATATTACTATGACAGTACTAAATGGGTGACTATAATATATTGCTATGACAGTACTAGTATATTACTATGACAGTACTAAATGGGTGACTATAATATATTACTATGACAGTACTAAATTGGTGACTATAATATATGACTATTACAGTACTAAATAGGTGACTATGACAGTACTAAATGGGTGACTATAATATATTACTATGACAGTACTAATATATTACTATGACAGTACTAAATGGGTGACTATAATATATTACTATGACAGTACTAATATATTACTATGACAGTACTAAATGGGTGACTATAATATATTACTATGACAGTACTAAATGGGTGACTATAATATATTACTATGACAGTATAAATGGGTGACTATAATATATTACTATGACAGTACTAAATGGCTGACTATAATATATTACTATGACAATTCTAATATATTACTATGACAGTACTAAATGGGTGACTATAATATATTGCTATGACAGTACTAATATATTACTATGACAGTACTAAATGAGTGACTATAATATATTACTATGACAAGACTAATATATTACTATGACAGTACTAAATGAGTGACTATAATATATTACTATGACAGTACTAATATATTACTATGACAGTACTAAATGGGTGATTATAATATATTACTATGACAGTACTAAATGGGTGACTATAATATGTTACTATGACATTACTAAATGGGTGACTATAATATATTACTATGACAGTACTAATATATTACTATGACAGTACTAAATGGGTGACTAGTTAGGAATACCAGGTCCTGCATGGGCTCTCTGGTTATCTAAGCGTTATTTCCTATATTTGTTTATTATTATTTACAGATAAGAATTTTGCTGAAATAACTTGGAGTATCTCATTAAAATAGCTCTTAACAACATTAAAGCATGCCACGCACAAGAGAAGCATCAAACGTATCAGAATTTTTATGCGACGACGAATCGTGGATCAACAGGAAGTTAGTTTTCCCTTTTACCAATTTAAGCACGTCTGATTTAACGCAACCGAGTTCTTTTTTCATCTAAAAAAAAATCAGAAAAATGAATTAAAGTTAGTTACATTAATTATAATGTAAATGAAAGTGGGCTCTCTCTACCCTGCTAGAAGGTTATTCACACCTAAGAGTATTGTGTATCTCTACAAAGCCATTGTTCGCGCATGCATCGACCATTGTTGCCACATTTGGGCTGGTGCATCTATCACTAGTCTCTCGCTTCTAGATAAGATAAAAAAAAATTGCCAACCTATAAGATCCCATACTGTCAGCCAAACTCCAACCAATGTCCCATTTATGCATACATACGGTTTTTTACTGATATAAATGTCATCTATATAAAAAGGTATATGTCTGTCTGTCTGTCTGTCTCCATATTTTCAAACTATCTCCTTGTAAACAAAAATCGCAGAGCGGCGCTAGGGATCTCAAATGATTAGACATTTTACGGACGTCTGATTGAACTGATTTGACTGGACTGAGTTCTTCTTTTTTCCAATTTTGTTGGATAACTTTCCAGTTCGCCGGTCTGTCTTTTTTTAATTTCAGCTGCCATGCTGTATATTATGGCGTCCAGTAGTTAGTGTTGTGTGGTCATATTCTTCTCAAGCGCTTCCAATCGGTGCATCCGATCGTCCCCAGAAGCGATTGTTGTTGCTGTTGTCATTTTCTTTATTGAGGCTTGGTGTATTTATAGAGAATTCTATTTTTTATATATTTATTTTTTTTAAAGGTGGGTAGGGGCTAATTATTTATTCATTTAATATCGAAGCAAATACGCTAACCGTATTCAGCAACTGAAAATAAATAAATAACTAAATAAATAAAATATAAAATAAGAAAATCAAAATTAAAAATAAGTCATTCGCCCCTACCCATCCTGCGCCCACCTTTATGACCAAAATAAAATATATAGAACTAACTAAAAATACACCAAGCCTCAATAATCTGAGGCCCCTAGTTTTAGTTTCGGAAAAGATAGAGTTTTAATATATAGAGATATACAGACAAACAGGCAGACATACATTTGGCCTTATGTATATATATATATATATATATATATATATATATATATATATATATATATATATATATATAAAACGAGAGCGTGAAAAATAAATATTAATAAGGCATATGAAAAAGGATTGCGTTAAAGCGAGTGTGTATATGAATCGAACAAGGGGAGCCGTGTCTCTCCTCTTTTGAGCGTAAATACACCATTTTGCCTCTCAACCATAATAATGTCATGACGCTGTCCAGTTGGGCACGGCCATGCCTGGGGGGACCCAGACAATGCCGAACATTCACGAAAAGCAAAATTCCTCGCTTGTACATTGTGCGTAGTTATGTATAGGCCAGGACGCAAAAAAACAAAACAAAAAAAAAAAACGATATAAAAAAAATTACGTCAGAGGGCGTGGGTGGGAAGTCCAAAGGGAGCGAGGGTGTTGAGGGCAAGAATTTACAAAAAAAAAAAAAAAAAAAATTCCAAAAAAGCAATAATAAAAGTGTACTTTTGTAGTATTTCCTACGTCACAATAACGCAGAACTTATGAGGGTAAGGGTTACCTTTTTTTTGTCGTCAAAAAATCCTCCACCCAGATTTTTTATAACACGCAAACATTTTTATATCGACTGAAGAACATTAATTGTCATTGTTAGATTAAAAAAAAGAAGAAGCAAAATCATATTAATCTTGCAGTCTTCACTTCAAGCGCAACGAACGGGAAAGAAAAAAAATTGAATGCTAAGAAACATACACACGCACAATATATCGAACAAACAGTCTAAAACTCCATTGAATATAACATTGATTGGGAATGTACTTTCGGAGATATTTATTTCTCTCCCACAGTGAGAAATCTCACACAACTAACATGCGTATCAACCTCCTAAAACAAAAAGGAAAATAACAGCGAATACCCGTGGGAGCGCAAAAAAAAAAAAAAATGAAATAAAAAAATTAGCCGCAGTAGCCAGGCTCGAACTATAATACGAAAAAGGAAAAGGAGGTAAAAAAACAACAACAAAAAAAAACAAACGGCTACATGTAAAGCCCACGCGACTTGTGACGTCAAGGGCCTCCGGAATAATGCCTTTTATACGTACGTCGAGATACCCCCCCCCCAAAAAAAAAAAAACCCAGACCAGTCGACGGTCAAAGAATCAATTTTTTTGGCCAATTTTCGATATTTGTCGTCCGAGAAATCAATCTTGCAAAAGATACCAATTTTGTCAGTGTTCGTTGCATTTTCCCTTTTATATGTAACATAAACGTCGGAGAGGTATGGATTGAAGGAAGGGCACTCTGACCTTGCAAAATGCCTAGGCACCTCCGTCGGTCAGGGATTAGCAAAAATAAGCTCCTTTTCTAAGAAAGAAAGCAAAGCCCGGAAGAGTGGGCCGTCTAGAATTGCACAGGGCCCACCCTACACCGAATTAAATACGGTAAAAGTCATTACACGTTGCTTTTGGGGCCGAGAGAACAAAATCCCTGATGCATAAAAAAATAAATATAAAAATGAAAAAAATATAAAACGATAAGTTGCCGTTAATATTATAGTTATTAGCTACATATACGACAAAATCACGTTGTCATAGCGGTTTCCGCTATACCACTGAAGTTAAGAAACGTCGAGCCTGGACAGTACTAAATGGGTGACTACTTAGGAATACCAGGTGCTGTATGAGTTCTCTGCTTACCTTGGCGTTGTTTCAAATCGTCCTGGAATTCTTCTTGGAATCAAGCAGTGTCGATTACCTAGCGTGAGATTGCAGATTGTGGAACCCTTGCTTTAGAATTACACGTGCAGTAACCCGCACAGAGGGTATCCTTTGTTTCTCAAATCTGTTGGGATAACGCACATTTATCTCCAAAGATTATCGAAAGAGTTGGAGAGTACTCGAAATATTGGGAAACATATTGTTAACCAGACTCCAGTGAACACCACCGGTTGTTGTCAGGGAGTAATCTCTGATTGTGTCCTGTGTGAGAACTCCTAGTGAGTAAAAAAAAAATAAAAATAAAATAATAATAATAATAATAATAATAATAATAATAATAATAACAACAACAACAAACATGACCTGTAGAAATTCCACAGGGGACTCATTCATATGTAATATATTGATGTTGGCATTCTGTAGATGTTCAGTGTAAATGGAGACGCTCGGATATTATTGTATCACTTTTGTTAAAACTGTAAAAATATTTATCTAAGTTATGAGGGACGGTCGGCCTACTCCGGTCGTAAAGTACGTATATGTTATTATAGAGTTAATGTTCTATCGATTGTTATATATTATAAAATTGTGATTGAAAAAAGATATTCATATTACTTAAGTGCATCAGCTTCAATCGAAACCGAAACCAAACGAATTCTTGATAAGATTATTTATAAAAAAGTAAATGACTTGAGTGCAATCAGCTATAGTTGAAAGCGAAACCAGAACTTATAAAGAATTCTTAGCAGAATTATTTACAAAAAAAAAAAATGACTTCTTAAGTGCCATCACCTAGAAACAAAAACTTATGAAGAATTCTTGGTAAAATTATTTATTACAAAACAAGGCCGATAGCCATTAATCGCGTGCTCTCGTGTAATGAATGAATGCGTGAATGTAGGATTGACATGAAATTCTTAAAGATAAACTAAAATGACCGAAAAATGGGCCGAGATGATTTAAATAAATAAAAAGTAAATGACTTAGAACGACTTTAATGAACTTAAGGATGAATTGAATGACCTTAAGAATGACTTGAATGCTTAAAAAATAACTGGGATCCTTCAAAAACAACTTGAATGATCTGGAGAATGACTTGAATGGCTTTGAGACTGACTGGTTGTAAAATGGGTGATCATTTTACATTAAATTAATACAGAAAAGTGATCCCCCACTTTATATCACAAAGTTACAAACATAAGTACAGCATGTAGTAAGAACAGATACTACACTTTGAGATATTAAATCTTTTATTCATGTTAAAAATACAGTCAAAATCAACAATGAACAAAAAACTTAGGCACATGGTCAACTCGAAGGGAGGTGGGGGATTGTGGGTGTCGTTGGTCATCCTTGTCACTCCAGAACTAAACAAAATCAAAAGTTTCTCCCAGCTAATATCTTTTACCATAATACCGCATTCACCCTTTCATACTGGAGGACACCCTACTTAACTGAACAGAAAAAAAACGGTAATAAAAAATAAAAAGTATATATATATATATAATTACACACACATATATATATACATATATGCATATGTGTGTGTATGTGTTTTTGTATTGTTTTATTTTACTTCAGTCGAAGTTCTCAGAAATCAAGGGGCCCACAACCAGGTGCTAACACTTGAACTCTATATGAGATACATAAATATTCGAATGTTCCATTAAAGTTCTTTATCTCTCAAACACTGAGTTAGTAAAGAAATTGAGAACATAATTTTCCTCTCCCCAATTAACCATTTTTATACGTTGTAGTATATCTTTCATGTTGGTCTCATGGTCTTACTGGATTTCAGGACAAGAATTTATCTAGTCTGGTGGAGTATCCAGCTTCGTGCTATTACTTGAGGTAATATCACTTGGAGAAGGTGCACCATTCCTCGAAAAAGCTGTGGGGTAGCCGTAGTGAGGAGATCTTATTTGGGCTGCGAATACTATGTGATTTTGAATATTTGGT
>NC_136523.1:13600178-13647678 GCF_053919585.1 Euprymna scolopes | reverse complement strand
AATAAACAAATAAAAAGAAAGAAGAAAAAAGATTATTTTCTTTTTTGTTTGTTTAATTTTATTTGTCCGTAAACATATATCCATTGAAATACTGCTGTCAATTACGGGCACCAAATGATCGTCATGGAAACGGGAGAATTATTGTGTACAATGACGAAGGGGTCAGCAGTGTCGGCCCCTTAAGTCGTTTGCATCGACTGACGTTACAGCCGATCATAGATATCAGCCGAAAGTATTTCATAGTCGTAAAAAAAAAATACGATCAGACTTTCTTGCAATTACCGGATATTTTTATGACACAAAAGAGTCACAACTTCTTAAAAATGTTTTCACCCTAAACATGGCAGGTTACCACTGAAACATAATGCTTGCTGTGAATTAAATGAACAACCTACAAGGGTACGCTAGATGACAAGATCATGGATGATATCAGGTCAGGCTGCCTAAAGAAAATGGCTTCTTGCCCTCAAATACAGGAAAATTAATTTTACTGTTTTTTTTTTCCGTTTTGAAATACTAAGTCAAACAAAATTAAGTCTATATATCTATAAAAGTTAAATTGTCGGTGTGTGTGTGTGTGTGTGTGTGTGTGCATTTCCTTACAAAACTAATCAGTCAATTTTCCTACAGATTCGAAATTTAACATAAGGGGTATTGGGATTTGGGAAAATCTTTTTAATCGATTTTCGGCTAGAAATTTGGCTCTCAAGGGGTCAAAGTTCAACGATTTGACCTGGGAAAACTCTACCAAACTCTTTCGCCATTTTAGGTTTTCTACACTTGGAATTTTAGACATGGACATAAATAAATAAAATAAAAAACAAAAAATACAAAATAATTTGTTTTTATAAAATAACCAAACACTTTATTTTTTCATGCATAATTTTTTCGGAGCAAAAGAAATTCTATTTTTTTTTCTATTCGATATTGACATAACAATAAAACAATTTTTTCTGCGCAACGAAACAGATCTGTAAATAACCTGCCAAAATTTTGGAATTCTGAAAGAATTTGGTAAGTAATATATTTCGAACTTGGTATGTAGCTACACTGTCATCGCTTTATATATATATATATATATATATATATATATATATATATATATATATATATATATATATATATATATATATATAAAGCGATTGCATATATATGACATGTTGACATATATATATATATATGTGTGTGTGTGTGTGTGTGTGTGTGTGTATGTCAAACACTGTGTGGGCAGTGAATTAACTAATTCACTGCCCACATAGCAGCAGTCGAATAGAAGCCCCGACTGTCATATGGGCGTCGGTCGGGTTTTAAACCTGGCTTGAGGTAATTGCTTGTCTAGCCGTACTGATGAGCTGTGAAACAGCGAAACAGTACTGTATGTGGAGAACTATAATGCTCCCTATCCTGGGTTGAGCATATTGGAGAAGTGATATACAAATTACCATTAGCGTATGAAGCGATGCTCTTTGTGTAAACAAATTGAGCGCAACGGTTACTGTCGTATGGGCGATCGGGTTTCGATCCAGGCTTTAGGTAGTTGCTTGTCTAGCCGCACTGATGAGCTATGAAACGCTATAAAACAGCGGAACAGTAATGTGGATGACTATATATATATATATATATATATATATATATATATATATATATATAGTCATTCACATACAGTACTGTTTCGCTGTATCACAATTCATTAGTGCGGCTAGACAGACATCTGCCTCAAGCCAGGAGTAAAAGCCGAACGCCCGTACGACAGTCTAGGCTTCAAACGATTACGCTATTCGACAGCTGCTGTGCGGGTAGTGAATTAATGATGTTTTTTACATCGTCCAAATCTATATATACGTGTGTATGTGTGTTTGTGTGTGTGTGTGTGTGTGTGTATATATATAGGTGTATGTATTATTTATTTGCAGACTGCTATCCTCGTCTTCATACTTGTTCTTCTACCGTGTTTCGGCCAACTCGTCTTCTGACCTTCTTCGGGTTATTAACCTTCGTGGACCGTGGCGCAGTGGGCAAAGGAGTTGAATGTCTACGTTTCTAGGTGAGCATTGTCTGAAGATAGCGGTTTCAATCCTACCCAAAGCAGGCCAAAAGTTTACTTTGCCAAAACTCGTGAGACGACAACAACAATTAATGAAAGCAGTTAATTACTAGGGATACAGTTTATCCTACCCCGTCGCAGTTAACAACCTATCCATAAAACTACTTTTTGTTTTGTGGAATATTTAAAAGCGATATTCGTTTTCAGCATAACCGAAAGCCCATACAATTCGTCATTTTAAAAGTGATTGTTGAAGTGAAAAGTAAGTAAGAATTTACCGACTTTTTTCTTTTTTTTTAATATTAAACCAGTGGAAGCAAACAAATGTTTCCTTCTTATGATATTTTTTTATTAAGGTTAAGGCACTCAGCATTTTGGCGCCTTCCGATGTTTTGTATACCACTGGTCTTTATACTGTATAAGTACCTAAATTGTTTGCATGAATAAAAAAAATAAAAGCTAGCAAAGATATGAGGGACTTTTTTTTTTGTTTATTAATACTAATCGAAATTTTTTAATGTATAAACGAGCACACATTTAACAATATTTAACCATCGATTTGACATAAAGCACTCATTCTACTTCAATTGGTTACCACTAGAAGGCCACTGTTCGCCCATGCAGGAGTAGTGTTACCACATCTAGGCTGGTGCATCTGTCACTCGTCTCTCCCTCTTAGATACGGCCCCAAAACAAGTTGTCAATCTAATCGGTTCCACTTTATCAACTAAGCTCCAGCCCCTGTCCCATCAATTTTGCATTACTGTGCCTGTTTTACAAATATATTAATGCAATGTGTTCTGATGAACTCGTTTCACTTGTACCCCCTCCACGTACATATCCCCGACAAATCTGCTAAGCAATAAGATCTCGCCCCTTCACTGTTGATGTCACTAAATGCTAGAAAGCTTTCTATTCTAATTGTTTCTTCCCTCGAAGAGCTGGACTTTGGAATTCCCTTCCAGCTGCCTGCTTCACTGGCTGTACTGATAAGCAGAAGTTTAAATGTAACATAAACAAATATCTTGTTAATCTTTCCTAGACATGGTCCTAAATAGTAGCCCTTTACGTCCAAGGGGTCAACATGAGTAAACTAAATAAATAATATTTGCCCGTTGGTAATGAGCTTATATATATATATATATATATATATATATATATATATATATATATATATATATATATATATATATATATATATATATATATATATATATATATATATATCCGAAAGGATACGGCCTCCGCTAATCGAGCCAGAGATGTCTCGTGTCGCGGGGTTCGAATCGTTCGACTGGTAGTAATCGTGACACCCTGCACTGAAGAATCCCGAAAGGATGAAACACTAGTGTCTGTAGGTATTTAATTATTATAGTAAAAAAAAAAAATAATTATGACAGCCCCTTTAAGAAATACGTTTCTTATCGTTGAGCACTTTCTGTTGAATTAAAAAGTCGGTCAATTTAGCTCTTATGCGTAGATCATCGTATAACGATTTGATCACTGTCTGTCTGACGTAATGAACATTTAAATTAAAATGCTTAAAATTCAACGCTATTTCACATGATTAATGGTAGCCGAAAGGATACCGTCTCCGCTAATCGAGCCAGAGATGTCTCGTGTCGCGGGGTTCGAATCGTTCGACTGGTAGTAATCGTGACACCCTGCACTGAAGAATCCCGAAAGGATGAAACACTAGTGTCTGTAGGTATTTAATTATTATAGTAAAAAAATAATTATGACAGCCCCTTTAAGAAATACGTTTCTTATCGTTGAGCACTTTCTGTTGAATTAAAAAGTCGGTCAATTTAGCTCTTATGCGTAGATCATCGTATAACGATTTGATCACTGTCTGTCTGACGTAATGAACATTTAAATTAAAATGCTTAAAATTCAACGCTATTTCACATGATTAATGGTAGCCGAAAGGATACGGCCTCCGCTAATCGAGCCAGAGATGTCTCGTGTCGAGGGGTTCGAATCGTTCGACTGGTAGTAATCGTGACACCCTGCACTGAAGAATCCCGAAAGGATGAAACACTAGTGTCTGTAGGTATTTAATTATTATAGTAAAAAAAAATAATTATATATATATATATATATATATATATATATATATATATATATATATATATATATGGATGTGTGTGGGTGTGCGCTGTGCGCGCAGATCATCATATAATGGTTAGATCACTCTGACAGACGTTAAAAATATTTAATAATAAATGTTTTAATTTCAACAATATTTCTCGCAGTTAACAGTGGCTGAATGGGTTAGGTCCTTGCTAATTGAGTCAGAGATGGCTTCTGTTGCTGGGTTCAGATCTATCGACCGATGTTTATGTGTTTATGTGTGTGTATTTAGTAGTGATGGGTCGATTCCAATATTTTCCCCGATTCCGATACAATTATCAATTCCGCACTAAATTCCCGATTCCGATACAATTACGATTCTGATTCCGATTTTTTTTTTTATTAATTTCTAAAGATTTAACTTGTTTTCCCCGATTACTGTAAAAAAAAAAAAAACTCACGTTCAAAGTGCATGTATTTTCCCTTGTGGGGGATGATCTAAATATTTTTAGTTCAAAATTAATAAATATTCACTATTTTATCATTACTACGAGCAGTGGAAGATTTTGCTTTCAGCAAAATCAAATAAAAACAATGAATAAAGGAATCGTTTTTAGGCATCAGAAAGTAGGCACAAATTTCCCCCATTTCGATACCCATTCCGATATTCCAAAAAGTTCCGATTTTTCCGAATCTGAATTCTGATTCTGATTAATCGTCCCATCACTAGTATTTAGACAGCATTCTTTCCTTTAAGCATACTACGTTTGAACAAGATAGTATTATATTAATTCCTAGGAAAGTCACTTTCCGAAACATGTCATTTTCAACGATAATCCCCCTTTCATTATTTTCTTTTCTTACTCTCCTCATGCGACCGGGAACATTATTATATTTGCCATATTTTTTTTCAATAGCGCCGTCCGTATTTGTTTCTTTTGCAAAAGCATTTGACATTAGTTCTTTCGTTTTCATTTCTGAAAATAATAAACCATCCCACCAATTACTCCAGACAATTTTATTGGTAGTTCATGTCGTTTCTCGGTTAATATAGTTGGCATAGATACTGTAAGCTCAATTATTTTCGAATGCGTCTGAATTCATCACCAGAAATAATTAACCTAAACTTATTTTCCACTGTTTGCAGAAGCTTTCTTTTTAATGTACATTGTATTACTAGTTAATTGTTTATTAAATACGTTAAATCATTCATGTCACTGTTAGGAGATTTTAGTATTTTATTACTGTTTTTTTTTAAATTAAAATTTATGGATTTTGTTTAAGATTAATTAATAATGTTTATTTATTTTTTATTCAATTTTCACCCCAAACAAGGCACAGTGCCACTTTGAAGACGGGGGCTACTATCAATTTAATTAGCGGGGTCATTATGAAGGGCGATGAGTAGAAAGATGTTTGTTAACATTACACTTGAACTTCTGCATATCAGTGCAGTTGGGAAAGCAGAATCCCGGAAGGGAGTTCCAAAGACCCGCAGTTCTGGGGAAGAAACTATTGGAGTAAAAGGCTTTCTTGCACCTAGGGATCTCTACTGTAAAGGGATGAATGAGACTTAGTAACTTGTCGGGTTTATCGTGGGTAGTTACGTCGGGAAGGTACAAGTGTTTGCAGTTGGTCAGAGCATTCACCATTAAAGTATTTGTAGAACAGGCAGAGGGATGCAACATCTCGTCGATGGGACAGAGGCTGAAGCCTAGATGACAGTTCAGGACCTATCAGGTTGGCGACTCTTTTTTTGAACCCTGTCCAGGAGCGAGAGACAAACAGCAGAGGCACCAGCCCAGATGTGACAACAGTACTCCATACATGGGCGAATGGTGGCTTTATAGAGGTATAGGATACTGTCAGGCGTAAGTAGTTTTCTATCACGGTAGAGGGAGCCAAACTTCTTTGCAGCAGCCTTGGCAATGCTCTCAATGTATCTATTCCAGTTCATATTCCCTGTAAACGTTTCTAATATTTCGAGTTTATGGTAATTAGTATTTTGTTGTCTGCATAAAATTTTTATCAAATTATAGCCGGGACAAGAAAATTGATGAACCAGGTGTTGTCTTCAGAAAGATTCATGGTTAATATACTAAAAAAATCGTAAAATCTATCGTTTCCCGGGGAGAGTTACTTGATTGAGGAACATCCTGGGAACGCAACCAGCTCACTAAGTGTACAAATGATATCCAAACGATAGGCGCATGGAAACATCAAGTAAAACGCGTCAATATATAGCTCGCTTCTTGTCTTCATTGCCTCGGACAGGCATCTTTCTATCGTCGACATTAATGGCATGCTGGAATTTAATGCTGGTATAAAAATAGCGAACAAATGCATTTTTATACAAGTATAATTTATTTAAGATTTAACAATGAGGAGAATATTCTTATAAAGACCAGTTGAAATGAAACCAGACGCATGCTATGTAACGTGCATCCAGGAGATAAGCGCCCGCGTGTTTGCGTGTTGTGTGGGTACGTGGGAGAGACGGATGAGGGGAAAAAGACTTACCTCGAGACCAGCTCAGCGTTACCGACCAAAAATAGAAAAGAGGGACCAAGATGGCGACCGCCGTCTTTTGTAAAGTATGATGTCTCGCAAAGTCACACGAATTCTCGGAATATGCAAATTTAGCCGACCTAGAACGACGATAAAAGCGGGTGAGGGGAAAGACGTGGGGAGTGACGATTGAGTTGGCTGGGGAATCGTGTGGCTGTTGCTTCTTGTGCCGTGTTGAGGATATCATACCGTGTTAAAGAGAGAGTCGGGCGCCATCTTGAATTTTTCCCTACATTTTTTTTCTTACAGTAATTTCTCACATTTACAAGCTATTCCGGCCATTTGGCCTCTAGGACTATGACCGAGTCGAAATTTGACTTAAAGCTCATACCCGAGTTTGACGGGTCCACGTCCATCGTCGACTGGGTTGAAAGGGTCGAGCTGACGTGCGACCTTTGTGAGGTGAAAAGGGTACACACTGTAATTCCCCTGAGATTGGCTGGGGGTGCCTTGAGTGTATATCAGCAAGTGTACACGGTGGAGGGGTGTCGGAGCGGACGCTTGCGTACGCGTTTGTGGCGGGCCTTCCCACTCGGGTGAAGCAGCTACTGAGAGCCTCAACCAGCGTTTCAACAACGACCATGGAACACTTGATGGAACGTGCTCGAGCCATCATCAAAGATGAGGAGGACCTGGGGGAACCAGTTGTGATGGCGACACAGACAGGCCAGATTGGCGCTCGGGAGATTCCGAATCAGAACCCTGCAAGCAATGGGAAATGTTTTCGCTGCGGCCGACGCGGACATTTTGCAAGGAATTGCACCAACAGGGGGCGTGTGCGCTGTTTTAAGTGTGGCGGTTTGGGGCATCTAGCCCAAAACTGTGCGGGAAACGTATCAGGGGAGAGGACGTCAGCGCCGCCCTGCTCCCCGAGCAAAATTTGAACAAGGCGCAACCAGTAATAACCGTCTACGTAAACAGGATACCCTGCTTAGCACTTCTCGACTCAGGCTGTTCGCATACTATAGTGAGCACCAGGCTGTGTCCAAGTTGGACTAAGAGGAAGATCAAAGTCACCACGATAGGAGGCGAGACCCAGACATGCTGTGGAGCTGGAACTGTCAAGATCTACACGGACACCGGTGCAGCCACTAAGATCAATGTGCTCGTGACCCAAGGAAATCTCCTGGGGTTTGACCTGTTGCTCGGATACGATGCCATCAAGGCGCTGGGGGGAGTCGCAATTCATCGGGATGGAAAGGTGCGATTCTTAGAGGCCCCAGTGTGTGCAGCGCTCCATATCGATAGGCCGGATTTTACAGTGGACTACGACTCGCGCAAGAGGGCCTGGATTGCATCTTGGAAGTGGACCGAGGGAATGGCACCGACTAAACTCAAGAATGGGGTTGCAGAGTACCCTATACCCAGTGAGGCCCGAGCAGAATATGAAAGGGAACTAAAGGCGTGGATCCAAGATGGCTGGTTAATCCCCTACCCTGAGGACAAGCTTGGGCCTCCGAAGGGTCTAATACCCTTGATGGCAGTAGTCCAGCATAACAAGTCGAAAGTACGGCCCGTGCTGGACTATAGGGAGCTTAACAAGCATATTGAAGCCTACACTGCCGATGCTGACGTATGCGCCAGTAAGTTGAGGGAATGGCGTCAGAAAGGCACTAATGTCTCAATATTGGATTTACGAAAAGCCTATTTACAGGTGCGAGTTGATGAGACGTTGTGGCCGTTCCAGACAGTTTGGTTCCAGGGGCAGAGGTACTGCCTTACACGCCTTGGCTTCGGCCTAAATGTGGCACCACAGATCATGAAGACTATTGTCAACACAGTATTGTCCCAAGAAAAGCCCATGAGGGACTCAACGTCAGCTTACATTGATGACGTATACGTCAATGAAGATGTACAGTCTGCGTCGTGTGTCAAAGAAAAGTTGGCTCAGTTTGGTCTGGAATGCAAGAATCCCGAACGTTTAAGGGAAGGAGCACGTGTATTGGGATTGGATGTTTATGAAGAGGATGGCACCCTACAATGGAGGCGTGGCAGTGAAATTCCAAGCATCCCCAACCTCGTTACAAGGCGGACCGTTTTTTCTTGGTGTGGAAAACTTGTTGGTCACTTACCAGTCTGTGGCTGGCTCCGCGCAGCTGTTGGTGTGATTAAACGCAGAGCAAATTTAACAACCACGGGTTGGGATGACATATCCGATGATGTCCTACTAACTCTGATGATTAAGGAGACACTGGAGAGAGTGAACAAGAAGGACCCTGCCTGTGGGCGGTGGTGTGTTAACGGAGACAACGTAGGTGTGTGGGTTGATGCCAGTTCTTTGGCGTTGGGAGTATCGTTGGAGCAAGGAGGAAACGTGTTCGAGGATGCATGTTGGCTGCGGCCCGTAACAGATTCTCAGCATATCAACCTGGCAGAGCTGGACGCTGTTGTAAAGGGGGTAAATCTGGCCCTGCAATGGCAGTCTAAGAAGTTGACCTTGTACACAGATTCTCTCTGTGTCTACCACTGGGTGTCTGACACACTTTCAGGACGGACACGAATCCGTACCAAGGCAGCAAGCGAAATGTTAATACGGAGAAGGCTAGACACGCTAAAAAACCTGGTATCTGAGTATGGGCTATCACTGAGCGTCACTCTGGTGCCATCACATTGTAATCGTGCTGACCAACTGACCCGTGTACCTCACAAATGGTATGAAGCCGCGAAGATGGGAATGGAGATTACTGCTCGATCTTGTGCAGTTGCAATCGACCCATGTCAAATACAAAAAATTCATGCACAGAGCGGACATCCGGGTATCAAGAGGACCCTTTATTTTGTGAGGCGTGCATACCCAGCAGTGACCAAGATGGATGTCAGACAGATCGTCAGAAATTGTGAGGCTTGCCAGTCTATTGATCCTGCACCAGAGCGATGGCAGAAGGGTCGCTTGGAAGTTGAGAGTGTGTGGCAGCGGCTGGCCATGGATATTACCCATTACAGTGGCAAGCCCTTTCTAACTCTCATTGATTGCGGGCCTACGAGATTTGCGGTGTGGCGGCAGATGACCAGACAGGATTCAGCAAATGTTGTTCGCCACCTATCATCCATTTTTTTTGAGCGAGGTGCGCCGGAAGAGCTCCTGACTGACAATGATGCAGCGTTTTGTAGCCAGCAAGTCCGGCAGTTGTTAGATGAGTGGGGCGTCCGTCTACGGTTGCGATGTGCGCATGTGCCATCAGGAAATGGCATTGCTGAAAGAAGCCATCGCAGCATCAAGAGAATTGCTGCCAGGAAGCGATGTACTATTGCGGAAGCAACATATTGGTACAACATTACGCCAAAGGACGGGACGTCCCCTTCAACCGCACCTGCGAATGCTATTTACACGTACCAAGTCGGAGTGAAGGGAATCAACACTACGCAGCCAACCGACAAGGGAACATATAACAGATATGAAGTGGGAGATCCAGTGTGGGTGCGGCCTCCAGGAAATCGGTGCACCGACAAGTTTAAGCGAGGACACATATCTGGAGTGATTAGCCAGCAGTCTGTTTTGGTCGATGGAACCCCACGACATGTGCGAGATCTTCGCCCAGCTACCGAGGTGCGTCATACAACTACAGAAGAAAGCAGTGAAGCGTCTAGCGATGAGCTGCCGATGCACGGATTCAGTGAGCCCCTTCCAGAGACTGATAGCGATACTTCATCTGATGAGGCGGAACCAGATCCAGAGCCCGAATCTGAAACAGTGAATGTACCTCTTCGCAGAAGCACACGCACTAAAAGGCCACCCCCCCAGTGCTCTCTATGTGATCATCAGATCAGGGGGGAGTGTAACGTGCATCCAGGAGATAAGCGCCCGCGTGTTTGCGTGTTGTGTGGGTACGTGGGAGAGACGGATGAGGGGAAAAAGACTTACCTCGAGACCAGCTCAGCGTTACCGACCAAAAATAGAAAAGAGGGACCAAGATGGCGACCGCCGTCTTTTGTAAAGTATGATGTCTCGCAAAGTCACACGAATTCTCGGAATATGCAAATTTAGCCGACCTAGAACGACGATAAAAGCGGGTGAGGGGAAAGACGTGGGGAGTGACGATTGAGTTGGCTGGGGAATCGTGTGGCTGTTGCTTCTTGTGCCGTGTTGAGGATATCATACCGTGTTAAAGAGAGAGTCGGGCGCCATCTTGAATTTTTCCCTACATTTTTTTTCTTACAGTAATTTCTCACATTTACATGCTATGCCGTGTCCGCCGACTCCAGAATGCAAGCGTCAACTGTTTAAAACAATACAATTATGTTTAATAGCTAGGGAGATAGATAGATACCCAGATAGGTAGATAGATAGATAGATAGATACAGAGATCGAGAGAGAGAGAGAGAGAGAGAGAGAGAGAAAGAGAGAGAGAGGGGGTATTCATACATAATGTTTAAACATTGTTTTGTTTTTGTACCCATGAGTTCTTTCGGGTTTGACCTTTCAAATTCTAAGGCCTTATATCGTTTTGCCTTGGTTCAATATCATAAACAAACTGTCATTCTTGGCTTGAGTCATAGCAGAACATTTAAAAAAATCACAAACACCTGCTTAACACATCTGCACCTCACAAGTACAGACCAAGTTAGGTACAAGGTTTATTAATGTAGAGCTCCAAGCTCCCTCAAAAGGGGCTACGTCATTGTGCCACATGTATATGCTTTCCTCGCACTGTAAAAAAAAAACCCAAAAAAGCAAAAACGTATATATATTTATGTATTGAAGGTTGGACATCATCTATATCAGTAGACAACGACAGGCGTCTTGGTGTTTCAGCGGATTTTCTTTGGACATCTTCGAACGCGGCTCTGGAGTCCTATTTGGGAATGACTATCTCTGCGGCATGGATACAGGGAGGTGGATGGTGTGCTGGTGGTTTTCGGCCTTTTTAGCGCGCTTTCTGCACCGTCTCCTGTCCTCCAGCCGCATGTTTCTGTTGTCCTCTCTCCTCCCCACTTCCTGTCGAACAGCACCCCACCAGGTGCCGCGGTCGTCTGCCAGCTGTTCCCAGCTGCCCAGGTCTATGATAGTCAGTTTTAGGTCACATTTGTAACGTGGGGCTGGTGACTTTTATCGTGACCACCGTCATAGATGGCCTGTCAGCTGAAAAATGACGTCATCGCCATAGGTCCTACCAAGCAAGATAAGTGGAACACAGACTGTCGATAATGAGCAGACATTTTTTACAGAAAGCGTTAGAAAACTTCAAAATTGGATTAAAAAAGATAAACATAATACGCTGTACTGAAACTCATCCAATATTAATAATAACAAAATTAATAATAAAAAACGAATTGAAAGGGAGAAAAGTTGTTAAAACTTTTAAAAAGAAAAGGAATACGATTTGATTTGTATGAAACTGAAGTTTATTCAATAGAAATAAATAAAAATAAACAATAAATATTTTTTAAACCAAAACAAACAATATTTTAAAAATCAAAACTGAAATATGAAAAATAAATTAGTTTAACTGAAAAGCGAACAATAAATTAGTTTAACTGAAAAGCGAACAATAAATTGGTTTAACTGAATAACGAACAATAAATTAGTTAAACTGAATAACGAACAATAAATAAGTTTAACTGAATAACGAACAATAAATTAGTTTAACTGAAAAGCGAACAATAAATTAGTTTAAATGAAAAGCGAACAATAAATTCGTTTAACTGAATAACGAACAATAAATTAGTTTAACTGAATAACGAACAATAAATTGGTTTAAGTGAAGAACGAACAATGAATTGGTTTATCTGAATAACGAACAATAAATTGGTTTAACTGAATAACGAACAATAAATAAGTTTAACTGAATAACGAATATAAATTAGTTTAACTGAAAAGCGAACAATAAATTGGTTTAACTAACTAACGAACAATAAATTGGTTTAACTGAATAACGAACAATAAATTGGTTTAACTGAATAACAAACAATAAATTAGTTTGACTGAATAACGAACAATAAATCAGTTTAACTGAAAAGCGAACAATAAATTGGTTTAACTGAATAGCGAACAATAAATTGGTTTAACTAACTAACGAACAATAAATTGGTTTAACTGAATAACGAACAATAAATTGGTTTAACTGAAAAACGAACAATAAATTGGTTTAACCGAATAACGAACAATAAATCAGTTCAACTGAATAACGAACAATAAATTGGTTTTACTGAAAAACGAACAATAAATTGGTTCAACTGAATAACGAACAATAAATTAGTTAAACTGAATAACGAACAATAAATTAATTTAACTGAATAACGAACAATAAATTAGTTTAACTGAATAACGAACAGTAAATTGGTTTAACTGAATAACGAACAATAAATTGGTTTAACTGAATAACGAAAAATAAATTAGTTTAACTGAATAACGAACAATAAATAAGTTTAACTGAATAACGAACAATAAATTAGTTTAACTGAAAAGCGAACAATGAATTGGTTTAACTAACTAACGAACAATAAATTAGTTTAACTGAATAACGAACAATAAATTAGTTTAACTGAATAACGAACAATAAATTGGTTTGACTGAATAACGAACAATAAATTAGTTAAACTGAATAACGAACAATAAATTGGTTTAACTGAATAACGAACAATAAATTGGTTTAACTGAAAAACGAACAATAAATTGGTTTAACCGAATAACGAACAATAAATTAGTTCAACTGAATAACGAACAATAAATTGGTTTTACTGAAAAACGAACAATAAATTGGTTTAACTGAATAACGAACAATAAATTGGTTTAACTGAAAAACGAACAATAAATTGGTTTAACCGAATAACGAACAATAAATTAGTTCAACTGAATAACGAACAATAAATTGGTTTTACTGAAAAACAAACAATAAATTGGTTCAACTGAATAACGAACAATAAATTAGTTCAACTGAATAACGAACAATAAATTGGTTTAACTGAATAGCGAACAATAAATTAATTTGACTGACAAGCGAACAATAAATTGGTTTAACTGAATAACGGATAATAAATTAGTTTAGCTGAAAAGCGAACAATAAATTAGTTTAACTGAAAAGCGAACAATAAATTGGTTTAACTGAATGACGAACAATACATTAGTTTAACTGAATAACGAACAATAAATTAGTTTAACTGAATAACGAACAATAAATTAGTTTAACTGAAAAACGAACGATAAATTGGTTTAGCTAACTAACAAACAATAAATTAGTTTAACTGAAAAGCGAACAATAAATTAGTTTAACTGAAAACGAACAATAAATTAGTTTGACTGAATAACGAACAATAAATTGGTTTAACTTAAATACGAACAATAAATTGGTTTAACTGAATAACGAACAATAAATTAGTTTAACTGAAAAGCGACCAATAAATTGGTTTAATTGAAATACGAACAATAAATTAGTTTAACTGAAAAGCGAACAATAAATTGGTTTTACTGAAATACGAACAATAAATTAGTTTAACTGAAAACGAACAATAAATTAGTTTAACTGAATAACAAACAATAAATTGGTTTAACTGAATAACGAACAATAAATTGGTTTAACTGAAAAGCGAACAATAAATGTTTAACTGAATAACGAGCAATAAATTGGTTTAACTGAATAACGAACAATAAATTAGTTTAACTGAAAAGCGAACAATAAATTGGTTTAATTGAAATACGAACAATTAATTTAACTGAATAAAAAACAATAAGTTAAAAATTAAATTCAAACAAAGTTACTAAGGCAGAAATATCTTAAACATCAAATATTAAAACTTTTCAAAAATCTGTTGTAGACTTTAATTAAAAGTTTGAATTTTTCTTTTTCTGATATTTTTTAGTAATATTGTCATTATCTTGGCGACAAAAATTCGATGAACAATATATCAGCATTTTTTCAGTTTACTGAATAGTGTGACCCTCATCACAAGAGTCAACATGAAATAATCGATTTTGGTCAGCCAAAATATTTAAAGTTATGTACATGGCTAATTTTCTCTGATGAATCGAATGTAAAAAAGAATCGCATTTTGTAAGTTTGTTTATAACTATATAATTATATAAGACAAAATTATTAGTTATATCATTTGGGTATAGCCGAGAACCTCTGTTTATACCCTGAAAGTAGCTGTTTGATTCAGCTATTTCTTCAACAGCCTCTCTCCCGAATATTAAATCTTTGCAGCTATTGCATTTCAGTTTTTTTAAAACTGCATGACAGCAATAACCTGTTACGGTAACATGAAGTAATTCCTTGCAATGATTAACATAATCTTCTGTTCCATCTATGTTTAATTTATAAACATGTAACTCTTGCTCCCTTGTCATTTCATTCCAGTTAGTTTCTTTAAAATTTATCAATTCAATAGTTCGATTATTAATTAGTAAGCTCAATTTTAAAACTGACAATATTCAGAGTTTTTTTCACATTCATACACCTGACGTATCGATATATTATACTGATCTCCACTAAGTTGTCGATACTGGCCAAACCTTGCCTCAAGGTTATCTGTCTGAAACTTTCCTGATAATATATACACCATGTTCAGTACATTTATAGAATATGTAGTCAATTCTAAAATTGCGTAAGAAGTATGGTGCAAAGCAGTATATGTTTCCTTTGCTAACTTACCAGTTCTTCCAGGAATGCTATTCCAAGTTTCTAACCAGTCACAGAACACATTTAGGAAACTATAATTATCACTATTTAATGTAAGTGGATTAGAATATTTATTACGGAGTCGACAACTTTTATATGGTGTTTTCACATTCAGTATTATTCACCAAATATAAAATATTTTAATGTATTCTGCGATTTCTGCATAATTTGGCAAGCATCCTTGTTTTCGTAAGGTTAGCAAACCTTGAATAGTATATTCGTTCAAAATTTGCAAAACCAAATTAACATTTTGCCTTTCAAAAGTAGTCGGAGAATAAGCTTTTGAAGTGAACTTATAGCAATATTTCACAAGTGATTGAGATTCTAGAGCATTTACCACAAATAATTATTAATAAGATTTTTAACAAAAACGATCATAAACTTTAAAAAAAGTTAAATCTATTTCACGCTGATATAAATATTTCACAGTAAAATAGTTGAACTAAAAAGATGAATTAGTTTTCTTATTTAGAATTATTAAAAAAAGGAATTCCGTTTTTACGATATCGCTTTTATTAAATTGTTAGGTGAAAGTACATAATATTTTCACCATACTACTCATTTTAAATAAGTTTCTAAATAATAATTTATTATTTCAGCACATAACTTCTATTACATTTAAAATTAATTTTTTATATACATACTTTCATTTTGATTTTAAAATACGCTCTAAAAAAATAAATAAATAAAAATAAAAAAAGGCGCGTTTTTTAAAAAAATATCTCAAATATTTTAACACTTACTCTGTTATATTTAGATGGAGTAAAATCCTTTCTTTTAATTGCATTAATCCACTGGTAAATTATTTCCTTTTTTTTGGGGGGGGGATGAAAACACGGTAACTTTTGGTTCATTTTCGTAGTTACCTCGGCATTTTGGTACTATACATCTCGACGGCATGTTTAAATTTATTTAACCCTCCAAAACTTTAAACCAACTTCCGGTTTAGTCATAACACACGTGACCAAATTTCAACAGACCGATGTTCATGACGTCACCAGACTAAATTATAGTCGTCACTAGGCTATCATATTACGATACACACACATTCACATAAACACACACACATTCATATAAACACACACATACATACAAACACACACAGGTATATATAAATGCACACACATGTATATATAAACAACGGGAGTTCCGAATGTAATGCCTCTTATTTTAATACCGCCCAAATAGATCAGATAGAATTACAAATTGCATTATTATGATGATTGAACTTATGCATTGATGATCTGAAAATGTATATTTCTGTTGATACGGACAATGTAAGACTCTAAGATAACAAAGTCTGTCATGAGCGTGCATCAGAAGCAGAGATGCGTCATTGAATTCCAGGCGAAACTGCATCTAGAATGGTTGTGACGGAAAGGTCGCGCGTTTTAATGGTAACACTGCCGTCTTCGTAGTTTTTCAACTTTTTTAGTTATGAAACGAGGCTTTACCTTTATCACTATCCTCGGACATAATATATATATATATATATATATATATATATATATATATATATATGTATATATATATGAACAAATGATTAATAAAACATGTTAAAAGACATCTTGAAAAAGAGTTAAAACATATTTAATTTTAAAAAAGGAAGCACAAGATAAGTGGATAGTCCTTAATCCGCGGAGTTTCGAAGAAATACTCTCCTTCTCATCAGAGGGCAGGAATCAGCAAAATGCGGGATCGGATTTTGCATATAAAAGTACTTAATGAAACTACAAGTAAGTCACAGATCTTACTTGGTTAAAAAAAGGGTGAGGTAAGGGGAATAGGAGGTAAAAGAAAAATGATAAAAAGATTTCACATGAATGGATAGTTCGGTGAAGGGTAAAAAATCCAAGAATAGTATATATATATATATATATATATATATATATATATATATATATATATATATATATATATATATATAAATAAACAAAATGATAACGATGTTCCCATTTAGAAAAAAAAACCCTTAACGTTTGTCAAGCACAGACGTCACATATAAATCCAATATGGTCCCACTTCTAGTTACTAATATCTGATGTAGGTTTTGCGATTAGTACCAATCGCTTTCATTTATCGCAAATTATTATCATGCTAATTTTTATGCGAGTCACATGGAAGCACTATAATACCTCTCAATTCTTTCCCTTTTTCCTGTCCTCAACGCGACCTGAAATATTGATACATTGCCACATCTATTCTCAACAACCGTGTTTACTTCTTCTGCAAATGCATTTGCTATTAGTTCTTTCGCTTTTATTTTTTAAAATAATAAACTATTCCACTACATACTCCGTATAATATCATTGGTTGTACGAGAGTGTTTCTCAGATTACGGGAATATCGCTTTACGGTATTTTTAGATAGGTTAAAAACTAAACAAGATGGCGTCAGCTAACTAACAAATCAATTCGATTGTTTCTTTCCTGCTGAATAACGAGGCCAGCAGTTTTCGCCAGCTTTATCTTAGACGATCACCGAAAAGACGTTAACACCTTATGACTTATTCTTTCATACGCTTAACTTTTATACGTAATATTTGTTTACACGCGTAAACAGAGAGAAACAAATACAAACCCACCATTCAGTGTCGCTCCTTTCTACCTACCGAGGCTTGATGAGCATGAATTTACTGCTTTTTCTGCTTTTTGTATTTCATTTTCGCACGGTTATTGCCTACATAAACTAATCTTTTCATTACCCAATTCAAAAATAATAAATTCTATTATACCTGAATTTACCTCTTAATACATAAACAAACGTTTTATAACGTTTCAAATATGGCGGTGCTCTCTATAAGAGTCAATCGTTAATAAAAAAAACAAACACAAACATAATAACTGCTCATAAACACAAAATTTAATCCTGATAACTTTACATACACAGATTAACAACACGCCACTATCACCACACAAAAAAAAGACATTGAGCATGAATTTACTGTTTTTTTTTTATATTTCGGTTCGCTTACGGCCGTAAAACGTTCTAAAAATCATGTTGTGTCGGTTATTGCCTATCATACAACTCTACTTCGGCGACTGACTGAGGAAACGATTCGCTTTGGACACAATGACAAAAAAAAGAAACTCTTAAAAAATTTCTCAGTTACAAATATTGGAGAAGAAAGAATTAAGGTGTCATTTTAGAGAACTATATGAAATATTTACACTAAATTGATTCGTATATTGTCAACGAATGAGGGGAAAATACATATTTGTAATACTCTCATTTACTCCCACCCCCAAAATATACTTTTCTCTTTAGATGATTACCTTTAACTACTCTGGAAACATAGTAAAAAAAAAGAACAACTATTTTAATATTGAGAGTCAGGGATCAGTTTCGTATATAAATCTAACATACATTTCCGATTCACTATAGCTTGTTATAGCAGTTAAGAAAATATTTTTATAACCAACCTTAAGTTTGAGTGACAAAGTCGTAAATAAAACCACACAAAAAAGAAAGGCTTAGGATGTATAGTTAACTGCCGTTTTTTTCTCTTTTAACTTACAACGCCTCACTATTAAAAACGTATAATACTGTTTGCTTAAAAAGTTTATAGTACACAAATGTCTTTCTATATATATTAATGTATGCGTATATACATTTCTTTTAAAAATGTGGGCTACCAACTTCCTCTATCAGTGTTTGGTCTACAGACATGAAACCTAATATATAAGGTATTCGAACTCAAGCAAAACATTACATTTAAGTTTTAGCCAGGGAAAAGCTGTGCAAAATTGTGGAAAAAAAATGGAGAACGACAGCATTACGAATATGCATGCGTAACATAATAGCTATTTGTTAATGTCTTGCCTTGCAGCAAACATGTCCTCAAAGCTCAGACATTAACGTAAATGAAAAAAAAGTAAATCGTAAATTAAACGTTTTGGTTTTGATTCTCGGATGTGGCGCACAGGTCATTAAAAAAAAAAAACTTTTTAAATCATTACTATATATTGGGTCCAACATAATATAATAACAAACACAGATGGCCAGAAATGGACTAACGACAGAAGGTTTTATTTGCATTGTTATTTTTCAACTTACCCATCTATTTTTTAAAATCACAATAAAAATCAGTAAATATGAACTTACTGTTTGGTATAACTTGGATAGTGGAGGTCTTAATATTTCGAGAATACATCTCATTTTATTTATTTACTAGTAGTTCCACCCGGCTTTGCTCGGGCCCTATGCACTATTCATAAACTTATATGCATATGTATATATTAAAAAGTGTGATTATGTACGGTAATGCCTTTCTATATAAGACTTCCTTAACAACCATAGAGAAAAGTTGGTGGAGACCACAGACGTAAAATTGATTTAAATTTGACCCAAATTTTGACCTCTTAACATTTATGATTTTGGGCTCAAGTCAAACTAAAATGTTTGGCCCAGGTTCAAATAACCTACACCTAAGCTTTCAGGTGTTTAGACCAAAAATTAGCGGAGGAGTTTGGTAGAGTCTGCAAAGGTAAACGCTGTCAACATTAACCTCTTGTCAGCCAAATTTTCTCCCAAAAACTGATAAAAAAGCTTGCTGCATGTCTGAATACCCTTTTGGTAAAATTTCAAATGGCAAGACCCAAAATTAGCTGAATAGTTTGCTAGAGACAGCAAAGGTCAAATCTTTTGAACTTTGACCCCTTAGAAACCAAATTTTCAGCAAAACCCGATGAAAAAGCTTGCCCTATGTCTGAATACACTTTATGTAAAATTTAAAATATTTAGATCAAAAATTGATTTAAATTTGACCCAAATTTTGACCTCTTAACATTTATTGTTTTGGGCTCAAGTCAAACTAAGATGTTTGACCCAGGTTCAAATAACCTACATCTAAGCTTTCAGGTGTTTAGACCAAAAATTAGCGGAGGAGTTTGGTAGAGTCTGCAAAGGTAAACGCTGTCAACATTAACCTCTTGTCAGCCAAATTTTCTCCCAAAAACTGATAAAAAAGCTTGCTGCATGTCTGAATATCCTTTTGGTAAAATTTCAAATGGCAAGACCCAAAATTAGCTGAATAGTTTGCTAGAGACAGCAAAGGTCAAATCTTTTGAACTTTGACCCCTTAGAAACCAAATTTTCAGCAAAACCCGATGAAAAAGCTTGCCCTATGTCTGAATACACTTTATGTAAAATTTAAAATATTTAGATCAAAAATTGCCTATCTGTGTATCTGTATACATTTCCTTCGCAATAACTCTGTTAATTTTCAGTCTACAGACTCGAAATTTGATATACAGAGTACTGAGATTTGGGAAAATCGATGTGATCGGTTTTCGGCCAGAAATTTGCCTGTTAAGGGATCAAAGTTCAACGATTTGACCGTTGAGAACTCTACCAAACTCTCCCGACAATTTCGGGTCTAAACACTTGTAATTTTAGATATAGGTTCCTTGAACAGGGATCTACCTTAATAACTTGATTTTAGTCCAAAACAATAAATGTTAAGGGGTCATAATTGGGGTGAAATTTTTAAACAATTGACGGTTTCTTTTTTTTTTTTTGCTCAGCGTACACCTCCAACGCCGGGCTAAATTCTAATATATCTATAAAAGTGAACGTGTCTGTCTGTCTGTCTTTCTGTGTACATTTTCCTACGCAATAACTCTGTCAATTTTTAGTTTACAGACTCGAAATTTAGTATACAGCGTACTGAGATTTGGGAAAATCGATGTGATCTGTTTTCGGCCAGAAATGTGTCTGTTAAGGGGTCAAAGTTCAACGATTTGACCTTTGAGAACTCTACCAAACTCGTCCGACAATTTTGAGTCTAAACACTTGAAATTTTAGATATAGGTTTCTTGGCCATGGATCTAACTTAATAACTTTATTTGAGCCCAAACAATAAATGTTAAGGGGTCATAATAGGGGGCAAATTAACAAATAATTGCCGCTTTCTTTTCTTTTTTTTTTTTTTGCTCAACATACACCTCCAAACACCCGGGGCCACGCCGGGCTGAAATGCTAGTATATTTATATATAAAGAGAGAGAGAGAGAGGGGGGGTTAGACATCGCGCGCGTGTGTATTCATGTCCTTTTCGATACTCCTAACGTTTTCATCCGTATATTTACTCCCGTTATTGACTTTTCGCGTGTTCTTCCATTGACGACTCTGAATCAATTGTGAATAAGAAATGAATGGAGAGTTCAAAAAAAAAAAAAAAAGAAAAAAAAGAACTGTAATAAAAATGATAAGAACGAAAATAAAAACGGGGGCAACGTTATTTTTTTTATTTTTTATTTTTTTTTAAACTCAAACAGAAACTCATCTACCTTTAATAAACCAAAGAAAAGAGTAGACAAAAATTGGCTTATCTGAATAGATCTATTGATAGAAAATACTAGTGGTACTATTATTATTATTATTATTATTATTATTATTATTATTATTATTATTATTATGATGATGATGATGATGATGATGATGATGATGATGATGATGTTTATTATTATTATTATTATTATTATTATTATTATTATGATGATGATGATGATGATGAGGATGATGATGATGATGTTTATTATTATTATTATTATTATTATTATTATTATTATTATTATGATGATGATGATGATGATGATGATGTTTATTATATATTATTATTATTATATTATTATTATTATTATTATTATTATTATATGATGATGATGATGATGATGATGATGTTTATTATTATTATTATTATTATTATTATTATGATGATGATGATGATGATGATGATGTTTATTATTATTATTATTATTATTATTATTATGTTTTATTATTATTTTTTATTATATTTGGTCCGTCATTGACAAAGTCTAAAAAAACTGGCCCAAGTGTAGACTTTTCAGTACCTTGGGACAGGAATGTGAGAGAGAAGGAGAAGGAGAAGAAGTGGAGCAATTATGCTCCATTGGCCTTGGAGATAAGGCGTATAAACGGGGTTAAAACACAAATAATCCCGGTCGTAGTTGGTGCACTAGGGGTAGTATAAAGTCGTCTGGAAGGACAATTGAAAAAGTTACAAACCTCCGATGTTTTAGGCGGCCTTCAGATCTCTGCTATTGTAGGTTCCACCAACATCTTTAGGAAAACCCTTGATCGTTGAAGCTCCTGGTTTGGAGCCGGGATTGAGGGAAATCCTCTGGAAATGAATCCCATTCCCTTTCCAGAGAGACGTTGATAAACGAAATTATTATTATTATTATTATTATTATTATTATTATTATTATTATTATTATTATTATTATTATCATTGCCGTAGTACAGGCAGTAATAATAGTATTAATAGTTTTGGTATTATTTTTGATTCGTAGTAGTAGCAGTGAACCAATGCGTCAACGTGATTGTGCAGTATATATACAGCAGATCACCGAAGTTAAGCAATGTTGAGCCTGGCCAGTACCAGATGGGTGACCATTTGGAAAGGCGGGGCGCTGTATGTACCGCGAGGTAAAATCCCAGGTTGAGAAAATGGCGTGGTCTATCCTTCTCTCGAGGGCAGATGAGCCTTTATTAAAGGCCGTGGTAGGCAACCCATCTAGAGATGGCGTCAAGATAAAAAAAAATTTGATTGCCCTGGCAAAGCATCAAGTATTCAGCTATGGACAAGATTTGAATTACACTACAAACTTGTGTAGTGAGTTCAATCTCGGCAACGGCCGCCCTGGATAGATGGAGTAATAGTGCAAGAGTTGGACAAAGTTTTAGTAACAGTACAGAGAAAGATTTATTATCAGTAGTATCACAGCTGGTAGTAATACATTAAGAAAAACGATGTGTAGAGATTGAGAAGTAGACGTAGTAGAAGTACAATCTCTACTAATATATAAAAGTCACTTTGTGTGTGTGAGTTCCTTCCTTATGTGTTCTGAAACGGTTGAGCCTATCTTTTGCACATTTCCCGCAAATGTAATTTATATATCTGACAGTGTTCTTAGATATATTTTGCATCCGATAAGTATCGAAAATCTACAGAATCTCCTCTTAAAAATAGTCTTTCTCATCTTATAGATAAAAAGAAGAATTTTTTACAGGGGACTATTTTAACGTTACACCGGCCATGAAACAATATTAAAATATCAGCAAACCATTTTTTTTAAATCGGAAAATCCGATCTTAATAATAGTCTTTCTGTCTTATAGATAAAAATAATTTTTACCGGGGAAATATTTTTACTTTACATCGTCTAAGGAAAATTACTGAATCTAAACAAATCATGTCTTCTTTAAAAAACAAACAAAAAAAAAAGACCAGATTTATTGTCATCTTGAGATTAACTCACTGGTAGAGCATTAGACTACAGGTTGGAAGATACCCTATTCAAGCTCAGGTGTATTCAGTAACTTTATTATAATTTTTACTTGTTAATAAGTTCAATTTACAATAAAAGAAAAGGTACCATTTAAAATCGCCAAAAATTATTTCTGCGTTTGCATATTTTTAAAATAAACATTAATCAGAATCGATATTTTCTAGGGCATCCATCGTCAAGCACAAATATCAACTGACATGACATTGTAAACAGACACAAACAATTTGATGAACGACATTATCATTATTATTTATTATCATCTTTTGTTACATATTGAGGGCACCATTTACGTTTTGGGTGTATAACATCAAAAGGATTCCGTGTGCGTATGATTGTCTCTAATATAAATGGTTGTGTGTTTGATTATTATAAAGGGAATCGTGTGTGTGGACATGTATTTTCAGAACCTACTTCTGCTTCTTCGGTGTTGGACCATCTGGAAATTTCTCATCCTGGAGGGAGACTTGATACCTGTTTGACGAAGATTTATCACTCCAAGACGATGAATGGGTTTTATAGTTTTTATTTCACTTTCCCCAGAGGTCCTGCAGAAGGTGGAAGTGAAATCGGCCTGTGTGGGTTCTTCTACACACGTCAGCGTTCGTCTCCCCCCTCCCCAGTGAAGAGGGGAGACAACGGAAAGCCGTCTGTCTTCTTCAAAGCCCAAATCAAATCTCTCAGATCTAGCCAACCTGACCACGTCACTCATACGTAATCTGGTCAGCTGACCTTCGGTTCTGGTAAACGTGTCTACACTCCACGTTTACTCACCTCTCTCTCTCTCCTCTCTCTCTCTCTCTCTCTCTCTCTGTAACACTTTTTTGTGTGAATTTTTCCACCTGCCAAATTATTTCTCGTAATATATGATAGTCAATTAGAGAATGGATTCTATAATAATACATACGCAATCTGCATCAATTAAAATACAATGTTCAAGCGTCTCGTACGACCGGGTAACGCCGGCCCGCCAGATAGTAAGAAATAGATGTAGCCGAGAAAGTAGTAGTAGCAGAAGGGAAAGAAGAATAGCACTACAAGAATGAGTATGATTGGCAATAGAAGAGCATTGTATTAGTAATTGCATGAGAAATGAAATTATTAGTGGAAGTAATAGAAAAAGATTTATAGCATAAAGAAAGTAAAACGGGAGAAAAGATGAGTATAGGAAGGGAGGGTTGAAAAAGAAGAAGAAGAAGAAGAAGAGAAGTGAAGGCAGTGTAGTGGAATAAAAATAAAAATGAATGTAACAGGGCACTACGAGCGCGTGTGAAAATATCAGCAGCAGCTTTCAGACAGCTGGTCTGTGAGGATGTTAGCAGCGGTAGCCGAAAAAAGGCACATATGCAAATTAGGAATTGCGCGCGAACTGGAGTGGCAAGAAAAACAAAACAAAAAGGACACTGCATACTCGAGAAAAGAAAAAAGTCGACGGGGTAAAATTGACCGGCTATGGCTAGCGTGCGGTCGGAAGAATCAGAAACAAGGGCCAGGTTAGATGAACGTTTGACAACGTGAGACATTTTAAGTGGTGTCGCGTCGGGAGAATAACATTAATAAATGCTTTTGTTAAAAAAAAAGGAGAAATGCCAACCCGGATATTTATTTATTTATTGCTTGTTTATTCCTGCAACGTTACAAGAAGAGGGGATGAAGAAAAAGAAGAAGTAGAATGCACAGAAGATGAATAATAAGAAGAAGAAAAGAAGAAAAAAAGAAGAACAGGGAGAACAAGAAGAAGGAGGAAAAAGAAGAAGATAAAAATAAAAGGTATACTACAATATATAAAAATGGTTAATTTTCTTCTTAATTCCTTTAATAACTTATTGTTTAAGAACTTTAATAGAACATTCGAATAACTATGTATCTCATATAGAGTTCAAGTGTTAGCCCCAGGTAGTAGGCCCTTTTGATTTCTGAATTAAAATAAAATAAAACATACCTATACATATATATATATATATATATATATATATATATATATATATATATATATATATATATATAAATATATATATATATATATATATATATATATATATATATAAATTTAAAGGGGGTTAGAACAGTAGTCTAAAGAGCAGAGTGTATTTTAATGTGAAAGTAAAATTACTAATTTAATTAAAATATAAGAAAAGAACAGTGCTTGTTGTAATTCAGATATATAACAATCTATCACAATAAAAACATCGTTTCCGAAACGATCGTACAAATTATTGAATTTGTTGTTGTCCCTCCACATGAAACAGATTTTTAATTTTTAATTCTAATTTGAATGTTAAAATATCAATCACATTACTAAAAATACATATATCTATATATCTCTCTATCTCTCTCTCTCTCTCTCTCTCTCTCTCTATATATATATATATATATATATATATATATATATATATATTAGTTTACTGTTTTTTAGGAAAGAATTCCAACAAAGAGCTCGATTACAAAGAAAAACCTTTTTCAATATAAGAGCTTAATAGTTATATATTTAAAATTGTATAGAAGTTCAGAAAAACATTGGTACCATCGGTTTCAAGCCTAACATAAGGGGGACCAGTTAATGGTAAATAATGTTAGGCTCTTGTCAGCCGTATTGTTTTCTGCTAACTGACGAGAGACCAACTTTATGTACGATTTACCATTAACTGGTCCCCCTTATGTTAGGCTTGAAACCGACGGTACCAATGTTTTTCTGATCTTCTGTACAATTATATATATATATATATATATATATATATATATATATATATATATATATATATATATTATAAATGTTTAAACAGTGTTTAAACATTAACGCATTTGAAAAGTTTAACAACAAAATGGAATCCCTTTTATTGGCTTGTTTTGTTTTGTTTTTGTCACTGGCTTCTTTTTCGTAAATAAAATAAATTTTCGACTTGTTTCTTTTTTTTTGGGGGGGGGGGGTTCAATTCCCGGAATGCTCAAAGATACTGTGTAGTCGATTCAAGAATAATAAAAACAAACATATGAGATCTTTTCGTTTATTCGTAAGTGTTTTATTTATTTTTTAATATTTTAAAATAAAACAAAACATCTTTCTGTCTACACGAAATTATTGTTTTGCGCTAGAAACTTATTGCGATTAGCAAATTATTTTATGTGGGAAAGAGTTTCTTTTTTTTTTCTTTCGAACTTCACAACGTATAAAAAACTCGCTAGGGGAAATAACTCTAAAAAAGTTTATAAAAAATCGATGTTGGAAATAATAATTCCAAATAAATTAAATTAAATATATTATCAATATAATTATCATTTAAAGTTGATTAAATGACAATCTTTAATAGAACACTTAAACTCTCTCGCTAGAAACTTAAACTAACATGCAACTATTTAATAAAATCGATTTCCTTAATTTATATGCAAATGAGGTAACCCCTTAATTGTATATTTAAAATAACCATATCATATATAGAAATAAATGAAATATTAAAGTGATGGATCTTTTGTATATATTAATCAAATTGCGAACAAACAACCAATAGACAGGAATACGAATTTATATATATATAGATATGACATGACATGACATCATCGAAAGTCTTTTTACATGTATATTTTAGGAATTATCGCTGAAATTCGAAACGTTTTCATTGTAAGCAACATTTGCCATTTTGCTTCCGCGCTCCTAGGATTTTCATTTTCTTTTCTTATTTCATTCATTGATTTGGAATACTAAAAAAAATTAAATACATAGAAATTTGAAAAATTTAAATTATAATCCAAAAATATTTTTTTTCTGGGAGATAAAAATGGATTTAAATTTTTTTTTCTATTAGTTTTATAATTTTTATAATTTTAATTTCTTGCTAGTGTACAACATGTTGGCGATAAACACTGGGCGTTGCTACTGTTGCTTCTCATGTGTTATTAACGGAAATCGCTCCCGACAAGATATAAACCCAGTTAGTGTACGAAGCTAAAACAAATTTTAAAAAATACTTTAAAAAATCATGCAATAATGTTAGACTTCGACCTCTAAACAGCAATTCTTCCAACTTTTCTAGAAAAAATCATTTATAGATTGTGAGGATTACAAGACAAAGTAAGTTCACATTAAGAACTTTAATGAAACATTCGAATATCTATGTATCTCATATAGAGTTCAAGTGTTAGCCCAAGGTAATGGGTCCCTTGATTTCTGAGAATTTCGACTAAAATAAAATAAAATAACTAAGTGAGAAATAAAATAAAGAATGAAAATACTCAAAACTGCGGCGACAGAACTTCTTTGCATCCTGTCTAGGAGGGAGAGATAGGAATGTGTGGCTAGGACCAGATGTAATATCAATGGGCAAATGGTTGCTTTGTTGAGATATACTAGGTTTTGTAACTCATTATTAGTAAATTTTTGCTAATTTTTTAACTAAATACTAATAATAATATAATAAACTGTGCATCAAACAGATACGATATATCTCAGCCCGCTTCATCTTATCACAACAACAGGCCATAGAAAATTACAGTCAGATCAGCCCAGTAGTTTCTAAGGAAAAGTAGAACTGGCATACACATAAAAAAATGGACAGACAAAGAGAAACATAATACAGAGGACACTGGCAAGTGTTATAGTTTTTTTCTGGTAGATAGAGAACAATTTCCTTGCAGCAGACTTGTTAATGTCTTCTATGCATTTATTCCAATTCATGTTGCTGATGAGTTTGACCGAGTGAATCTTAAGATCAGTGCTGTAAATCATAATTAGGGGTGTGGATTAATATTAGGGTTAGGGTTAGAATTATGTTCGATAAGTATTAGGGCAAGGATTAGAGTAAGGTTTAAATGTAAGGCTAAAATTAGGGTCAGAGTTAGAGTTAGGCTCAGAGTTAGGGTAAGGGTTAGAGCCAGAGTTAGAGTTAGGGTCAAAGTTAAGCTAAGGCTCAGAGTTAGGTTATGGGTTAGAGTGAGCGTTAGGGTTAGGGTCAGAGTTAGTATAAGGGTAAGATTGAAGGTTAGAACAAGTTTTGTTTATTATTTTCTTTTAGCCATGGGATTTATAAATCGCCCTATTTTCGTATTTCTACTTTTTAAATTATATTTCAACCAATTATCTGTCTTAATATTACACTAATCCTCCGTGTGTTTTTATTAATTAAGTAATGATTTTTCTTTCTCTAAATTATTTAATTGGTTTATTTTCTAAATAGTAAACTATACTCACAAATTCTAATTTCAATATTTTCTTGATAGTTTCGTATAAGTTTTTGTTTAAATCTACGAACTCATAATTGTTTGCTTAATACATTATTTCTTAGGAATCAATTGTAATTAAAAGGTTAATACAAAGAATGATGAATAAAAATTAGCTTCACTTCAACGCGTTATGCCATTGATTTACGTTTTGAATTTGTCTTTTAATTTTTATCATTATAAAAGTCAGATAAGTAATTAGAAGAGTGGAGTGGAGGTATGTTTAACTGCTTGATCTCATAAATAGGGATTAGAAATGTGTTTTTATGTATAAATAGTGTATTTCAAAGTCTGAAGAGATGCTATTTTTGGAATAGTTTTATATTACATAAAATTTGAAATTGTCCGAACGGTCACAAAACAATTGTAACGATTATGAAAAATTATGGAAATACACAATGTGATGCTCTTATTTTTTATTTTATTGTCTTGATTTCGTGAATATATATATATATATATATATATATATATATATATATATATATATATATATATATATATATATATTCGGGTTTGCAGGTTTTTTGAAGATTATAATGCTCTTTTATGGTTAAACGTTTATGACAATTGGTAAAAAGAACTTATATTTTCAAATTAATAAAATATGCCCAAATTTGCCTACACACACACACACACACACACACACACACACACACACATATATATATATATGCTCTTTCGGCTATCACCTCGTCAGGAGAAAATCGATAGCAACCTAAATAATATTGTGTCGAAAATAAAGAGTTCTATGGGGAACTTATTAAATGTGCCAAAGTACGGGGACACTAATTAAATTTATTTACGTTTAAAAACGATTAAAATATTGGCAAAACGAGGGAGCAAAAAAAAAAAAGCGGGAGAAAAAATTCAAAGTTCCCCAAAGAGAAACAATGCGTTTGATGTTTCTTTTTGCCGGCACAAAGAAGGTTGACGCACCGCAATAGAGACGGCCTCCAAAATCTTTAAATGGTTTTTGGAGTCCACTCTATGTAGCACCTCGAACCAATCTATTTTATATCTATCGGCACAGCACGGGTTGTCAACCAAATGCTGGCCAATAGCAGAGTCCAAGGCTGTAGAAGGAGGGAGACCACCAGACCCCATCCTCCCTTGTCTGATCTTCGATGGAACATGCTGGTTTTCCGAGTCAAAAGGTGCAAGGATATTCGCCCAACATAACCAGCATCGCACTGGCATCTAAACTGATATACAATATTACTATTTTGGATGTAAGGCAAACTATCCTTGCGAAAAGACGGAAAAGCAGGTTTCGTAGTATGTACCAAACGCAAGGACACCGAATTGAAGCATTCGTAAATACTTCTTCGAATCTATTTGGAAATTCTATTACTCCCCTCCCCAATCCAGGTAATTTCAAATAAACCGGGCATTTCAAGGGTCCAAACTTTTTAGGGGATACAGGATAACCATTATTGATGAATATTTCCCTGATCTTATCGAGTTCAACATCTAATCCGTTAGGCGAACAAATCATGAGGGCTCTATGTACCAAAGTATTAATTAAGCCGACCTTACGTGATTTAGGTACAAAAGACAACCAGTTCACATATAGGCCAGTAAATGTTGGCTTTCTATAAATTGTAGTGAGAAAGCTCCCCCCCTTGAGCGTTCGACAAGAACGTCCAAGAAAGGAAGCGAATTATCCTTCTCATTTTCCATAGTGAACTTAAGAGCCCCATGTAAAGAATTCAACCTATTAAAAAATATCGACGCTTCACTTTGCGATGGAAAAATAGCAAAAGTGTCGTCAACATATCTGAAATATGCAGTGGGTTTAGTTGTAGAATTAAACATAACGGATTCATAGTACCCGACGAAAATATCCGCTAAAGTTGGGGCCAACGGACTCCCCATTGAAACCCCGTCAACCTGACAGTACATAATATCACGAATATATATATATATATATATATATATATATATATATATATATATATATATATATATATATATATATATACTAGCATAGATACCCAGCGTTGCCAGGGTCGACATGAAGTTCGCTTTGGACACACCTGCTATACTAAGAATAATGATCAGTTTTTCATTATTATATATCAACTCCATCGTTACCCAAACAATAATTTCCAAAATTAAAGGAACGAATGAAAACACGAAAATGTAATCCCCCCCCCACAAAAAAGAAGCATAGTACGTGCCAAACAATCCACCAGATATTTTATGTTATAAAAATGATGAGTTATGACTTTTTGTGTTATTAAAAGAAAAAAAATAGTAGTTACGATGTCAAAAAAATGTGAAGAAAAAACAAAACTTGTAAAAAAACTTAAATGAAAGTTTTTTTTTTGTTTTTGATTTAAATAAAGAGTTGTAGTTCAACTAGATTGTTTGTTTATTTTAAAATAAAAAAAAAAACACTGAACCAAAACGTTAATTGCGAAATCACGGAAATTATTTTATTTGAACTGATTTCAAAAATAATGATTGAAAGTTTGTGTGAATTATTTTTAGTTTGATTATCCGCCGAAAAAGAAAAGAAAGACAAAAAGAAGAAAGGGAAATAACCTAAAACTCAAATAAATCAAACTGTTTTATAAAAAAATCGATGTGGGTAAAAATAAATAAAATTAAATATGTTATCAATATAAATCAAATTTAAATAATAAAATTAAATAGATCGCTTAAAACAATTTCCTCACTATAAACGATAACTAAAACACCGCTATTTAATAAATCGATTTTCCTTAATGTAATATGCAAATGACGTCATCTCTCAATCGTCTATTTTACACGAATCATACTATATATAGGAATGTATGAAGTATTAAAGTAATGGACATTTTGTATATATAATCAAATTGTGAACAAACAAACAGACAGGAATACGAATTTATATATGTATATATATATATATATATATATATATATATATATATATATATAAGCTTTAGTTTTGCCACTTAGTGATTAATTTTGCTTAGGATTTTTTGCTTAATTGTTTCCCCTGTGCCCTTGCCAGGCCACTGATATATATATATATATATATATATATATATATATATATATATATATATATATATTTCTGTATGTATTTGTATATATTTTTATCGTGGACCATGATGTTTCCTTTTATTCCCCGACCTGATTTCAGGTGCCCTATATTCACAGTGTTAGTGTGTTTGTCTGTGAGAAAGATAGAGAGAAAAATGGGTGAGAGAGATAAACAGATAGATGGACAATGACATTGTCGCTTGCCCGTTGGCGCAGTCCTGATCACTCTTCGGAACACTGGAGATTAACAACAACAGAATGCCCATGTGCGGCCCTTCATTGAGGACGAAAATGCCCTAACATTTTTTTTTTAAACGGTTGGAATCGTTGTTAACCCCTTTACGAACAAAAGCTCGCGGGTGGGAGGCTACAACTCATGGGTTGTTTCGACAATAGGTGTCGTGTTTGAAACCCTCCCACGAAAACTTCAGCTGGAAATTGCTCGACAGGAACAAATAGCCCACCCGTATCCAGCAAAATACAAAAAAAAAACAACAAAAAAAAAAAAAAACACCACCGGACTGTGAAAGCCGGTGTCAGTCTCACAGGAATAAAAATGTAGGACAGCCGATCCATAAGTCGGTAGGTTAGAGTAAGGGTTAACGTTATATATTTACCTGCTGAGCCGTTATTGCTCCACAATCTTTTCGCAGTTTGATTTCGATTTTAGATTTCTTAACCTGAAATCTTAATTATGCGTATTCTAATTTTTTATAACATCTACTTATTATAGTTTCGGTGTTATATATATATATATATATATATATATATATATATATATATATATATATATATATATGTCTGTGTGTACATATGTGTGTGTGTACATATATATATATATTTATATATAGTAATTTAGAAAAAATATATGGCAATTAAGCTACACAGAATATTCACACTAGGATTCGCCAGGCTTATAGGCTAGTGTGGATGAAACGCGAAATATTCTTTGCGGCTTAATGCCATATATATATTTCTAACTTACTAGCTAGCTCTACCTATGTATTGAGCACTGGAAGTAAATACTTAGTTTACGCAAAAAATTATACTTTCGTGTATTAATTTATGTGATTAAATTAAGTAGTCATATATATATATATATATACATATATATACATACATACATACATACATATATATATATACACACATATATATATATATATATATATATATATATATATATATATATATATATATATATATATATAGCATCTCTCAGTATCGAGTGGTCATCTAGTACATTTTTATAAATCTTTCCCAAAAATATTTTTATCTTTCTTGATTTTTCTTCGGATTCCTATTGTTTATAGTATAAATGTTATAACATTAACAAATCAATCTATAAATTATACAGGTTATATCTATATATCTATAAAAGTGAACGTGTCTGTCTGTCTGTCTGTCTGTCTGTGTACATTTCCCTACGCAATAACTCTGTCAATTTTTAGTCTATAGACTCGAAATTTGAAATACCGGGTACTGAGATTTGGGAAAATCGATGTGACGGGTGTCAGCCAGAAATTTGGCTGTTAAGGGGTCAAATTTCAACGATTTGACCTTTAAGAACTCTACCAAACTCCTCCGACAATTTTGGGTCTAGACACTTGAAATTTTAGATATAGGTTCCTTGAACCTGGATCTAACTTAATAAAGTAATTTGAGCCCGAAACTATAAATTTTAAGGGGTCATAATAGGGGTCAAAGTTTTAAAAAATTAACCATTTTTTTGTTTTTTTTGCTTTTTTTGCACAGCATACACCTCCAAACACCTGAGCAACGCCGGGCACCCCTGCTAGTATATATATATATATATATATATATATATATATATATATATGTATGTATATATATGTATATGTGTGTGTGTGTGTACATATATATATATTTATATATAGTAATTTAGAAAAATATATATGGCAATTAAGCTACACAGAATATTCACACTAGGATTCGCCAGGCTTATAGGCTAGTGTGGATGAAACGCGAAATATTCTTTGCGGCTTAATGCCATATATATATTTCTAACTTACTAGCTAGCTCTACCTATGTATTGAGCACTGGAAGTAAATACTTAGTTTACGCAAAAAATTATACTTTCGTATATTAATTTATGTGATTAGATTAAGTAGTTATATATATATATATATATATATATATATATATATATATATATATATATATATATATATATCATCTCTCAATTTCGAGTGGTTGCCTAGTACATTTTTATAAATCTTTCCCCAAAATATTTTTATTTTTATTGATTTTTCTTCGGATTCCTATTGTTTATAGTATCAATGTTATAATATTAACAAATCAATCTATAAATTATACAGATTATACAGGTTATAAAAGAAGAAAGAGGAGGTCATAAAAAAATACATATGAACAACAACAACAACAAAAATAACTTATTAATTTAAAACTTTTTTTTAATATAAATATTTGTTTTAATGATAATTATTTTAATCTCTTCACTTTTTGAAAATATTTTTGCTTTTAATATTTTGTGTGCCAGCCTTTGTTATGAACACAAAGTCTTAGCCTCTTTAGCACCGAATCATAAAACAAGGAGATTATGGTGTCGCTAGGCGCGTCCAGTCTGAGTAGGCGCCGCAAAGTGCCCGCCTGACGCCAGCGACAACCCCCCCTCAGCATGCGTATGGTGTCGCTAGGGGCCGCAGGGAGCCTCGCCGACCTGCCTGGTGTCGATAGGCGTCTAGAAGTGCGCAGTCGACGCCGACGAGGTCCCCCTGCCAGCGGGGCCCGATGGGGAGGTGTTGCCCCAGGCACACATGCCGCCCACGACCGCCTACCGCGACCCCTCGGTTAGGCTCTTGGCGAAGGCACCTCTCCTATATAATGTAGGACAACCCTGGAGGCTGTCTTTGGCACCGAATCATAAACTTTGTTATGTAATAATTCAGGATATTGTTGAATTTTCCTTTAACATTGATTCAAGTTCCTTGGTGTATAGTTTCCTAATTATAATTTAAAAAAAACCATGAGGTTAACGTCAAAACTCTGTGCTGGCCAGTCAGCCAACACTGGAATACCCTTTTCTTAAAAAAAATCTTCTAGAACTTTTAAAGGTGTGGCACTTTGTCCCGTCCTGCATAAATACATACCCATTTGGGTGGGTTGGAAGGTATATTTCATCCAATGAATCTTGGTATTTATATCTGCTCAAGTTATACTGTATACAGTTTGATGCATCTCCCTCCAGTAACTTTGATACATCCCCAAATATTAATCGAGGAATTTGAAAGTGTTCCTGACATATTTTTACATCTTACGTGTTCTTACATATATTCGACCCCCTGGATAGAGGTCTATCATGCATTCATTTGCGTAAACAATATTATCAAGTTCCTATTTTCTTTTTTACAAAATATCGTTACAGAAATTTTTCCTGTAAGCTACATACCTCATTTTTAATAGTGTTTATTTTGCAAGCCACACAGCCTCTTTAAAGTTCTCTTACGTGTAGAAAGGGATATATTTATAGACAAATCTCAATTTGCGAGGAGTTTCTTGGCCACCTATCATGGGTGTTTGCTTGAAACTACATCTGATGGTCAGGCCCCAGCTTGTGGGCTTTAGGGAGTGTGGAGCCACCCTTTAATTGCCATTGCTCCCAGGTCCACTCTGACTCGAACTGGTAGTACCTGTTAATCAATAATGGGTCAAATAGAAACCGACTTAAAAAACCAATATACTCTATTAAAAAATTGTTCTTCAAAATCACTGGATTCGGCATTAAATAACCTGAAAAGGGTTGATATGCCGTAAACCAAAAACAACGAAGCAACCAACCTCTCATTTCTCTCTGTCAGCTTTCTCTTTTACAACCTTTTGGAAGATTCTTGATTATTCCATAGGTTGCATATTTTTCCCATATATTTTTCATTGTTGATCAACGCATTTCAAACTGTTTAGCTATGGAATTAAAAGATTGACATTTTTCCTTCTCCATTACAATCAATTCTTGGCCTTTTGGTCAAGATCAAAGTACAGTCTAAGGTCAAATCGTCAGTAAAGACTTGGATTGGAAGGAAATTGTCCTTGAAGGGTCGGGCGAAGGCGTGTGCTACATACGTCTTTCCGCTCATCCTTTACCGTTTGTCTGTACTTCCTCTCCCTGCAGAACGACTAACCCGCTTACAAGGGCGCCTCGATTCACTTTTGTGGAACGAGGGTAAGCATTATGTCTGCAGAGAGGTCTGTGTTCAAAGTCCGAGCGAGGGAGGCCTGGGTCAGCCCAGTCTCTTGTGTCATAGAAACGCCGAGAGATTGGCTTTCCTGGGTCGTTCGCTTGAAGGAGACGCTCCTTGGGTCCTTGTGGTTGAGAACTCGTTTCCCAATCTCAAACCCAACCTTTCGGTAGAAGGTCGTCGTAGACCGAAGGGGGAGTCCAAGTTCTTCTCCGAATGCCGGACCGCTCTTAGAGTCCTCGATCAGCCAAGGAAGAAACTATATCGGGATTTAGTGGAGGGGACCGCGAATGATCCACTTTGTAGGCGGATGGGATGGTCGATGGAGGTTGTCCGTTCTCAATGGTGTTAGGCATTAGGGACGGGAGATTCTGAATAACTCGGAATTCTCCCTGACTTGGCGACTGGTCCGAAATGCGCTGCCCCTCTTCGACGAACTTTTCCGGTATAAAGAACATACCAGGCGCTTCTGTCCGTGCTGTGACGAACGCGAGCCCGAAACAATCGAGCACGCGTTTTTTAGTTGCAGCCGGATACAGCCCCTATTAAAGTACGTCGAGGGGGTAACAGCTCGCATCGATGCCGAGTGTCTGCTCGATCTCGACGTAGGAACTTTTGCGTACAACATGGAGCCGCCGTTCCCCAGGGAGGAAAGTTTGGTTTTCCTGGCGATCCTAGCAGTAGCGCGCATGACCATTTAGATCACGCGCTTCAAGTTGGTCCGCGAAGGGACATCTGTTCCTGATCGGGATCTGATCGTTTACTTTAAACATTTGCTTAAAGTAAAGATCAGATGCGATTGGAAGAGGTTGCCTAGAGTGGAATTTGACAAGAGGTGGGTGCACAGCACTAGTTTGTGCATCCGTCGAGGAGCCAAGTTTCAATACGTGTTCCCTCCTTAGGCATGGCATGGGCGGTGCTGGGTCCTACGGAACCCATCCCGCCTAGGTTAGCATTATAAGTTCAGTAAAGTAACTCTTGTCTGGTGGTACAAATGAGATCCGGTTCCTGATTTTATTTTTTGGTATTAGAGAACCTCTGAGTCTGCCCAACCCCCTGCTCCTCATCTTTATTTTCTGATGCCCCCGGCCATCCCCCTACTCAGAGGTCACCTTCCTACCCCCTCCATCCGTTGCTTTATTTTCTCCCACCTCCATTAAGGCGACTTCCCCAAACCCCATTAGGGATGCTCTGCTTGTTTTCGGTTCCCCGGAAAACAGTGGGGGATCTAGCCACATAGAATAGTACAGGGGGGTCTTACTAACAACACATTAGTAGTTTTTTCCTTATTTTTGAAATGAACATTTTCATTAGTTTTTTCCCACTCCACGAACATTTTATGCCAATTAATTCAAGAACTCTTTCTAATGAAATCGAACTTTATTTTCTCACACATACACACACACAAAAACAAAAAAAATGCACACACAACATACAGAAATGAATATACAAATTGTACATAGTTAAATTTTACATTGAACGCTGGGGTTATTAGTTAGATTAGGATCCACAGAGTGATTGAGGTATTTTGGTAAATGTTGCCAGTCAAGAGTAAGACTTCAAAGTCTCATCTGTTACATAGTCAAAAAGACCCTGTACCCTCCCCCTCCCAATTTCTTATAGGGCCTTGTGCCTAATTTTGTTGATTGAATTTTTTGTACGTTTTTTATGTTCAATTTTTTCTTTCTCAATAAAATATATAAACAAGATCAAAGTGTAGTATCTGTTCCGGCAGATACTGCAAGCTATGACTAGCTATGACTAGCAAAGACCAGATGTGGGGGCAACCCCACATGCCTGACCTTTAACCAGTTCCCATTTCCCACCTCTCGGGAGCTGGTCCCCTTTTTCCCTTCCCCCTCCCTTCACTCCTCACATTAAAAATCGGCCTTGTGCCTAATTTGCTCGGTGGGGGAGCAAATAAATACCATCTGTTCCGGCAGATGCTGCAAGCTATGACTAGCTATGACTAGCAAAGACCAGATGTGGGGGCAACCCCACATGCCTGACCTTTAACCAGCTCCCATTTCCCACCTCTCGGAAGCTGGTCCCCTTTTTCCCTTCCCCCTCCCTTCACTCCTCACATTAAAAATCGGCCTTGTGCCTAATTTGCTCGGTGGGGGAGCAAATAAATACCATCTGTTCCGGCAGATACTGCAAGCAAAGACCATATGTGTGGGTAACCTCACATATAGGACCTTGGTCAATGTAGGGGCAACCCTTCATACCAATTGTCACTATCCAACTCCCCTACTCCCCGGGGAGTTGGTCCCCATTTCCCCTTCACTCCTCACATTAAAAATCGGCCTTGTGCCTAATTTGCTCGGTGGGGGAGCAAATAAATACCATCTGTTCTTCAGATGCTGCACTTCAATTTCTTGTTCTCTTTCGGTGGAGGAGAAATCCTTCACGACTGAGACAATTTTTATTTTTGTACCTTTTCTCCGTGTTAAAAAACAACCCTGGTGTCTAACTCTGTCCCGTGGGGAGGCATAGTAAATAGGTACACTCAATTCTCTTATGTTCATTGCAATAGGGGCATTTTAAATAATTCTTATCAAATATGATTTCGGAGAAAAAAGTGGTTGGATTAGTCTAATCATGGAAATATTCCAGTAAAGAGGGGTGGACATTTTTTCATGAACCCCCAGCCTTTTTTTTTTCAGAATTAAAAAAAAAAGTATTTTATTTGTATTCCAAGATACCAATAAAAATTTTAATGCTTGTTATATTTACCTTTGATATAATTATCACAATCCGAAAAAAAAAAAACAAGACATTTTTTTTTTTAATTATTTTGGGAAATTTTTTGAAAAATGTGCTGGGTGACTACTCGAAACTAGAGGGATGCTGTATATCTATAATATGAAGCTGAATGTGTGTGCGCGCATGTGTGTGTGTGTGTGCATGGTCACGAATAGGCTCCTATATCGTTGACTATTTTAAAAAACTGATTACATATAATGATAGAAGATGTATCGAGACACAGGAATGGGTATGTTTGATCTGGCAGAACAGTGTTTATTAAAATTGTGAGGTCTGCGTTCGCGCCTGGTCCACAAAGTATGGAAATAAAAAAATAAAAAAAATGTTTACAAGTGTTTTGATATAGATGTACATAATAATACTTTGATAAGTATGTTTTAACTTAAATAGGGCTGGTATAATAAAATTGTGGGGTCTGCGTTCGCGCCTGGCCTCCATAGAATGGAAATAGGCACAAACTTTAATAAAGACTTTTCCTATCTATCTGTGTAAGCATACTTTGATAATTATGTTTCAGTTTGAAGAAATATGGTATAATAAAATTATGGGGTGTTCGTTCGCACCTGACCTCCATAGAATGGAAATATGTCACAAACTTTAACAAGGTTTTTTAATATAGATCCACAGAATATTGTGATAAGTGTTTCAGTGTGAACAGGTATGGTATAATAAATTATGGGGTTTATCTATTTTATTTTTACTTTCATGATATTTTGCTTTGGTTTTGATACCCCCAAATTCGAAGCTATCTCTTTAAAACCCTTCCTTTTCATAACCTATCATACTTTCACAAATCAGAGTCCATTTTCTGTAGGCTGTTTTTGAACCCAGTAAACGACGGGTACTTTTGCTAGTATATATATATATATATATATATATATATATATATATATATATATACATAAATTCCGTGTTAATTCCTGTATCATTTTCATACCGAACTAAACTTTTGTATGGACAGCATCGCCTGAAGAGGTCTCTAATTACTTGTAATTGCCTGACCGAAACATGATTATGAATATGTGGCGACATACAAATATTTTGCCCTACTTCGGTATTGAGCATTCTTTTATTAACCTCGGTCAAACTTCATTGGCTGCTTTACCTCTGGAAAATATTAACCTGGATATATATGACAGGTGACACAGCTTATACGAAAGAATTGTTTGCAATGAAACTATTATGTCTTCCTCGTCATATATAGTTAATATCAGGAGGTTCCGTCAAATGTTGCAAAAGATAGGATTTGGTTGTATGTAAATAAGACCCAATACGGGGACGGATTAGAATCTGTGTAAAGATATAGGAATGACGTAGAAAGTATAGGGGTTAAAGATCGAGATAGAGGTAATGAAAGACTAGAAAGAATAGTATTCGTGTGCGTGTGATGGCCGCCTTAAATCTTAAACATACTAGTGTGTATATGTTCACTCAGTAGCGAAATGTTGATTTGACATATCTATGTTAAAAGGAGTTTCAGATTGAATCTGGCTCATTCTTACCCCTATATATATATATATATATATATATATATATATATATATATATATATATATATATATATATACATACATACTGTGATTACCCGGCATTGCTTGGAAATTTGGCCCCTTTGTTTTTAAACTGTCCTTTTGCTATAACATCAGATACGGCTTAATCGGCATATGCCGTTATATGTTATTACGTCATATGTGATGTATAGTGCACAATCTGGTGCTATATATAATATATGTGAATAAAATAAATGAACAAACAAAAAAACTAAGGCGTTGTTATAATATATATATATATATATGTACAAATTATAATAATAATAATAATAATAATAATATATATATATATATATATATATATATATATATATATATATATATATATATATATATAGTAAAATTGGTAATTAGTAAAAACCTGAAGAGTGTGTTCAATATATTGCAGAGTAAATATGTGTTGTTTTTTTATTACAGTTTTATCTTTTAGTTACATATGTTTCGCATGCCGGACCATATTTACGATCCAGTAGTTTCGTCCTGGGTCGTAAACATGGTCCGGCATCCGAAACATATGTAACTAAACAGATAAAACGGTAATGAAAAATAAAACACATATTTGCTCTGCAGTAGTATTGAAGACTCTCTTCAGGTGTTCACTAATTACCAATTTTACTATATATATATATATATATATATATATATATATATATATATATATATATATATATATATATATATAATAATGTTTGCCGAATAGTTTGCAGATTGAACCGCAAAGGTCAAATCTTTTGGATTTTGACACTTGGCACAAAATTTTCGGCCAAAACCGATCAAAAAGCTTGCCCTATACACTTTATGTAAAATTTCAAATGTTTAGACCAAAACTTGGTTCAGTAATTTAGTAGAGACCGCAGGGGTCAATTATTTTTTTAACGCATATTCACCTCTTAATTATTGTTTTGCGCTCAACTTGAATTAAAATGTTTAATGCATGTCCAAGAATCCTTCATTTAAAATTTCAAGTGTTTAGACCCAAAATCAGCGGAGGAGTTTTGTAGAGTATTCGAAGATCAAATCGTTGAAGTTTGACTCGTTGACAGCCAAATTTCTGCCCGAAAACCGATTAAGAACGATTTTCGCAAATCTCGATACCTCTTATGTCAAATCTCGAGTCTGTAGACTGAAAATTGACGGAGCAGTTTGGTAGTGAATGTACACACACAGACACACACAGAAAATTTCACTTTGATATATATATATATATATATATATATATATATATATATATATATATATATATATAGAGAGAGAGAGAGAGAGAGAGATGAACAAGGAAGCCAATCAAATTATATGTTAATCTTCGTTTGTTTGTCACTTGAAAATGATGCCTTCGTTCACTCTCAAAGTGTATATAACGTTGTAGAATGGTGGGAGATTTTTTTATACTATTATATGTATGTGTGTGTTTGTCGGTACTAACAATATTCGGGTTTAACTGGCTTCCTCCGAAGGGAGAAGTTTCATGGGAGTATGAAATTCACAAGCGGTCCCCAGTCGCATGTATATCCCCGTTACGGGAGATGACGACGTTAGGTTTTTGCAACTCTTGCAGGGAGGTGTTTACGCCCTCCTACAAACTGCGCCTGGAATCTCCAAATTCGTAACCCATTTTCGTAATGACCATTCTCAACGTGGCTTAACTTCGGTAATCTAATCGGATTTAGTCTTAGTACATCTATTACGTTGGAAGCAATGGAAAAAGTGATGTCTGTGCGCAATGGCAGCAACACCTTCTGGAGAGAACAACTGCTGGCTGTTATTTTTTTGCTGAAAGTTTAAACGGTTTATACGTACAATTAACCATTTCGTCAGGTCTGATACTATCGAGGGCACGTCCTTTTTAAACATGGAACATAGAGGTAGATCTGATATAAATGTACGGAAGCTATCCCAGTCAGCGTTAGAGGTAAGCCTGAAGACTTATTACATTGAATTTTGATCTTAACTGATACAACAGCGTGGTCGGAAGATACAAGTGGAGACGGAACAGAAGCTGAACATAGTTCAGGGCAAATTGTGAGAAAAAGGTCTAGGAGACTTGCATACTGGCCATCAGTGTCGGGCACACGGGTGGGTTCGTGAACAATCTTAGTGAGGCCATAAGCAATGGAGAAATCGTAACAAAACCTCCCCTTATCATCGGTCTTGTTTGAGTGGGTTAACCATTCCACATTGTTAACATTAAATTCAAACCATTATCGATCCGTCAAGGAGAGCCTCGTCGAACAGTGATACACGTTCCTTTGAACAGTCCTCCTCTGAAGAAGAGATACGAATCTCGAAAATTAGGGACATAAACACATACCATTTTGTACGGCACATTTTTTGGCAAATAAACGGAATATAACTGAAAATTATTGAAACATTTCTTCTAATATTGTTATTATTCTTTTATATGCTAACTCGTGTCCACGGTTTCCTACGAACCGCATTGATATAGCCTTCAAATATATATATATATATATATATATATGTGTGTGTGTGTGTGTGTGTGTGTGTGTGTGTGGAGAAAGAGAAGCGATAGATGGAGATAGATATATAGATTGATAGATAGATAATCGTGCAATCGCGTAACGGTCTGCTAACCTTGTTTTCAATAGATTATTTCAAAACGAGGCTCCCTCTTTCGTTTCGCCTGTAGATAGCGCTCTAAGACCGTCCCAACCCGATACGTACCGTTAGCAATTCCAATACCTTTTGTTTAGCCGTACTATTAACGTTATCATCCTTTTTTTTTACTAACATTAAAAAATTACGAGCAAGGGTTTAAACAAGCGAAAAGAGAATCATATTAAGTGCTCAGTGGAGTTTAACTGATGTATTGCTTACACAAACCACGAACTAGCCTGAAATTCAACGTGACAAGTTGAAAACAAGAGATGAAATGAAACAAGCAGGGTCCATATGTGCCTTGTGGTAACGGTTGGTAAGATATCGTAAACCATACGGTTTGACATTTACACACACACACACACACACACACACACACACATATATATATATATATATATATATATATATACAGTATACATATACAGGGTGACCCCCCAAAAAACCCTAAATTGGGGCCATCTAGAACACATGCTGTAGAACGGAGAACAAAAGGCCAAAGACCCTAGTGTTCTGATGTGATGATTTGAATATAATAAACTATTTATGACCAAAATTTAATTTCATTCGAACAAAACACTAAGAATCGGGGCCCTAATTGGAGTTGGGGCCCGTTTTTTTGGTCAACCTGCATTCATATATATATATATATATATATATATATATATATATATATATATGTATCATGACTGCAACGTCTTGTCAGACGAGTGCCACTCCATCAGACACTTAAATCCATGAGTCCAAAAATTACTTCCATCGCCACAGGACCAGTTTTATAGACAAATGCCTGAGGGAGTATCTATAAACAGATAATGTTACAGAGTTTTAGCTTTGTACGACAACTAAGTCTCTCTCTCTCGGTTCAAAATGTTGAGATCCATCAACAAGCAAGAGCAAAATAGCCAGCAACAAGTTAAACTGCAGACCAGGTTTATGCGGGTACTGGTCTCCCGCTTTATGTTTTTTTTTAAATCAGAGATTTGCTTCTCCTAGAAAGGTTGCCTTCACTACGGCTTACAAGAGCCCTCTCCACCCCAGCACACACATACGCACAAACACACACGGTGCTAGTTGGCCGTTGACCCCCAAAAGGGTTCATTCGCCCTTTGGAAGGTCTCGTTTTTAAGCCTTCAGGGTGACTAGCCACCTTCATCACCAAATAAGTGGTGGGGGAACCAGTTTAGTCGCCGGTAACCCGACCATGAGGCAGGTAGTACTGGGTTACATGGTACCAGTAGCATATGCCATGACCTGACTACAATATATATATATATATATATATATATATATATATATATATATATATATATATATATATATATATATACTAGCAATTCAGCCTTGCTTTGCACGGGCCATATGTACTATTAATAACATTATGTGCGTATATATATATATATATATATATATATATATATATATATATATATATATGTATATATATTAAAAAGTTTGACCATGTCCAGGTAAGCTACATCTAAAATTTCAAGTGTTTAGACCTAAAATTGAAAAGTGTGGTAGGGGCTGAAGAGGACAACACTTTCAATTTTGACCTCTTCGCGACCAAATTAAAAACTGATTAAAAAGCTTGCTACGTGTGTGAATACACTTTATGTCAAATTTCAAATGTTTAGAATAAAATTGGCTGAATACTCTGCTAGAGACCGCAAAGATAATTTTTTTTTTAAACTTTGACCCCTTGACAGCCAAATTTTCAGCTAAAAACCGATTAAAAAGCTTGCCGTATGTCTGAATAAACTTTATGTAAAATTTAAAACGTTTAAATAAAAAATTGGCTGAGTAATTTCGTACTGACCACAGAAATAATTTTTTTTTTTTTTAAACTTTGGCCCCAATTTTGATATATATATATATATATATATATATATATATATATATATATATATATATATATATATATATATAGATGGTAGAGTTCTCAAAGCTCAAATCGTTGAACTTTGACGCCTTAACAGCCAAATTTCTGGCCGAAAACCGATCACATAGATTTTCCCAAATCTCAGTACTCTGTAAATCAAATTTCGAGTCTGTAGACTTAAAATTGACAGAGTTATTGCGTAGGGAACTGTACACACACACAAACACACACACACATACACACACACATACAGACAGACACACAGGCACGTTCACTTTTATAGATATATTAGCATTTTAGCCTGGCGTTGCCCGGGTTATTGGAGGTTTATGTTAAGCAAAAAAAAAAAAAAAAAAAAGAAAAAAAAGCGGTCAATTTTTTTTTACTTTGCCCCCTATAAAATTTATTTTTTTGGGCTCAAATCCAGTTATTAAGTTAGATCCATGTACAAGGAACCTATATCTAAAATTTCAAGTTTTATATACAGGGAACTGAGATTTGGGAAAATCGATGTGATCGGGTTTCGTCCAGAAATCTGGCGATTAAGGGGTCAAAGTTCAATGAGGACTTTACCAAACTCTTCCGACAATTTGGGGTCTAAACGCTTGAAATTTTAGACATAGGTACCTTGTACATGGATCTAACTGGATTTGAGCGCAAAACAATACATTTTTAGAGTTTATGATAGGTGTCAAATTTAAAAAAATTGACCGCTTTTTTTTTTGCTCAACATACACCTCCAAATACCCGGGCAACAACGGGCACCCATGCTAGTATATCTATAAAAGTGGACCTGTCTGTATGTGCGTGTGTCTGTCTGTTTACATTTTCCTACGCAATAACTCTGTCAATTTTTAGTCTACAGACTCGAAATTTGATATACAGAGTACTGAGATTTGGGAAAATCTATGTGATTGGTTTTCGACCAGAAATTTGGCTGTTAAGGGGTCAAATTTCAACGATTTCACCTTTGAGAACTCTACCAAACTCCTCCGACAATTTTGGGTCTAAACATATGGAATTTTAGATATAGGTTCCTTAGACATGGATCTAACTTAATAACTTGATTTGAGGTCCAAACAATAAATGTTAAGGGGTCATAATAGGGGCCAAATTGAAAAAAATTGACCGTTTTTTTGTTTGCTCTGCATACACCTCCAAACAGCCAGGCAACGCCGGGCACCCATGCTAGTATAGCTATAAAAATTAAAGTGTCTGTCTGTCTGTCTGTCTGTGTACATTTCCCGACACAGTAACTCTTTCAATTTTTAGTTTACAGACTTGAAATTTGATATACAATATAGTGAGAATCGGATAAATATTTGTAATCAGTTTTCGGCTAGAAATTTGGCTGGTAATGGGTCAAAGTTCAACGATTTGCCGTTTGAGAACTCTACCAAACTCCTCCGCCAATTTTAGGTCTAAACACTTAAAATTTTAGACATAGGTTCCTTGGATAAGGATCTAACTTAGTAACTAGGGGTCAAAGTTTAAAAAAAATTGATCTCTGCGGTTTTACCCAATTACTGAAAACAATTTCTGGTCTAAACATTTGAAACTTTCCATAAAGGGTACTCAGAGATAGGGCAAACTTTTAATCGGTTGGGTCGAAAATTTCAGCTACAAATATATAAATGTATGTATGTATGTTTGCATGTCTGCCTAAAACTTTCGATAGAGGCGACGGATTGTCACAAGATCAGTATCGTTTTGTAGCCCGACCACTCAGACGACAAATGCCAAAAAATTGGCTAAAAATATTAATTAATTTTACCCTCAACCGAGCACTTTTCTACATGGTGTGGTCGCTTTTTTCGCCGATATTATCGAAAGTCATTCCCTCTTTTCGATTGTCTACCCTTAATTTGTCTAATTCACTTCCGGTTTGGCAGTAGTCGTAACAGCAAAGACGTCATGTTTTTTTCACGTTCTTTTTCTCCTTCGCGGTACGGGTTCGAGCCTGCCTTTCTATTACCAAATGTTTTTTTTTCTCAATACACACCTGCAAACACTCGGCAACGCCGGACACCCATGCTAGTATATATATATATATATATATATATATATATATATATATATATATATATATATATATATATGCTTACTGTATTTTGGGGAAAGAGTTCCGACAAAGTGCTCGATTACAAAGAAAAAATTTTCGATATGAGAGCTAAATATTTATTTATTAGTTTTACAGAAGTTTAGAAAAACATTGGTACCGTCGGTTTCAAGCCCAAACACAACGGGCAAACGGTAATGGTAATACGTAAATAATGTTCGGCTCTCGTCGGCCATCTTGTTTTCTGCCCCGGGGCATATTTTTTCAAGTCCGCATATGTTTGTTTATATAATGATGTATGTTTTTATTTATTAGACTATAGCTAGTTCCTGTGTAATTTATTTTAATCCGGTATTAATTTTCTTCTTTTTTAATTTTTTTATTTAATGCGTTTTAGTAATTATGTGTTGTTTGTTTTTTTTCCCGGTCTGCCTTTCGTTGCTTTTAGTTGGGTAAGGGAGATAATTAATTTATCTTATTTAACCTTTCTACCTGTAAGGGGGGGTAACTAATCTGCCTTATTTATCCTTTTAACTTTTTGTATTAAATATTATAATAG
>NC_136523.1:13580178-13595178 GCF_053919585.1 Euprymna scolopes | reverse complement strand
CCCGTCACCTCTGTCGAAAGTTTTATGCATACATACATACATACATACATACATACATACATACATACATACATACATACATACATACATACATTTAAACAGACAGGTGAGATTTATATTATGTATTACATCTACTAATATTTTCTAAGACTTAAAATACCTGGATTTGCATACCAGTAGATATATTTCATTTCATTATATATATATATATATATATATATATATATATATATATATATATATATATGTAAAGAGAGAATAAATGTCAAAAACTATATTCCAAAATTCATGATGTTGACCATCTTATAATTTATTCCTTTAATTCAGTTGACTTTTACAATTCGTGACGTGATTAAAATCCAAAAATTGGAAGATAAACTGCATATACCTGAAAATTAAAAATGGCGTAATGGAAACATATTAAAGGTATTTGCAGCTTCTCTTTCAATTTTTGGATTTTAATCATGTCAAATCACACTTCATTTCAATTTTTACGGATTGATTGTTGCTGTCTTCTGATGAGCTAAAGGCATAATAGATTCACTGAATAATTAAGTGATTGATTTTGCGCTACGAAACAGATACTTTCAAGAATTAAAACAAATGACAATGATTGAAACATTTTATGGCTGTAAAACAGTGCTAGATAATAGGCTCTTGATAATAGATGATCCCCTTAATGTGCGATTTTAAGGGCAAATGTCACATAGCCCACTATAACATTCAGGTAATTACCTTTCCAACAGGCCTTTATTTGTTAATTTTTGATCAATAGTCGCCGAGATTTGGAACTTATAATATTGGCAAAACAGGTGATTATATATAAGTCAAATTGGCGTAATAGAAACATATTAACGGTATTTGCAGCTTCTCTTCTAATTTTCGAATTTTAATTATGTCAAATCACACTTCATTTCCTCTTGACGGATTGAGTGTTGCTATTTCTTCAGAGTAATTACGGCCATAATAGATTCACTGATTGATATAGTAATTGAGTGATTAATTTTGCGCTACGAAACAGATACTTTCAAGAATTGTAAAAGTCAACTGAATTAAAGGAATAAATTATAAGATGGTCAACATCATGAACTTTGGGATAGAGTTTTTGTCATTTATTCTCTATATTTTTCTGTGATTACATCGAGCTTCTTAAATAAGGATTAGTATATATTATAATAAAATATATTTCTACAGAAATATATATATATATATATATATATATATATGCGTGTATGTGTGTGCGTGTGTCTACGAATATATAATTGTTCGAACATAGAAGTTCATATCCAAGTGAATAAAACGCCTTTATTTCCTCTGCCCCTCTTTGTCGACCCACCCTTCCACGTCTCTCTTTATTTTCTTCTCGTCAAGCAATTTGAATAATGTTTCTCTTCGTAGAAGCAACACTGTCGTCCGGCAAACGGAAGACAGGAATGCGGACTTAATTCATTTGACTGGCGGTCTAATCAATAGAAATGAATTCGGGTGGAAGTCGTCCGGGTGGGAAACGGGTGAAACACGACAGATTGGTGGAGGTGGTGGAACTCGGGTGGAACGGCCAACGAGGAGTGGGAACCTCGGGAATGTGTCGGGAGAAAGGAAGGAAAGAAGGAAGAAAAAAGAGAGAAGGAAGAAAAAAGAGAGAGGAAAAGAAACAAGGCAAGAAAAAAAATGGAAGATATATGAACAAGAAAAGAAAAAAGAAACAACGAAAGAAAGGAAGGAGGAAAAAAGAAAAAAAAAACAACAAAAAAGAAACCAGAAAGAAGAAAAACGAACAAAAAAAAAAAAATAGAAACAAAGAAACAGACCGAGGAGCGTGTAGAAGATAAGAAGAAAAAAAATGGATTGGAAATATGATTTGAAAGCCGGAATTTACTCGGAGAGAGAAAGAAAGAAATGGGAAGAAAAAAGTAAGAAAGGCAGTGAAAAAAAAAGATATCTGTACGAAAAAGAGGAAAAAACAATAATAAAAGAAAGGTAGGGGAAAAAAAGAAAGAAATAAACCAAAAAGAAAGAAAACAAAATACAAAAAGAAAAAGTCGAGTCCAGATGATTGGAAAGACTATAGACGGAACACCGGAATTTATTCGGAGAAGGAAAGAAAAAGGAAAGAAAACTAGATACAGCGACAGAAAAAATAAAATAAAATAAAAAAGGTATATTAATTCAAAAGGAAAGATAACAAAACAAGCGAAGCATTCATAGTCCTCCGCGAATGCATAGTGCACGAGGAATAAAAAGATGACTAGGTTCAGCATTGCCCCCCCTTAGCCCCCAAAGTCCCCAGAGGACGCCGAATCCTGGTGAAAATGAACAAACGGTTCAGTTGTAAGCCTAAACTTATCTAAATTTGAGTTCTGCACCATGCTAAAACATAAATGACTAAGTCCATTATTTGCCCCCCCATTAACCTCCAAACGTCTCAAGGCCTTAACATATTTAAATTTAAGATCAACACCATGCAAACTGCTAAATAGCCAATTTTGAACACATATGGTAAAATAGCCCCCAAAATGGAGTTTTTTTTATTAGCCCTAAAAGAGCCCCTAGGGCACACCCAAGAGTTATCGCGAAGTATAGACAAACAAGATTATATAGCAATCAGTTAGTTACAAGTTTTCAGAAAGTTTTATAAAAATCCAAAGCATCAATTTTTTTTAATAAGAACAAAAGTGTCAATTTTAACCATTTTAACCCAAATGCACCCCTAGGGGTCAACCGGAGGTTTCCCGAAAAATTCATTTTTTACTTATTTTACTGATATATTTAATTTCATGTGTTTAATGTTTGTGCTAAATTTCAAAAACATTCCAAGATGTAGTTATTGCAATTAGTGCAGACAGACGAACGGACGAACGGACAAGAGTGAATTTACAGGTCCATCCACCTTTTGTCGGGGGAACAACGACTTCGATAAATCTCAAAATTGCGTAATGGAAAGATATTAAAGGTATATACAACTTCTCTTTCAATTTTCGGATTTTAATCATGTCAAATCACACTTCATTTGCTTTTGACGGATTGATTGTTGCTATTTCTTCTGATGAGTTAAGGGCATAATAGATTCACTGATTGATATAATAATTAAGTGATTGACTTTGCCAATATTTCTGGAATTGAGTCATTCTTTATTCAGTGTCAACTGCAATGGACATGTTCTAATGAGAGGATACCCAAAATTCTTATGTACAGTCAGTTGGACGGAGGGAAAACAGATGCTGATACATAAAGTGAACTTAAACAATAAGTTGTTGAAAGCTTATCCGTCGAAACCGACGGGAGATTCCAATATATATATATATATATATATATATATATATATATATATATATAGAGAGAGAGAGAGAGAGAGAGAGAGAGAGAGAGAGAGAGGGAGAGAGAGAGTAAAAATAAACTCAATGATGGTTGACGTTATGTTATTTGAGAAGGAAAACCGAGAATTAATAAAATAGTCATCAACGTTTCGTCTGTTTCAAGGGACGTCATCAGGAGTTCGTAGGAAAAATGTAGAACAGATTACAGACCACATGCGAAGGAAAAAGGAAATAAAATCTTTTTCTTTTCTCTTTTTCACACGCATGTTGTATGTAATCATTTTCTTCTACATTTTTCCTACAAAATCCTGAGGATGAGGAAATAGGGATGAAACGTTGATTACTATTTTATTAATTCTCGCTTTTCTTTCTCCAATAACATATATATATGAATTGAAAATTTTTATAGAGAGATAGAGAGAATAAAGTACAAAAAAACTGTATTCCAAAATTCATGATGTCGATTTTGATTTGCGATACGTTTTGAATTAAAAAAACTCATTCATAAATTATCGCAAAACCAAATCAAATAACGTCTATATATACATGAAAAACACGGTACATTCAGTCGTGCAAGATAGCCTAATGGTAGAGGGTTGCACTTTATACCATGGGGTCTCGATTTCGAATCCCACTAGATTCAGCCATTCTAATGAATCGTAGACGACGAAACACGGTTCAGTGGATAATTATATTTAATATATATATATATATATATATATATATATATATATATATATATATATATATTAAGTAATGTGATTTATAATTTAAAAGTTTTAAAATTTTTAAAATTTAAAAATCAAAATTTAATTAAATTAAAAATTAAAAAAAAAAAAAAAAAACTCTCTCTATAGATATTAACTGTAGCGTCTCTAAATCAAAATACGCTAACGGAAACAATTTACTGCACGAGCGTCGCCCTTTTAAAATTCATCATTCAATAAAATAAAAAGCTATAGCAAACATCTAAATGACTACTTTAAATACAGTTCCTGATTTCAAAAAAAGAAAAACCAAAAGGTAATTATATATCTATATATTTTTAAATCAAATTTATTATGTAAATTCAAAAATATATATATATATTTTTTTCTACTCATTTCTATCTCTAACCTATACCAATTTTCTTATTAATTTTCTTATAAATTTTATATCCAAACCTTTTACTTCAATTTTTCAGATTCATCTGCCTTACTTTTAATGCTAGGTTTATTTTTGGTGTCTTTTCAATTCAATAGAAATCCTCCTAAATTTGCTGATGAGGAGACCGTGCTTAACAAAAAAACTATGTATAATTATTCTACGTGACTTCATGTATACCACAAATAAAAAGCACGGATTTCCGAAACGATCGTACAGATAATTGACTTTGTTGTTGTTCCTTCTTATGAAACTGATTTTTAATTTAATTAAATTTTGATTTTTAAATTTTAAAAATTTTAAAACTTTTAAATTATAAATCACATTACTTAATATTGAATTATCTCTAGGACATTTAACTATCGAGCTTATTATATATCTAAATTACAACGAGCATTTCCTGTATTTTAATTAAACTAGTAATTTCACTATTACATTAAAATACACTTAGCTCTTTAGACTATTATTCTAATCTCCTTTATATATATATATATATATATATATATATATATATATATATATATATATATATATATATATATATATATATATAGCTGAATGTGTATGTGGTCACGAATAAGCTCCTATATGGTTGACTATTTTAAAAAGCTGATTACATATAATGATAGAAGATGTATCGAGACATAGAAATGGATATGTTTGATCTGGCAGAACGGTGGTTCATTAAAATTGTAAGGTCTGCGTTCGCGCCTGGTCCACAAAGTATGGAAATAAAAAAAATTTAAAAAAACAAACGTTACAAGTGTTTTTGATAAAGATGTACATAAGAATACTTTAATAAGTATGTTTTAACTTTAATAGGGATGGTATAATAAAATTGTGGCGTCTGTGTTCGCGCCTGGCCTCCATAGAATGGAAATAGGCACAAACTTTTCATATCTATCTGCGTAAGTATACTTTGATAATTATGTTTCAGTTTGAAGAAATATGGTATAATAAAATTATGAGTTGTTCGTTCGCACCTGACCTCCATAAAATGGAAATATGTCACAAAGTTTAACAAGGTTTTTTAATATAGATCCACAGAATATTGTGATAAGTGGTTCAGTGTGAACATGTATGGTATAATAAATTATTGGGTTTATCTCTTTTATTTTTACTTTCATCATATTTTGCTTTGTTTTGATACCCCCAAATTCAACTAAAATTTACAACCCTTCCTTTTCATAACCTATCATACTTTCATAAATCAAAGTCCATTTTCTGTAGGCCATTTTTCAACGATTTGACCTATGAGAACTCTACCTAACTCCACCGACAATTTTGGGTTTAAACACTTGAAACTTTAGATATAGATTCCTGGATTTAACTTAATAATTTGATTTGAGCAAAAAACACTAAATTTTAAGGGGTCATAATAGGGGTCAAATGATAAAAATTCACGGTTTTTTTTTTTTGCTCAACATACGCCTCCAAACACCCGGACAACTCCGGGCTTGAATGCTAGTATGCATATATTTTTGTTTAATCTATCCATCTATCCATCTATCTATCTATCTATCTATCTCCCTGTCTATCTATCTATCTATCTATCTATCTATCTATCTGTCTGTCTATCTATCTATAAAAGTGAAGTGTCTGCGTGTCTGTGTGTCTGTCTGTCTCTCTGTGTGTGTACATTTTCCTTGGCAACACCTTTGTTAATTTTCAGTCTACAGACTCAAAATTTAATATACAAGGTACTGAGATTTGGAAAAATCTACATGATCGGTTTTCGGCCAGAAATTTGGCTGTTAAGAGAACTCTACCAAACTCCTCCGATAGTTTGGATGGCTAAAATCTTGAAATTTTAGATAAATGTTACTTGGACATGGATCTAACTTAATAACTTGATTTGAGCCCCAAACAATAAAATTTTAAGGGGTCATAATAGGGGTCAGATTTTAAAAAAAATTGACTATTTTTTTTTTTTGCTCAGCATACACCTCGAAATACCCGGGCAACGCCGGGCACCCATGCTAGTATATCTATAAAAGTAAACGTGTGTGTGTGTGTGTGTGTATATGTCTGTGTACATTTTCCTTCGCAATAACTCTGTTTATTTTCAGTCTACAGATAATAGGTGTCAAAGTTAAAAAAATTGACCGCTTTTTTTTTGCTCAACATACCCCTTCAAACAATCGGGCAACGCTGCGCGTAAATACTAGTATATATATATATATATATAGAGAGAGAGAGAGAGAGAGAGAGAGAGAGTAGGGGGGAGAGGTCGGAAATGTTTATACAAAAATATTTTAGAATCGTTTGTATTACGGGTATCTCAGTTCTAAACTGAAAAACAACCCAAGTCTACGACTGTAGTCAGTCTAGACACGATTCATTTACAAAGCAGGCATCTATGCGAACGTATTGCCCACAAACTAGCCGTAATGTAACACTACGAAAACCAGCTAAAATAGTCGCGTAACTAATGTCTATTTATTTTCTTGCCTTTGCAAAAAAATAATGTATTGGTAATCCAACGTAAGCGATAACGTGTAAACGAACTAGAAATAAGCAAGGTGACACCCGTCTAACACAGACGATACGTAAGTTACTTACCTCTTAATTCTCAGTGAACCACGACGAGATAAGTGAATCAACCAGCTTATGTTGTTTTTTTGTTACTTTGGGAGCACCACTTATCAAGGCTCGAGGGCCGCTCGAGGATAAGGGTTAATGAATGCAAGGTAGTCGTGTAGTAATCACTTATGGTGTAAATTGGATATAATTTGATTATTTAAAGGGACTGCTCAACAGGAACTTGTGTACATTAGATTTGAAGGTTACCATGTTGTATTCAACCGGGAAGCATACCAGCTGAACAGTGTTCCAAAGGCGGGCAGTTCTAGGAACGAAGCCTTGTTCATGGAATCTGCGTTTACATTTAGGCGCAGAAAGAGAGAGAGAGAGAGAGAGAGAAAGAGAGGGGAGGGGGAGAGATGAGAAAATCATACACAGTGGTTGTAGCTAGTGGAGTCGTTTTTCTTTTGAGAAAGTTTCGCAAGTGGTAACCAAAGATTCTGTTTTAATATTCTGTGTCCTTTATTTTTATTGGCCGACGTCGATATAGCGTGCTTGGAAAATCGATGACATTTCGATTAGATTATATTCCATACGTCTCAATCATGGACAAGGAAAACACTTTCTTTCTTGCTTCGTGTCAGGATCGGTAATGATTGTGGTGTAGGGTTTGGTAGATTGATCATGGAAAGATGGAACAGTTGTCCTTGGATCATTATATAAATAACTGACATACAATAAACATCAATTTTCAAAAATAAACTTCAAATTGAGGAGGCAAAAAGAAAGTCCGCACAATGGAAAATTGTTATGTAAATGTAACTGTTGGACATCAATGCAACACAAATAAAACACGAACACAATGAACTAGTTTATATTTAATAGTATAGTCCTCCTGCAATTTGACAACCTGCAAATTATGGATGAGGTTGTTCAGTTTCATTAGCTTAAATTTACAGTTTTTAGAAAAATAACAAGTGCGGAGTTTGTTTTTGGCGGCACTGTATATATTACATTAAGTAGCCAGACTTTGTGGACACCCTGTAGCTTATGCAGCCACTTTGTGGGCACCATATTGATTATGTAGCCAGACTTTGTGGACACCTTTTAGATTATGTAGCCAGACATTTTTTTTTTACACAGTGATCACCACTTATCAAGGCCCGGAAGCCACTCAGGGATAAGGGTTATTGCAAGTACATTACATTAATGTGGAGATTTGATGAAGTGTTGACTTAAGGGGGCGGTTCATTAAGAATTTGTTAATATTGGACTTGAACACATCCAAGTTGTAGTCAGGTGGGAAGCAGGCAGACGGAACAGAGTTCCACAGGCGTGCAGTTCTAAGAAAGAAGCTTTGTTCATGGAATCCACGTTTTGATTTAGGCACAGATAAAGAGTGGGGGAAATTTTTCACAGTGGATTCGGCTAGACGGGTGTTTTTCGTGAAAGATTGGCGAGGGGGGACCAGAGATTGGAGTATAATATATATATATATATGGGCACCCATTAGATTATGCAGTCAGACTTTGTGGACACCCTGTAGATAATGCAGCCAGACATTGTGGGCATCATGTAGATTATTTAGCCAAACTTTGTAAACACTCTGTATATATACATATATATAATAGCAGGCCGCCAGCGTTACCGGTCGAAAGATACGCTTAAGTATGATATTTTAACTCATGCAGATTACGTTTTTATTGATATACAGACAATTCCTTGTCGGTTATTATATTAAATCTAATTTATAGTTGTGAGATTAAAACTAAAATATATGTATGCAAATCTCTAACTTAACATAAATTAAACTAACATTAAAAAACACATTTCACACAGCTAGGTTTAAAATAGGTCAAATCACTAGATATCTACGCTTCTCGCTAAAAAAAGCACACACATGAGAAGGGGTGAACCCAAGGTAAACTGGGCCTTTGTTCTGTGGTGGCTGCTCATTGGCTGATTAGGAAGGGAGCGGTGGAAACTAGGAATCTGATTGGCTAACTAAAAACGCAATAGATTGTTCGTATATAAAAACGCGAGACAACCACAACTCTTCGTATAAGCCTGACGAATCCTAGCGTGGATGAAACGCGGAATATTGTGTGTAGCTTAATTGCCATATATATATTTTTAAACCTTACTACTATATATATATATATATATATATATATATACATACATACATACATACATACACACAGTGACCCAATAAAAACGGGCCCCAACTCTAATAAGGGCCCGTTTTTTTTGTGCTTTGTCCGAATTAAATGAAACTTTGGTCATAACTAGTTTATTATATTCAAAACATCACATCAAAACACTAGGGTCTTTGGCTTTTTTTCTCCGTTAACTGTAAAATGCTCAGAAAACTATTGAATGTCCTCTGGTTTTTTGAGGGTCACCCTGTATATATATATATATATATATATATATATATATATATATATATATATATATGTGTGTGTGTGTGTGTGTGTGTGTGTGTGTGTGCGTGTGTGTGTGTTAGCGTTGGGACAATTAATCGGAATCGGGAAGATTTGGGGGTATCAGAATCGGTATCGGAATCGGAAAAATTGAATTGATATTTTCCGATGCCAAAACGATTTTTTTTTATTGTCTTTTTTTTATTTGATTTTGTTTAAAGCAAACTCTTCTATTGCTGGTAATGATGACAAATTAATAAATATTTGCTGATTTTTAATTACCAGCAAAGCTAAAATCTATAGCTCCTCCTCCACAAGTGCATTTGTAGGAAAATATCTGCATATTTAACATGTGTTTTTTACGAAAATTGGGGGAAAATAACAATGTTAAAATTAAATGGTTAGAGATTAGAGTCCGTTTGGGTCTAGATACGATATATTGATAGTGTGGGGATTGTTAACTTGATTATTATTAGTTTGGTTTCTAATTGTTAGTTTAATTTTTTTAGTTATCTACTAAGTAAGTGGGGAATTGGTTATTAATCAAAACCTGTTGTATATTCTTCAATTCGCTGTAGAATATTTATATAACTAAAAACAACGCTTCCCGGGCAAGAAAATCAATCGATGAAACAAATGTTGCCTATCAATAGAAATACCCCTTGGGAGAAGAATGCATCTCCAACATCACTAGCTACATTGCGCATTTTTATTCGGTGCACAATTTGGAAATCACTTTCCTGCGTTCAATAATTTAGTTTAATCGAGACGTTAACTTCTCTCATGGCGTCAAAAACTCGTAATTCATGTGATTACTGGAATTATATAGAATTTCTTACGAGTCACTGATATCTTTTCGATGTTCACCCATATTTTGCTTCGCGCATACATTTTATAGAAACTTACACCTTACGACTTATACATTGTCCACACGACTTATACATTGCCCACACGACTTATACATTGTCCACACGACTTATACATTGTCCACATGACTTATACATTGTCCACACGACTTATACATTGTCCACACGACTTATACATTGTCCACACGACTTATAGATTGTCCACATGACTTATACATTGTCCACACGACTTATACATTGTCCACACAACTTATACATTGTCCACATGACTTATACATTACCCACACGACTTATACATTGTCCACACGACTTATACATTGCCCACACAACTTATACATTGTCCACACGACTTATACATTGTCCACACGACTTATACATTGCCCACACGACTTATACATTGTCCACACGAATTATACATTGTCCACACGACTTATACATTGCCCACACGACTTATACATTGTCCACACAACTTATACATTGTCCACACGACTTATACATTGTCCACACGACTTATACATTGCCCACACGACTTATAAATTGTCCACACGACTTATACATTGTACAGACGAATTACCTTACACCTTGCCGATAAAGCTCAATTTTCCAACACTCAAAACTACATGGCTGCCCACCTTCTCAGTATAGAAAGGTTTTAGTGGAAAATAAAATAAAAGATTAAAATTCTGAAAGCACTATATATAAAAACTAAATAACTATATATAAAAACTAAATAAATATATATAAAAACTAAATAAGCAAAAATAAATTATGTATATTTTGAAAATAGTAGTAACATTTTGAAACCATCCAATATATATGTATATATGTATACCCACATATAGTTACATGTATATCTATATATACGCTCGTTAGCAAAAAAAAAAAAAAAAAAGGCCAAACAAATTGTATACATTTTATTGCACTAAAAGGTGTATTGAACAAAGAACAATTGAACAAGGAAACTTAAACGAGACTAATAACACAGAATAAGACATTTACTTTTATAAATGCTTAGGATGGAATCGCATTTCTTTTTGATTTCTTTAAAAGATCAATCCTTTTAGATATGTTCTCAATCAAAGTGAAACACTGCGACGAGGAGATGCTACTCCATTTGCTTTGCACAGCTTCCCACAGTTTGTCATTATTCGAAAAAGTTCTTCTAGCCAATGCACGAGATATTATTGACCAAATATTCTCGATTAGGTTTAAATCGGGGCTTTGACCTGGCCAAAATATCACATTAATTGAATTATCAGAAAAGCATTTTCTTCTGGATGCTTGGTAACAGTCCTGTTTCTAATATTTGAATGTATTCTTTTGCATTGAGTGACTTCTCACATATAATAAGTTCCCCAACTCCTGATGCAGTAAAAGTTCCCCATACCATTATCCCTCCATTCCCGTATATAACTGTCGTTTTTATGCAACCTGGCGAAAATCTTTCTCCAGATCTTTGATTGCACCGTTCAGGAGCATCGAGAGCATCACTAACAAGACAAAATCTTGATTCATCTGACCAAAAAACATTCCTGAACCAGTTAGTATCTTTGTTGCCATAAAACGAGAAAAATCTCCTTCTATCATTGATGTTCTTCTTAGATAAAAAAAATTGCTTCTTTGCACATCTGTTTGAAGAAAATCCCATTTCTTTCATTCGTCTAGATATTGTATATCAAGAAAGAGAATTTCCAGCTTCTGTTTTGAATTCTTTGCTATGATCAACATAAGTTTTCTTTCAATCCTTCAAAACAGTTAATTAAAGCTTATGGTCGTACTTCAAAGTGGATGCTCTAGGGCGACCAGATCCAGATTTCTTTTTTTACCAAGCGTTCGACGTTGAAACTTCGACCAATTCGCTTCACTACAAAAAGAAATGTTTTCACATTTTCTTTTCTTAAAATATCAAAAATCTGCTTATAAATCATTTTCGACTGCCCTAACAGTGTAATTCGTATCAGCTACTCTGATGAATCGTAGACGACGAAACACGTGTCAGTGGATAATTATATTATATATATATATATATATATATATATATATATATATATAAATGTAAATGTTGGTTCGTTCGGAATGAATTGTCTAAAAAACCACTGGACGGATGGCTTCCACGTTTTGGTATAATATGTTTACTATATCCATGTGTGTTTTTATATATTTCTTTTTAATTATAACATTATACTTAATTTTTCTATGATAAAAAGGTGGATTTCTTTTTACCGAGAGGCCATTTTTTTTATTTACGGACAATTATTTATTACCGCTTCCTATCACGTGACCAGTGTTACAATTTAGCGGTTTTCCTGCTATATCTGGAGATTTCGGTTACAATCTAGCGGGAAATTCTAGAAAATCTGGAGGTATTTGGCACCCACACATCCGCATTAGATTATTAAAAAATAAAGAAAAACGCTTGAAAATATTCAATGTAAGTAAAAAAAATAGCATTTATTGCCTTTGGTAACAATTATTTATTGATTATTTGTTTTGTTTTTCACCTTTTTTTCGACTAACCATTCTTAAATCTCACTATAAAATCGATTTTTCCAAGTACATTTTAGGTGGGGGGAGGATTCCAACTTCCGAAGTTTGGGTTTGTATTACTGTACACATAGATTCGAAAAAGTTGTCAAAAAACAAATATATAAAAAATAAATGTTATCAAAGGCAACATAAGTTACTTTTCTGCCAAACTGGATATTTAAATTAACCACACGTGGTCTCAAAATGAATGACGACGCTCAAAGTGTATACACATTTTGACTCCTCCCTTTACTTAAAAATTCACCAAAAATCAGGAAATTAACGAATTTTAATGAAAATTGCAGTATTTTTCAAATAATGATCCCAGAATATAATGAACTAATTATTTTTACTTAACTCTTAGTGAAAATATTTTATTTTGTTTAAACAAAAAATAACTTTACTAAAGTTATGGTTTTCAGTAGTAAATAAAAAACGCAAGAATTTATTTTTGCTTTTTTTAAAGCATCGTAATTTGTAACAATAAAAAATAATTTTTACAGTAACATTACGAAAAAAGCCCCTAAAGTCCGTATTAATGTATTCGATATAACTCGAAGAAAAATGAATTATCGGATACTATTCAGGAAATTAAAGATTCAGTTAGATTCCTATTTCAGTCACCTAAATTATTTAGGGTGAAATAAGTTTAGGAATTTATAGCCAAACCTAAATATATTTTTTTTGGTAAATATCCAGATACGCTACTACAGAACACCGACCACTCTAATTTGTTTGTTTTTTTTTTGGGGGGGGGACAAATATATAACAAATAAATGTTATCAAAGGCAAGATAAGTTACTTTTCTGCCAAACTGGATATATTTTTCGTGTTTTTATTCAATGTAACAGATTTATTCAGCTCGAAAAACATACAGTGTTTACCGATGTATTAGAAAATTCAAGATGGTGTCTCACACCCTCTTTAACACCGTAAGTTTGGAAAAGGGTGTTATAAATAAAAAACTATACAAAATACGGGTTTGTATTACTGTACACATAGATTCGAAAAAGTTGTCAAAAAACAAATATATAACAAATAAATGTTATCAAAGGCAAGATAAGTTACTTTTCTGCCTAACTGGATATAATTTCCGTGTTTTTATTCAATGTAGCATGTTTATTCAGCTCGAAAAACATAGTGTTTACCGATGTATTCGAAAATTTGTTTTTTGACAACTTCTTCGAATCTATGTGTACAGTAATACAAACCCAACATATTTATTCAGCTCGAAAAACATACAGTGTTTACCGATGACTTGGAAAATTCAAGATGGCGTCTGATTCTCTCTTTAACACGGTAAGTTTGGGAAAAGGTGTTATAAATAAAAAAACGATACAAAATAATATTAAAAACCCGCCGAATATATGTCAACCTATGTCACGGTAACATATATTGAGCGAGTTTTTAACAGTATTTTATCTGGGTTTTTATTTATAACACCTTTTCCCAAACTTACCGTGTTAAAGAGAGAATCAGACGCCATCTTGAATTTTCCAATACATCGGTAAACACTGTATGTTTTTCGAGCTGAATAAACATGTTACATTGAATAAAAACACGAAAAATATATCCAGTTTGGTAGAAAAGTAACTTATCTTGCTTTTGATAACATTTATTTGTTATATATTTGTTTTTTGACAACGTTTTCGAATCTATGTGTACAGTAATACAAACCCAATATGTTACATTGAATAAAAACACGAAAAATATATCCAGTTTGGTAGAAAAGTAACTTATCTTGCCTTTGATAACATTTACTTGTTATATATTTGTTTTTTGACAACTTTTTCGAATCTATGTGTACAGTAATACAAACTCCACCGACCACTCTAATTTGTTTTTTTTGGGGGGGATGTGATGTAAAGGGCGGAAAATGTTAAATGGTGTTTTAATTGGTAAATGTCGGTGCGTTACTTACGGAAAATTTGAAAATTCGATGTTCCAGGTAAAAAAACAAAAAAAAAACAGATAAATTACCCCCCCTACTCCAACTTGGTGTGCTTTCCTTTTCTTATTTTATTTCTTTTTCAGCTAATTTTAAATTTTCCACCCAAAAAGCGCTATAATGTATTTTTGAAAATTAGAAAATTCTATGTCCTGGAAAAAAAAATCCCCTCCCCCCCAACGTAGTTTGCTTGGTGAAGCCGTCGTTTATGCTACAGCGTGCATGCGCGTAGCATAAACGGAAGCTGCAAA
>NC_136523.1:13552678-13577678 GCF_053919585.1 Euprymna scolopes | reverse complement strand
CAAAGAAAAGTAAACAGCTTCAACGCGCTTTTTCCGTGTTGCATCAACGACATTTATTTCCTCATTTTATCCCCACGCACCACTTCTCGTTACGGTAGTGACGTCTCTCACCTGGCCATTTCAAGCAGCAAAGTCCCACCCCTACACATAAGAAATCCGTAGATGCCGGAAAACATTCTTCACTAATAGTTATTTTCTCCAGAACTACTAGACTTTTAAATTTCCTCTTCTGGTTCCTGTTTCACCGACTGTACTGACATGCGGAAGTTCAAGTGTAATGTGAACAGTCATTTTGCTGCTTAAACTCCCTTGCAATTATGTCCCAATAAGTAGCCCCTACATCAAAGTTGCGCTGTGTCTTCTTGGGGGAGAAAATGCAATAAAAGAAAGACAAGAGCGCCACTTTGATGTAAGGGCTACTTACTGGGACATAATTGCAAGGGAGTTTAAGCAGCAAAATGACAAGTTATGTACGTATGTGTGTTTGTATGTCTCGCAAAAACTTTCGACACGGGCCACAGATTTTCGCCCGATAGGTAACATTTTAAAGCTCCAACCTTCGCCCGAGAAATATCGAAAAATTGGGCAAAAACATAAATTCCTTCACCCTAAACTGGGCCCTTTTCTACAAGGAGGGGTGCCGAAAAAATCTTCCTTCATTTTCTCTGCTCCTACTACGACTATGACGTCATGTTTGACCTAGAAAACGTTAGTTTAAACCACCGGCAAGTGTTTTTAGAGGTATAATTTTATCCGTTATTAAGTGTATGTTTCGTTGGCGTAGGGGTAACGTGCCGGGCATTTTTTTCCGCCTTAGCCTCGATACTTCGGGTTCCAGCCTGTCTTTCTACCTAAACATTTTCCTCTTTTACACCTTTTTTTTTTAACTTTTTTTTACGTTTGTTCGCTGTTTTGCTTTGTTTTTGGTTTTTCCAATTTTTCTCAATAAATCTCACCTGTCTGTTTAAATGTATGTATGTATGTATGTATGCCTACAACTTTCGACAAAGGCGACAGGTTTTCACGAGATTGGTATCGTTTTGAAGCTTGACCCTTCGGTCGACAAATATCGAAAAATTGGCTAAAATATTAATTACTTCACCTTCAACTAGGCACATCTACAGGGAGGATGCACTGTTTTCGCCGATATTTTCGAAAGTCATCCTAGCCTTAATTTAAACCTTCGCCACTTCAGGTTTGGCGATAGACGCAAAGACGTCACTTTTTTTCACGTTCTTTCCCTCCTTCACCGTACGTGTTTGAGCCTGCCTGCCTTCTACCACTTTTTTTTTTGTTCTACACACTTCCAAACACCCGGGCAACGCCGGGCACCCAGGCTAATATAAAATATCCGTACAGTAATACCGTAATACCGTATAAATCCATTTTTTCTCTCCCTTTTTCACACCAGACAAAGCACATTGCCATTTGAAAAGTAGGGGACTCCTATTTTGATCGCAAGGAGTTGAACACTGAAGTGCCTCGTATTATTTGGATTTTTCGAACTGCTGTTCTCATCTTCAGTGTCATTTTAACAACATCTCAGTTGATGTCCACAAGACTCGTGGCGCAGTTGTTATACATTTTGCTGCCAGATTACTTAAGCATCATTTATATTTTTTTGCAATATTCTCATTGTTATAAACTCGAAAACGACCTTCTTTTCTCAATAGCAAGGTGATTATCTTCCATCGGGATACATCTTGTTCTCACACAGCACCTCGGCACAAAAAATCTCATGGGCGAATATAGTTGAGAAACCATTGTCTCGTCCTTGATAGTCCCCTGAACTAACCCCCTAAGATTATCACTTATTTCTGAGATTAGAAAACTATTTAGATAGCATTAAAAAATCTCATGGGCGAATATAGTTGAGAAACCATTGTCTCGTCCTTGATAGTCGCCTGAACTAACCCCCTAAGATTATCACTTATTTCTGAGATTAGAAAACCATTTAGATAGCATTAAAAAATCTCATGGGCAAATTTAGTTGATAAATATTGTCTCGTCCTTTATTTTCACCTGAATTAACCCCCTCAGATTATCACTTATTTCTGAGATTAGAAAACCATTTAGATTAACATTACGAGAAAATGTAAAACAGCAGTTAGATTCATATTTCACAACAAGACGTAAAGAAATTAACAAGTGAGACATTTATAAGCTTATTGACAGATAAAATCGAGTGATTGAGAGTAAAGATCGTTATTGCTTTCAATAAGGATTTTCAAAAATACCCTTTTTTTTTTAATTTTCAAGATGAAATTTTAAATCGAAAAATTTGGGGATTTTCTGTAAAAAAAACATGACCTTCAACAACACCAACGCCAGCCTGATTATCGCCATTTATATATTTCCACCGTGTATTAGACATCGAAGGGTGAGAAACATAGATGAATCGATAAATCGATAAAAAAAACATAAATAGAGAGAAGGAAAGGAAAAGAGAGAGAAAGACGCCGGCGAAAAGGTGTAGGGAAAATAGAAAGAGATAGAGAAATACGAAGATAAAATATTGACATAGAAAAGTTTTTGTAAATACAGGGTGAAACGATAAAGTGGCCTCCCTGATGAATTCAATACTGCAGCTTTATTTTAAAACTTTTATTACAAAAAATAAATTCAGATAACTTGATTATATATATGACATCTATTCAATGTAGCCGCCTTCAGCCTCAATCGCCGCCTCGATACGGGTCCGGAACTTGGTGCATGCCTTTTCCACAAGCGCCGGCGAATACCAGCGGATGGCGGCGATCAGGCTGGCTTTTGTGTTATGGGAGGTCATGTTGGTGATGTTCTCGACGTATGACCGAACATAGTAGTCCAGCGGTTCAGGTCGGATGAGGATGGGAGATCAGTTATAGAAGGGTACAAAGTCGTAGCACTATTACTGAAGCCAAGCCTTAGTCTCTTTGGACTTGTAGGCTGGCGCCGAGTCCTCCTGCCACACCCAGGATCTGTCAGCGGCCACCTGATTGCATCGGAGGATCACCACACTCTTTACCAGATCCAGATACACTTTGGTGTTTACTTTCAAGCCGACTTCAAAGATGTGAGGTGGCATGATGTGACCCTCACCTGAAACCACACCAAAGACCATAACGTGGCCTTAAACTTTGTTTTCAAAACTCTGTGCACCCCCTCAGGCATTGGACCGTCAAGATTTGCATTTTAAGGGCACTGGTAATGATCCTGTTATCATAACTTGGATTGTTAGGGAGCATGAGTTTTACAGCGGCGCATCTCCGATCTCGCTCGTTGAACATTGTGTCACTTTAATACATGATAGAATGTTCCTATCGCTCTTGATATTTGTACACAACTGCCCAACTAGTAGATAGTCTGCAAAAAACAAAAAAAAAACAAAAAAAAAACCAGGTTTTCATCAAACGGAAATGGAATCATGTCGTCTTTTCTAGGGCGACAATTTTACCAGTCCAGCATGTAAGAGAGATATAGGAAGGGAATGAAATACAGTGAAAAAGAGGGGGGGATGCAGAGAGCGGAAAACATAGATAGGTATATTGAGAAAGAGTGCAATAAAAGGAGAAGGAAAGCAAGAGGAGAGAAAGCAGAATAGAAAGAGTAAGAAATAAAAGGCAAAGAGAACGAAAAGGAAAACAGTACGATAGAGAGGGGGAAGCGACTGTGAGAGAGACAGAAGAGAGGAGAAAGAGAGTGGGAAAGATGGGCCAAGGAAAGAGAAACAGAGAGAGAGAGAGAGAGAGAGAGAGAGAGAGGGGGGGTGAGGGAGACATGACTCTTCACAATTTCAACATATTTGGGACATAACAGAAATGCCAGTGCGATTGCCCTATGCGATGTGACCTTAAAAACAAACCCGGCATATCGGACTGACAGACGGACAGACATACAGACAGACTGCCGGACATATGTAAAGAGAGTGGAGAGGGGGGGAGTAAGGTGCAAAGCAACAGAAGAAGAAGAAGAGTGACTGAGAGCAATAGATAGATAGAGAAAGAAAGAGGACGAGTAAGACAGGTTATAAAAACTGGTGCCTAACGAAACAGACAATAAATAAATAAAAAAGTAAAAATTCAAAAAATATAACAGTAGAGAGACATGACTCGAATTCTGTACGCATGCGTAAAGGGTAACAAAGACGACCACATGAAAAAATCAGTGACGTAGACGGTAATATATATATTTATGAACATTGTTGTACATATGCATCGCAATAAACTACAAAACACTCTTCTTTCTCTTTTTCCCTCTTTTTTTTTACTACAACTTGAAGCAGTTTATTGTCTAGCCACACAGTAGATGCACCGTGATACAACGAAACAATTCGTTTGTGATCCACTCATCCCGCAATGATGAAACACTAGTGTCTATTGTAGATATTTAATTATTACAATAATATATATATATACATATATATATATATATATATATATATATATATATATATATATATATATATATATATATATATATATATATATATATTACTGTAATAATTAAATATCTACAATATTCTTTTTCCCAATAAGAATATAAACTTGCGTTCATAGTTTTAAAATTAAATTAACGACTATATGACGTCACTAAAATTTCCTTCTCTTTAACAGCGCCAGCCCCCCCCCTCCTTTTTGAATTTCCAACATCAATTTTCCGTTTCTCTGAAATAGAACTGCGTCACACTGTGCACGTGAAACATTTTCAAATATTTTGTGCTGGTATATTTTTTGGTTTCTTAATCTCATTCATCCAGAGGAAGTCTCGAAATAAAGACGAAACGTTGATGAACACATAATACGGTCTGTTCCTTTTTATTTTTTTTTCTCTCTCTCTCTCTCTCTCTCTCTCTCTCTCTCTCTCTATATATATATATATATATATATATATATATATATATATATATATATATATATACTAGCAAAAGTGTCCGACGTTGACTGGGTTCAAAAACAGCCTACAGAAAATGGACTCTGATTTATGAAAGTATGATAGGTTATGAAAAGGAAGGGGTGTAAATAGAGAGCTTCGAATGGGTATCAAAACTGAAGCAAAATATGATGAAAGTAAAAATAAAATAGATAAAACACATAATTTATTATACCATACCTGTTCACACTGAAACACTTATCACAATATTCTGTGGATCTATATCAAAAAGCCTTGTTAAAGTTTGTGACATATTTCCATTCTATGGAGGTTAGGTGCGAATGAACACCCCATAATTTTATTATACCATATTTCTTCAAACTGAAACATAATTATCAACGTATACTTACACAGATAGATATAAAAAGTCTTTATCAAAGTTTGTGCCTATTTCCATTCTATGGAGGCCAGTCGCGAACGCAGACCCCAAAATTTTATTATACAATCCCTATTAAAGTTAAAACACTTATCAAAGTATTCTTATGTACATCTTTATTAAAAACATTTATACACGTTCTTTTTTAATTTTAAAATTTTTTATTTCCATACTTTGTGGACCAGGCGCGAACGCAGACCCCACAGTAATGTAATCAGTTTTTTAAAATAGTCAACCATATAGGAGCCTATTCGTGACCACACCCACTCACACCCACACACACATTCAGCTTTATATATCTATATATATACATCTATATATATATACATATATATAATTATTTTTTTACTATAATAATTATATATATATATATATATATATATATATATATATATATATATATATATATATATATCATGATTCTTTGAGGGGTACAATATATATATAATGTAATCATGAAAGGACGACGAAGATTCATGATTAAAACGTTAAAATAAAGTTAACGTTTAAAATAAAGTTAACGGGATGGAGAGAATAAAAAGAGGGGAAAAGAAAATGGGGAGTCAGCTGACCGGTTTCGCCCTCGCTTTATCAAAGCTGTATCGAGGAATGTGCGTAAAAAAAAGGGGAAAACGCGAATGGGAATCGAAATAATTTACAGATAAATATAACGTTGCGTTACGTTATGTATGGGGGGGGTTAGGGAACGCAATTGAAATACAACCTTATATTACTCAAAACTCCTAGAAACTAATCACGCTCAAACCTAAGAGGCATCCCTTCTGCTTGCAGACGGAAGGACTTCTCAACCGAACGTGGACAGTATCTAAGATCTTTAACTGAAATACTGAGTGCGCACGACTCAAGATTGTAAAAGAATTCGTGCTAAAGTTTGCTGCACAAGACGGGTTTTTTTTTTATAAGGTTGTCAGTAATTGAAGACCCGTATGTATTGAAAATTACGTCTGTTGTTTGGTATGTCCTATTTCTGATTTTTTAGGTATGTGTTGTTGGACCCTTCCATCCAATCTTAATGTTGTTCGACCCACAGAGTTGGCACAGCAATTACATTCAAAATTGTAAATTACATTATTATTATGATAAGGGGGGAGGAAGAACATCTTTTCGAGAGGATGGCATTAACGTTCTCGTAGAGAATACAGCACGTACATTTGAAGCAAAATAGCAATTTTGCACTGTTAAACTGATTTGCTTTGCAAATTTCTCACTTACTGCCCCCCCCAACCAAGGTAAATGAAGATATACTGGGCATTTATTAACCGTTTGAATTTTAGTTACATCCAACGGGTACCCATTTTTGGAGAGGGTGTCAGTAATTATTTTTAATTCCTCATCCAATTTTGATTTTGAGCAAATCATAAGGGCACGATGTGTTAGGGTCCAACTTGAATTTATCTGACGTTGTGGGGGGCAAAATGAAGCTCAACGTGTATACAGTTCCGTGAACGTAGGTTTACGGTTTAATTGATGTAAGGTAACTGGATGATATTTTTATTACCAATATATCAAGGAAAGCTATGGACGAATTAGACTCTCCTTTATAAGTGTACTGTAACGCGGGATGCATCTTATTAAGTAAGGAGAAAAAATTGTATGCTACTTGTATGGGAAATCGGAAAAAATATTGGAATCGTCCCATCACTAATATATATATATATATATATATATATATATATATATATATATATATATATATATATACATATGTTTAATTATTTCATTACCGTTTTATCTGTTTGGTTACATGTGTTTCAGATGTTGGACCATGTTTACGATCTAACATCCTCGTCAGACCTTACGGAAGCTTCTGTAAGGTCTGACGAGGCTGTTAGATCGCAAACATGGTCCAACATCTGAAACATATGTAACCAAACAGATAAAACGGTAATACAAAAATAAAATAAAACACATATTTGCTCTGCAATAGTATTGAGCACTCTCTTCAGGTTTTTACTAATTACCAGTTTTACCATATATATATATATATACATATATATATATGTATATGTATATATTCCAAATTGAAAACATGTCATATGTATTTTTTACTGCTCTAAAATTAAAAATGCTTCTAAACCTTCTTAATTTGTAATTTTCTTTCCTGATGAGATCCATAATGATCGAAACGGTCTGAGCATCGTAGCAAGATATAACTTCATTCACACAAAGAATCGTATTTATCTTCGAAAGATCTAGCTAATTTGCATATTCTTTTAAACATTCATTTTAATTTATTCCCTTTTTGTTTTTTCGGTTACATCATGAAATGATCATCTTTAGTTAATTATTACAGTAGTAAATTGTAATTATATTTATGCAGTTATTCTACATGATTTATACTTGCGTAATATTTGCTTAAAAAGCTTAGATTAAACACAACCCCCTTTCTATATATATTTATATATGCGTATATATATTTGTTTAATATAACTTGCCTAAAGAAACTCCTCTGTTAACTTTTGGTCTACAGGCATACATCCTAATATATAGGGTATTCGAACCTATACGAAACATTATATTTGTGTGTTAACCGGGAAAAATCGATGACAAAAGTGTGAAAATTAAAAAAAAAAATGGAATTTGCCAAGTGGAGGTCGAACGACGACAGTACAAATACGCAGTGTATCATTATAACTATTGGTTCATGCTTTAACTTTTAGCCTTACAGCAAACATGCCTGATAGCTGAGTCATTAATGTTAAATGACAAAATAATTCGTAAGCTAAACATATTGGTGTCGATTCTTGGTGGTGCCGCACGAGTAATCATTAGAGCTGTGACAATAGAATATGCCTTTCATTCTTTTGACTCTCGAGTATATATCCAACGCAGTAAGACGCAGTCAATTTACCGAGAACCACATTAGTCTATATAAAAATATATAAGATATTAACGAATATATACTCCAAGAGTAAAAACAATGAAAAGAATATGCTGTTGCCACAGCCCTGGTCATCATATATCTATCTATCTATCTATCTATCTATCTATATATATATATATATATATATATATTGTATAATATATGCAGGAATTTACATTTATATCGATAGTCGGTACCGACGGTTTCAAGCCTGGTAGTTGAGGACTGCTCTTAATGTCCGCCTCAGGCTCTCTCCAGCCGACTCTCATCTGAAGAGAGCCTGAGGCGGACATTAAGAGCAGTCCTCAACTACCGGGCTTGAAACCGTCGGTACCGACTACCGATATAAATGTAAATTCCTGTATATATTATACAAAAAATATATTGCTCTTTTTTCGAGAAAGGTTTTTTCCCTAATAATAGAGCACTGTATGGGATATCTTTTTCTACAAAAAAGTACAAGTATATATATATATATATATATATATATATATATATATATATATATATATATATATATATATATATATAAGTGAAAATGTATGTATGTATGTGTGTTCGCTTTTTCTGTGTGTCTACGAAAGGCGTCTTTCAGAGAAGCGGTCGGTCGGTCGGTTCACAACTTTTAAAAACTTTTTATATCACAAACAAATCGTAATATCTCACAGTTAACAACGAAGCTCGCCTGTCTATTTAAGTTGCTCGATTTCGGGAAGATAAATATTCAATATTTGTCGCTCGCCGCATGTGGGTTAGTCTTTTTCCTATAACATCTTGGGGGTGGGGGAAAAAGCGTTCAATTATGGGGTGTTCGTTCGCACCTGACCTCCATAGAATGGAAATATGTCACAAACTTTAACAAGGTTTTTTAATATAGATCCACAGAATATTGTTATAAGTGTTTCAGTGTTAACAGGTATGGTATAATAAAATATGGGGTTTATCTATTTTATTTTTACTTTCATCATATTTTGCTTTGGTTTTGATATCCCCGAATTTGAAGCTATCTCTTTACAACCTTTCCTTTTCATAACCTATCATACTTTCATGAATCAGAGTCCATTTTCTACAGGCTGTTTTTAAACCCAGTCAACGACGGGTACTTTTGCTACATTCAAAATTGTAAATTACATTATTATTATGATAAGGGGGGGGACTACTATACAACAGGAACGCTAATCTCATATATATATATGTATATATATATATATATATATATATATATATATATATATATATATATATATACATATATATATGAGATTATCGTTCCTGTCTGTGATTCTGTGATTTCGCATGATTAACAAAACCAGCATTTCACAAAAAGTATTTGCCACACGTAGTGCACTACAGTTCTTGTTGTAATTTATCTGGCATCATATTATTGTCCTGCTTTATAAAAACCCGTTAGCATGTAGATCTTCTGTCTTAGTACGTGTTTATATATATATATATATATATATATATATATATATATATATATATATATATATATATATATATATAAAAGTGAAAGTGTCTGTGTGTGTCTGTGTACATTTTCCTACGCAATAACTCTGCCAACTTATTGTCTACATACTAGAAATTTGTATATGCAGGGTACTGAGATTTAGGAAAATGGATGTGATCGGTTTTTGACCAGAAATTTGTCGATTAAGAGGTCAAAGTTCAACGATTTAACCTTTGAGAACTCTACCAAGCTCCTCCGAGAATTTTGGGTCTACACACATGAAATTTTAGATATAGGTGACCCTGTATGTGTGTCTGTGTGTCTGTGCACATTTCCCTACGCAATAACTCTGTCAGTTTTTAATCTACAAACTCGAATTTTGATATACAGGTTACTGAGGCCTGGGAAAATCTTTGTGATCCGTTTTTGGTCAGAAATTTCGCGGTTAATGGGTCAAAGTTCAACGATTTTACCTTTGAGAAGTCTACCAAACTCGTCCGATAATTTTGTGTATAAACACGTTAGATATAGGTTCCTTGGACATGGATCTTATTAAATTAATTGATGTGAGCCCAAAACAATAAATGTTAAGGGGGTCATGATAGGGCTCAAAGTTAAAAAAATTGACCGCTTTTTTTTTTTTGTTCAACATACACCTCCAAACACCCGGGCAACGCCGGGATGAAATGCCAATATATATATATATATATAATGTCTGTAGACCAAAATCTAACATAGGATTTTGGTAGGCAATATTTTAAACAAATATACGCATACATAAATGTACATAGAAAGAGGTTTGTGTTTTCTCTAACCTTTTTATGCAAATATAACACAAGTATAAATCTCGTAGAATATCTGCATGAATATAATTAAAGGTAGAAGTTAACTGAAGATGAAAATCGAAAAACTAATATGGACTTAACTAAAAATGAACGTTTAAAAGAATATGCAAATTAGCTAGATCTTTTGCAGACGAATGAAATTCAACGACCCATATGTAACAAAGTTTTATTTTCTTTTTAAATAAATAGAAAAAATGGGTTTTAATATGCATATCAATACACCACGAAAAGAAAATATAGGACTCTCTCTCTCTCTCTCTCTCTCTCTCTCTCTCTCTCTCTCTCTCTCTATATATATATATATATATATATATATATATATATATTACAATAGAAAAATGCTTGCATGAAAGGTAATATGGTTAAGCTTAAGCATGAGATAGTAAAGAACTAGTTGTTAAAACTGGGAAAACAAAGGGCAAGATATTATAGTAAAAAAATATAATAAATCCATAACTTAAAATATTGCAGTATTAAGAATTGATTATATAATGTTAAATTGATTAAAAAAAATAATGCTGCAATATTTTAAGTTATAAGTTCATTGTATTTTTAACTAGAATATTTTGTCCTTTTCTTTTCCAGTTTTTACTAGTCTTAAACTTTTCCCTGATTAAGCTTAATCATATTACCTTTCCATGCTCACATTTTTCTATTGTAATCCATAATTTTTCCAGGCTTCCAATAAATTCGCTTGTTCTTTGTTTAATTTCAGTCTTAATTTTTTGCCCCCATAAACATAACATACACATATGTAACAACAATGTACGGCACTCGTCTGCTTCAATAAAATTCCTCCAATTATCTCCCTTTCATCCTTTCATTCTGCCTGTTTAACTTGTTACTTCTCTTTTTACGACAGCAGTGAATTAGTAGCAACACTAATCGCTGAAGTGACGTTGTCGCTATGGAAACAGTCATAACAAAACATTACTCATCTCCTTACGTTTTTTTTTTTACAATTTAAAACACCACTAAAGTCATCATAACTTTTTTTTACTTAATGAAAATTGAAAATAACTTTTTCACAATATATCTGAGAATGTGATTTATAATCTGTAATAATTGTTTGAAATTTGGTCGGAAAATGAGTGCGTGGTGAAGCTTCAAAGCATGTTTAAATGACTAAAACTACTACTTAACCATATATTCAAATACTACCACGTTTGAATGATATATACATACATACATACATACATACATACATACAGAAAAATAGGCCAAAGACCCTAGTGTTTTGACGTGATGTTTTGAATATAATAAACTACATATGACCAACGTTTCATTTCATTCGGACCAAACACTAAGAGATGAGGCCTAATTAGAGTGCGGGCCCACTATTTTTGGGTCACCCTATATATATATATATATATATATATATATATATATATATATATATATATATATATATATATATATATATATATATACAGGGTGACCCACAAAAAGCAAAAGCTAAATGGAGGCAATCTAGAACATACGCTGTAGAACGGAGAAAAAAAGGCCAAAGACCCTAATGTCTTGATGTGATGTTTTGAATATAATAAACTAGTTATGACCAAAGTTTCATTTCATTCGGACCAAACACCAAGAAACGAGGCCTAATTAGTTGCGGGCTCGTTATTTTGGGGTCACCCTATATAGTTATATATATATATATATATATATATATATATATATATATATATATATATATATATATATATATATAACTTCCTGTGTGATGAAAAGAAGGAATAAGAAATACATAAAACATATTTTTTAAAATCCTTCCTACCCGCGAAAAGCACGTGACAGTTTGGGGTTAAAAACCTAGCTAACCACAAGTAAAGGAAGAGGGTCTTTAACGCTATTGTTTCGATCGCGTTTTCGTCCATCAATGCGTTTCTGCGTTCCTATTAACCGATGTTTCAAATTAGGTTTTATATTTGGACGGGCTATTATCTTCTGAAGCGGGTCGGTGACACCCTCTTCCCCCTTGCTTAACGCTTCGATGGGTGGCGACGAGGAATGCTAAATACAGGGTAACTAGGGTGCGGATTGGGGTGTGGGGTGGTTAGAGGGTTGATGAAGAAGGCCATTGTTTACGGCTCTCTGCCTAACTGAAATAGCTTGGTATAACGGATCGCCACCTCTCGATTTTAATTTCACTCATTAGCAGAAAATGACATAGAAAACATTTTTTTTTCAAAATGGCCGACAAACGGGGAATGTGGGCTGCACATTTTTTTGATTAGGAAGTGTAATTATTTTTGCTATAAAAAATATGCGTCCTCTTGTCGAAAATTTTATTGCCAATACATTACAAACCGCAACTTCTTCTCAAAAAGGGGAAAGTAATGCCTAGGAAGACGATATCCATACCACAGATAATATACTATCCTTCAAAAGAGGTGATAATGCCTGGGAGATGTTCTAATCACAGCAGAACAGATACTAAGCCATCGCTCTTCTAGGTGCGTCAGAAACTTCGTGAAAAATATTGAATAATTCGACCCTCTGTCTTTACCTACTCGAAAAATGTAATTTAAACCCTATTATTTTTTCAATTAAAGGAGCAAGGACCAAGGTTTCATTAAAAAAATACAAACAATATGGTTTTAAAAAAAATTTTTAAACTTCAAACTTTACACGTAAATTTCCAAAAACCTGTTCTTTTTTGTGTTTTAAATTAGAATATATTATTTATTGATCTTTTATCTTGAATTTGTAATATATAAAACTTTGGCACATGAATTAATTATTTACTTTTTTATAGACATTTCAAAATGGGGGGGGCGTGAACTAATTCGACCCCATGCCTTTCCAAGCTTATAACTACTCGAAAAATGTAATTCAAACTGTAATTTTATGTTTTCAATTAAAGGGTTTCATTTAAAAAAATACGAACAACGTGTTTTTGTTTTAAAAAAATAAAAAGGTTTTAAACTTCGGACTTTACAGGTAAATTTCCAAAAACTGTTCTTTTTTTTTTGTTTTAAATTTGAATATATGATTGATTGATCTTTTATCTCCACTTTGTGATATATAAAACTTTGGTGAGTAAATTAATTATTTACTTTTTAACAGACATTTCAAAATAGGGGGCGTGAATTAAAAAAAAACACGTTTGTCTAAAATATTGTATTCGGTTTATTGGAAAGAGCATAAAATTTCACATTGACCCTGAAAATATCGTAAAAATAGAAAAATTTTGACAGATTTTTAAAGTTTAAAAATTGAAAAATACTGAACTCGTAAAATTCAATTAATTTCATTATTGTTTTTTTTTTTTAAATAAAAAAAATAATATTTCTATTATATTTATACAACTTTAACAGTTTATTTTGGAAGTATAATTCATGAATAAAATAGACAACCCACTTTTAAAAGAGAAATTACGATTTTTTAATATTTTATTCGCAGTTTTGTGTCAGGGGTGTCAAAAATTCCTACAAAAATTCTGATACACCTACCGCTCTTCTAACGAAATGATATAATGATCACATAACGGATAATACATTCACCAAAAAGGTGAAGCTTATCCTTGGGAGAATTGTATTATTTAACAGAACGGATACTACCCTCTTAATGATACATTCACTTCGTGTGAATCTGAGGATCCGGTACTTATGTACTACAAGGATGGAATGACCTTTTTGGTTTTCATTTGAGACAAAGGGAGAGTGCATTCCATGGGTAGATAAATGCAATTTCGGGGCCGAATAAAAAATGCGTGTTTTCTCTTTATTTTATTTAAAAATTCATATTTTCTTTTGTTGAGAAAGTTTTTTTCATGTATGTGATAAACTCATAATAGCACAAATCTTAATTGTTATTTTTTAACAAAATAAAGTTTTTCTCATACAGTTTAGGAATTAAAATAAATGGAAAAACTTATAATGAAACGAAATGTATATTTTTTAACAAAATAGGTATGTTTGTTCATTTTTAATAAAATATGAACATAACGTCATTGTAACACATTTTTGGAATGTAAAAACTTATAATAACACAAAATCTTTTTTTTTACGTAAACAAATATTCTTTCTTTTTTAATAAAATATGACCACAAAATGTTTGTAACAAATTTCTTTAATTAAAATGAATGTTAAACTTGGATTAACACAAACTTATTTTTTAACCAAATCGACATTTTTTTTCGTTTTAATAAAATATGAACATACAGTTTTTCTAACACATTTCTGTAATTTAAAAAATGGGAAAAGTGTAATTAAAATAAATGTTAAAACTTATAATTACACTAAATTATTTTTTTTAACAAAATATACCTTTTTTTGTTTTAATAAAATATGAACATATAGTTTTGTAACACAATTCTGTAATTAAAAAAAATGGAAAAAGTTACAATAACACAAAATTACTTTTTTTTAACAAAATTGACATTTTTTTTGTTCATTTTTAATAAAATATGAACATAAAGTTTTTGTAACATATTTCTGTAATTAAAAAAAAAATGGAATTTTTTTTTTCATTTTTAATAAAATATGAACATAAAGTTTTTGTAACACAATTCTGTAATTAAAAAAAATGGAAAAATTTTTTTTTCATTTTTAATAAAATATGAACATAAAGTTTTTGTAACATATTTCTAGAAAAAATTATTTTGTGTTATTTTAAGTTTATTATATGCTTTCTCCACAGCAACCAAAAACACACACTTTGATGGAAAACACGCATTTATTTTAAATTATCTCTTGAAATTGCATTTGGCTGCCCCTGCTACGAACTCTCTCAACTGAAAATAAAAAATGTAATTCCGTCTTAGTAGTTCACAAGTGCCGATAATTTTACTATTGGCATTAGTTTCCCTGATATATTTCTAGTTAAAATTCGTTCTCGAAAAGATGTAATACCAAGGAGATTTGTATTATAAGCATAGAACAGATCCTACACTTATCACTTCCTAAATACAAAAAAAGTCCCTTTGGGGATTGTATCATTACTGAAACCCAAGTGAGTAGGTTATACCTTTGGAGTATACTAATAACAAGGGCTATGACAACAGAATATTCTTTTCATTGTTTTGACTCTTGAGTGTGTATCCGTTAATATTTTATATGCTTGTATATAGAGTGATGCGGTGCTCGGTTGATTAACTGTGTCGGATATATACTCGAGAGTCAAGAGTCAAGACAATGATAAGAATATTCTCTTGTCATAGCCCTACTCATAACCACAGGAAATATATGGCACTGATAAGGAGGTTATGCTTGAGAGGATAATACCATTCGATGACTCTGTCCAGTCTCAGGAGTCAATTAATACTCCTGTAAGTTATGAAGTAAAGGGTTGCGCAATCTCAACCCCCTCCTGACTCGGTATCGCTTGCGTCCAGTGGCAAGGAGAGGCCCAAGACTGATTGGAAACAATGCCGAGATAAGCATTAAGCACCTGAAATTTCCAAATGGTCACCCATTTTAGTAGTGACCGGGCTCAACGTTGCTTAACTTCGGTGATCTCATGGGGAACCGGTGTGTCAACGTGATCATGCCGTATTAAAGGATGGCATCATTACGAACAAATATATTTCACACTTCACTCAAAGTAGAAAATAACGCCTTGAGGATGTACTTGTACCGATAGAATCATGATGATCGTGGTGGTGGTGGTGGTGGTAATGATGATGATGATGATGATGATGATGGTGATGATGATGGTGATGATGATGGTGATTTTGATGATGATGGTGATGGTGATGATGATAATGATGGTGGTGATGATGATAATGATGGTGATGGTAATGATGACGGTGATGATGATGATGATGGTGGTGATGATGCTGATGATGATAATGATGATGATGATGATGATGATGATGGTGGTGGTGGTGATGATGATAATGATGACGATGATGATGATGATGATGATGATGATGATGATGATGGTGGTGATGGTGATGGTGATGATGATGATCATGATGATGGTGATGGTGATGGTGATGATGATGATGATGGTGATGATGATGATGATGTAAAAGAATACAAAGACGAAACAAAACAAAAAAAAAAGCAAAACAAAAAGAACAAGTGGAGCACAGTGAAGGAGACATAAAAAATGACTAAGTTCAGCATTTGCCCCCTCCCCCATTGAACCCCAAAAGTCCCCAAGGCCTTAACATTTTAATTTTAGTTCAGCGCCATGCAAAACTGCTGAATAGACACACACAGTAATTTTGGGACAATTATGATAAAATAGTAAAAAAAAAATGGAGTGTTTTTTTAGCCCTACAAACAAACAAAATTATATAAAAATCAGTCAGTTGCAACTTTTCAGAAAGTTTTATAAAAATCCAAGGCATCATTTTTTTTTTTTTTTAAATAAGAACAAAAGTGTAAATTTTAGCCAGTTTAACCCGAAAAGCACCCCTAGATGGAGGGGACAACAACTGGAGTTTTCCCGGAAAATCCGCTCTGTTACTTTTTACTCATATCATGTTTAATGTTTGTGCAAAATCTCAAAAAATTCCAAGGCGTAGTTATTGTGAAAAGTGCGGACAGACGAACGGACGAAGAGACGAAGACGAAAAGACGAACAGGCAGGGGTGAATTTGCAAGTCTATAGCATTAATAGAAATATTCTACAAAGGGTTTTGGCTTTCGGGCCAGATTCAAAGTGTAGTATCTGTTCTAATGCCGCACTTCCCTTTTGCACTTCACTTTTTTGGTTTCGGTAATTCGAGGAGAAATCCTTCGTGACTAATACATTTTCCATTTTTGTTACTTTTTTATTATAATTTCACCCCAAACAAGGCACATTGCCACTTTGATGTAAGGGGTACTATCAGGGACCTAAGTTGCAGGGGTACTAAGTGGGGAGTTTAGCAGCAAGATGTCTGTTCACCTTACACTTGAACTTCTGCACGTCAGCACAGTTGGGGAAGCAGGAAACCGGAAGAGAATTCCAAAGTCTTGCAGTTCTGGGGAAGACGCTATTAGATTAGAAGGCTTTTTTTTTTACATCTAGGGATCTCAACTGTGTAGGGGTGGGACTTTGCTGCTTGCCGGGTTTGTCGGGGGTATTTTCGTCGAGGGGGGTACAAGGGCTTGTAGTTCGTCAGAGCACCCACCATTGTAAAACAGACAGAGGAATCTCACCCCACATTAAAGATCGACCTTGTTTCTAACTCTGTCCTCGCGGGGAAGCAAATAAACAAACAAACAAAAAAGATGTTACTAATAAAAATGAAAATACGACGATGATTGTAAAAGAATTCAAACTTTTTGTAATAGATAAAACTACGACTTCTTTTATATATATATATATATATATATATATATATATATATATAAATATATTGAATATGCCTAAATTATATGTTCATATTTACTTGCCTCCCTACGAGGGCAATGTAAGACACAAGGTCTGTTTTAATGTGAGGAAAATCCAGCTACCCACAAAAGAGCACTCTGGAGAGGAAGGAAAATAAAAGTTGTCTTAGTCTAGAAGACCTCTCCTCCACTGACTGAGGACAGAAACGGCGAAATCAAAATGTTCTCAAAAATGAAGGTGAATGTAGTAGATGGTATTTATTTGCTTCACCACGAAAGCAAATTAGATACAAGGTCGTTTTTTTAAGTAGGGGGGGGGGGCATGAACACGTGCCTAATTACTTATGTGAAGCCTCAGATCAGATACTACGCTGTGATCGGTATTTATTTGCTTCCCCACGAGAGAAAATTAGACATGAGACCGTTTTTTTATTTGGAGAGGAAGGAGAAGGAAAGTAGAAAGTGCACCAACACCTGAGAGGTGGGAAATGGGAGCTGGATAGCGAGAGTCTCTTGGTTTATAGGGTTGCCCCGACATGGACCAGAAACTCATTGCCACACGGGCAATGGTCTTTGCTTGCAGTATCTACCGGAACATATGGTATTTATTTGCTCCCTCACCGAGCAAATTAGGCACAAGGCCGATTTTTAATGTGAGGAGTGAAGGGGAAATAGGGACCAGCTCCCCGGGGAGTAGGGGAGCTGGATAGTGACAATTGGTATGAAGAGTTTCCCCTACATTGACCAAGGTCTTATATGTGAGGTTGCCCCCACATATGGTCTTTGCTTGCAGTATCTGCCGGAACAGGGTGTATATTTGCTCCCCCACCGAGCAAATTAGGCATAAGGCCGATTTTTAATGTGAGGAGTGAAAGGGAAATGGGGACCAGCTTCCCGGGGAGTAAGGGAGCTGGATAGTGACAATTGGTATGAAGGGTTGCCCCTACATTGACCAAGGTCTTATTTGTGGGGTTGCCCCCACATATGGTCTTTGCTTGCAGTATCTGCCGGAACCGTGTGATCTTTGCTTAGAAGACCAAGTTGTTATTAATTTTGTGTAGGTTTCAGCACTACAATATGGCCGTCCTCAAGTACAATGTAAACAATTTCTTGATGCGCAGTTCCTCTTAAGTAATCCAATTTACCAAATTCACATGTTTAACGATTATTATATTGTCCTTTCGACTACTGCACACTCTTTAACCCTTATCATCGAGTGGCCTCTGGGCCTTGATAAGTGCTGATTCACTTGTAAAGAAAAATATACCAAATTCTTATTTGAAAATAGAAAAGAAAGAACGAGCGAAGAACAATAAAAAGGAATAGAAGGGAAACGGAATTCGCCATGTCAAGGTCGAATGACGCATTACGAATACGCATGCGTAAAATAATAGCTAATTGTTTATGTTCCGTACTTTAGGGTAATGGAAAGGTTAAAGAAAAAAAAAACAGAATAAGTCGATATAAGGAGAGAAAGATAGGAATGGTAAAAGAGAAGTCGAAAGTAAGAAAGAGAGTGAAAGAAAGAGAAAGAGAGAGTGGGAAAGGGAGAGATGAGGAGAGGATAGGGAGAATAAAAGACTGTGTGTGAGAGAGACAGAGAGAGAGAGAGAGAGAGGGGGGGAGAGAGGGGAGAGGATGGGGAGAATAAAAGACAGTGAGAGAGAGAGAGCGAGAGTGAGAGAGAGAGAGGGAGAGGGGGAGGGAAAGGGAGAGAGAAGAGAGGATGGGGAGAATAAAAGACAGCGAGAAAGAGAGAGAGAGTGAGAGAGAAAGAGAGTGAGAGAACGAGAGAGAGCAGGAGAGGATGGGAGAATAAAAGACCGTAAGAGAGAAAGAGAGAGAGAGAGAGGGGGGACAGAGAGGGAGAAGATGGGGAGAATAAAAGACAGAGAGAGAGAGAGAGGGGGAGGGAGAGAGGGGGAGAGGATGGGGAGAATAAAGGACCGAGAGAGAGAGTGGGATAAAGAGAGAGAGAGAGAGAGAGAGAGAGAGAGGGAAAGGGAGAGAGGGGGAGATAAAAGACTGAGAGAGAATGAGTGAGAGAGGGGGTGAAGGGAGAATGGGGGAAAATACAAGACCGTGAGAGAAAGAGAGAGAGAGAGAGTGTGGGAAAGGCAAAGAGGGAGGGAGGACTAGGAGAATAAAAGACCGCGTGAGAGAGAGAGAGAGAGAGAGAGAGAGAGAGAGAGAGAGTAATACCCAGCCGACCGGTGAGGTTTCCAACATCGGGTGGGTGGTAATGTTTATCGATCCCCGACCAACCAGATCACAAGAATGTTGCATAATTCGCGGCAAAAGATCAAAGGAAACTTGAAAATATCAGGTAGAGAAGCACCTCCACCCCAATACGCCACCCCCTTAATCTGGAGTTGAACTCCTTGGGTGGTCCCGCTCAATCGGCGCAATATCAACCATTATGATTATAAATCGTGACATTTAAATATAAATAAGTAACAATAGAAATTGACTTTCTATTTCCCCCCCCCCTCTCTCTCTCTCTCTCTCTCTCTCTCTCTATATATATATATATATATATATATATATATATATATATGTACATATATATATATATATATATATATATATATATATATATATGTGTGTGTGTGTAATGCTCCCTATCTTGGGTTGAGCATATTGAGAAGTGATATACAAACTGCCATTAGCGTATTAAGCGATACTCCTTGTGTAAACAAATCGAGCGGAGGTATTAGCATCGTTAATTCATTACCCACACACCAACAGCAGTATAGCGCAATGGTGAGAAGCCTTGCCTCTCATTTGGGCGGGCGATGTTCGATCCTTGAGGCAGTTGCCTGTCAAGCCGCACTGATGACCTGCGAAACAGTAATGTATGTGGATGACTATATATATATATATATATATATATATATATATATATATATATATATATATATATATATATACTAGCAGACCGCCAAGCATTGCCCGATCGTAAAATACGCTTAAATATTATATTTTTATTGATGCAGATTCCGCATTTGTTATTATATTATATTGAACCTAATATATAATAATTATTTAAAAAGTTAAAAAAAAAAGACTCGCGAAGGCCGCTGGAAAAATGGTGGGATCTTTCTATCGATCCAGTAGATATCTCACTGCTGATGCTATTCTCTATCTATATAAGAGCCAGGTAGGTCCAAGGATGGAATACTGTTGCAACATCTGGGCAGGAGCTGCTAGAAAGGACTTGTCCTGCCTTGATAGAGTTCAAAATAGACTTCGTAGCCTCGTAGGAGATGTCCTTTTCTCCTCCTTGCAACCTCTATCTCACAGAAGAGATGTTGCGAGTTTGTCTCTGATGTATCGTTATTTTCATGGAAACTGTTAAACTGAGCTTCAGTCTATGGTCCCCCCTCGCCAAACTTTCACAAGAAACACTCGTCTAGCTGTAAACACTATCAATAATTTCCCCCACTCTTTATCTGTGCCTAAACCTAAACGTAGATTCCATGAACAAGGCTTCTTTCTTAGAACTGCACGCCTGTGGAATTGTCTTCCGTTTTCCTGCTTTCCGGCTGACTACAATATGGTTGTGTTCAAGTCTAAAGTAAATAAGTTCTTGATGAGCCGTTCCATATAAGTTATTAAATTTACCAAATTTTCATTACTAATGATTACTATATTGACCAATTTCTACTGTACACTCTTTAACCCTTATCCTTGAGTGGCCTCTGGGCCTTGATAATGTGGTGATGCCTTTGTAAAAAAAAAAAAAAAAGACCTACTACTGAGTATCGAAACCAAAACGTTTAGCTTACAATTCATTTTTTCCTTTAGCGTTAATGTCTGAGCTATGAAGACATGTTTCCTGCAAGGCTAAAAATCAAAACATGAACTAATAACTATTACGTTACGCATGCATATTCGTCGTAATGCCGTCGTTCGACCCTTCACCTGATAAATTCTATTATTTTTAATTTTTACACTTTTACACCGATATTCCCCGACTAAAACCTAAATATAAAGTTTCGCATGAGTTTGAATACCCTATATATTTAGTTTAGGGAATTTGTTAGGCTGTTCTTTTTAAATATATATATATATATATATATATATATATATATAGTGTATAATTATATTTTTAAAATTATTTTTGAAGATATATATATATATATATAACGAATGAATGACAAAAGTCTATATTTCAAATTTCATGATGCTGACCATCTTGATAGTTGCTATTTATTCTGGTGAGTTAAGGGCAAATTAGATTCATTGATTGATCTAATAATTAAATAAATTATTTTGCCCTACGAAACAGTTACTGTCAAGGATTAAAGGAAGAAATTATAAGATGTCCATCATCATAAAATTTTGAAGATGGACTTTTGTCATTTATATATGTTTAAAGAAAAATAGAAAAACCGAATGAAATTATTAAAAAATTCACGTTTCGTCCTTATTTCAGAACGAAACGTTGATCTTTTTCAAATGAATGCAATACCACGACCAATATTTAACAAATTTGTATATTTTTTTAAATAAATAGAAATACGTTGATTTTTTGATAATTTCATTCGGTTTTTCTATTTTTCTTTAAACATAACGTCAACCACCGCTGGTATTTTTTCATTTCTTATAAATATATATATATATATATATATATATATATACTCGGGTTTTTTTATATTCAAAAGTAATGGACTAATGAATTTAACGAGGTTGTTAGATAGTGCTCAATAAAAAGAGCTGATAATACTTGTTTATTGTTATATAAACATGCTCACATCCCGCTGCTACAAATAGCCACTTGTTTCAATCAAACAACAGATATCATCAGGCAGCGACTTGACTATTCAAAAGTTCAATAAATAATCATAATATAATAATATATATATATATATATATATATATATATATATATTTGCGCATACATAAATATATATAGAAAGATGGTTTGTGTTTACTATAAGATTTTTGACGCAAATATTACGCAACGATAAATCATATAAAATATCTGTATGAATATAATTACACGTAATAGTTTACTAAACATGATAATCCCATAAGAAACCTGAAAAAAAAAACTAATAGGGAATTAATCAAACTGCATGTTTAAAAGAATATGTAAATTAGCTAGATCTTTTGCAGATAAATGAAACTCACCGAGTTGGGAATCAACCGGTTCGATAAAAAAATAAATTAATAATTTCACCGATTTCGAAAATAGTAAAAGTATTACGAATTTGGAACATTCGTACATCCTAATTAATCCTGGGCAACATCGGGTCTCTATTAATATACAGGGTGTCCGTAAAGTTACTATACAGTCTTATTGTTTTATTGTATTATATTTGTATTAATAGTTAATATTTATTTTTTTTTTACAAGTTTATTTAATCAAGCATGCCACGTAAGACTGTATAGTAACTTTACGGACACCCTGCATCTCTCTCTCTCTCTCTCTCTCTATATATATATATATATATATATATATATATATATATATATATATATACTTCTTTAATTTTTTGTGTGTATTAAAATTCATATTAAAAACATGTATTTCTATTTATTTAAAAAAAATACAAATTTGTTAAATATTGGTCGTGGTATTGCATTCATTTGAAAAAGATCAAGCTAATTTAAAATATCATATTTAAGCGTATTTTACGACCGGGCAATGCTGGGCGGCCGTCTTGGATATATATATATATATATATATATAATTAAAAATATATCGATTTTGAATTTGGAAACAGACGAATCTCACAGGTTCGGAAAACATTTTTTATAACATGAATAGGCTAGCCAAATTAATCAAGAGTGGGAGACTAGGTCTAATATCTGTAAAAAAAAAATTGCTCTTGGGATGAAGGAACGTCGTGTTTGATCAACACTGCTGAAGAGTCATGATTTAATATACTGTTTTGTTTTTAAATGCCCGAAACAGTATTTCATGATAAACAACTGATGATCCCTTAAATTAACATTAAGACAATAGTGAATTCAAGATAGCAAGTTGATGCATTGATTGCAGGTGATTAAATGACTTACTGACTTTTCCAACGAATGATTAAACATATAAAAATTAAATAATTTTTTTTTGTATAGTTTTAAAGGTTAAAAAACTTTCACGACTATATATATATATATATATATATATATTGTGTACAGAAAGTTATTAAATGAGACAAGTCATTGGTACTGTCGGTTTCAAGCCCGATAATTAGGACCGTTTTAGATATCCATATTAAGCTCTCTTCAGCCAATACTTATCAAACGGCCTTAATTATCGGGCTTGAAACCTACGGCACCAATGACTTGTCTCCTCTAACAACTTTCTGTACACAAAATATAAAATATAAATACGCTCTTATTTTTCGAATTTTCCTTTTTATTGAGCACTCTGCTGGACTTCTTTTTCAAAAAAAAAAACTATATATATATATATATATATATATATATATATTATGTATATATATGTATATATATGTATATATATGCATATATAAGTATATATATATGTGTGTATATATGCATATATAAGTATATATATATATGTATATATATATATATGCATATATAAATATATATATGTGTATGTATATGTATACGTGGGTGGTTGTGTGTATGTATGTATGCGTTGGGGCGGAGAGGACTCCCGTAAGCCGTGGTGTAGGCAACATTTCTAGGAGAAGCAAATCTCTGATTTAAAAAACCATAAAGCGAGAGACCAGTACCCGCATTAAGCGGATTTGCAGTTTAACTTGTTGCTGGCTATCTTGCTCTTGCTTGTTGCTGGATCTCAACATTTTGAACCGAGAGAGAGATTTAGCTGTCGTACAAAGCTAAGACTCTGTAACATCATCTGTGTATAGATACTCCCTCAGGCATTTGTCTATAAAAATGGTCCTGTGGCGATGGAAAAGTTGTGACGCATGGAGGCTTGAAATGCTGTAAGCATTTAATAGTTGATCTCAATGACTGTCTTCAGTATCATGCCGGCTTGAGCGTGTGAATTCACCAGTAGGACTTTAAAAATAAAAAGTCATTTTTGGCCTCATGGACTTTAAGTGTTTGAGAGAGTGGCACTCGTCTGACAAGACGTTGCAATCATCATATATATATATATATATATATATACTCGGGTTTTTTTATATTCAAAAGTAATGGACTAATGAATTCAACGAGGTCGTTAGATAGTGCTCAATAAAAAGAGCTGATAATACTTGTTTATTGTTATATAAAAATGCTCACATCCCGCTGCTACAAATAGCCACTTGTTTCAAT
>NC_136523.1:13507678-13547678 GCF_053919585.1 Euprymna scolopes | reverse complement strand
ATGTTTTTTTTTACAAATGCTGCGATATTGAACTAGAGACGGAGAGATATAAGAATAGACATGACTAAGTGGGGAAAACTGTACTCTGGTGTAACGCTGTATATACGTGATGCTCACGTTGTATGCTGTCTTCGCAAGGAACAAAAGACAAGTAATAACTAAATTCACTTTTTTCGTGATGTAACAACGATATGTATTTCCTCATTCTCCCGCCACGTGTGTCTTCTCGTTTTGGCTGGAACGTAATCCACGTACTCGTAGTTTTCACGTGCTCTCTCTCTCCTTTTTATTGTCCTTTTTCTTTACAGTGACGTCATTTCTCATTTTATATGCATTTCATACGCGCATCTGCACTCTCTCTCTCTCTCACGCTGGGAACTATGCAAACCACTGCATCTTTAACAAGTAGACGAATGGTAGCAAGCACAATCCGTTATCTGTACTTGAAAACGGAAACGATAAAATCCAATGGGACATGGACATACAGACAGATGAACTCATCAAAGCAAGAAGACAATATATAATAATAGTTAACAAGAAGTGATATTAGAGTACAGGATGGATATAATGAAGATGGAGAAGCGAAAGAAACACAGTAAACTAGCCAGAAAGCTGAAAGTCATTTGGAGGATGAAAAAAGTCAAGATAACACCAATAATGGTAGGAGCACTAGGAACAATCCTAAAACCCTTTGAAAAAGAAATGGAAGAAACAGAAAAGATCCAGAAATAATAAAAAAACGTCTGAAATATTAAGGAAAACCCTTTAACGCAGAGGCTTTTACATACGAGCTACAAGCGTTAGAAAGCACCGGAAGTAAAACTGGAACGATTAAGAAACAGCACATGAAATCAAGAAAACTGAAACAGTATAATCGTAAATCATCTCTACACGCGCAAAAAAAAAAACGTGCCGGTCATAATTGGCACCATACTAAATACAGGATGGCCCACTTAAAAGCAGCCCAGAAAATGTAGTAGAGAGGAGCAACATTCTTTTATTGTTTAAATTACCTGCAGTGTTATAAAAGATGCTGGATGTGCTACCCGTTGACATCCATGCCTTTCTGGGCACGTTTAACAACGTTTGCAGATATTGCCTGTAGATCGTCTCTGGTGATTCTCCTGATAGCATTGGTAATGTTCTCCTTTAGTTGGCCTAGATTGTGAGGATTATTTGCATAAACTTTTGGATTTAAGATCCCGTAAAGATAAAAATCACATGGAGACAAGTCCGGGGAACGTGGTGACCATAACCCTTCGTTTATTGTTTACTCTTCCGTATACATGTAAGGAACTCGTGTCATTTATCTGTAAGACATGTGGCGTGTAGCGCCATCTTTTTGGAAAAAGAATTGCATTTTGTCTTATGGTGTCAGTTGGTCAGTAAGAGAAAGATTAGGGATCGGGCTACTTTTAAATGTGCCATCCTGTAGTAAAAATGATTTATGATAAGAAAACCGAGGGGAGAAAGCAATGACCAGACCTCAACTGAATGAGTGCGAAGAGAACTGTGACCTTGGGGAGGCTTATTGTACCTACTTACTATGCCTCCCCACGGGACAGAGTTAGACACCAGGGTCGTTTTTTAACGTGGAGGAAAGGTACAAAAATAAAAATTGTCTCAGTCGTGAAGGATTTCTCCTCCACCGAAAGAGAACAAGAAACACAAGTGCAGCATCTGAAGAACAAATACTACACTTTGAGGTATTTATTTGCTCCCCCACTGAGCAAATTAGGCACAAGGCCGATTTTTAAAGTGAGGAGTGAAGGGGAAATGGGGACCAACTCCCCGGGGAGTAGGGGAGCTGGGTAGTGACAATTGGTATGAAGGGTTGCCCCTCCATTGACCAAGGTCTTATATGTGGGGCTGCCCCCACATATGGTCTTTGCTTGTAGTATCTGCCAGAACAGATGGTGGGAAATGGGAGCTGGTTAATGGTCAGGCATGTGAGGTTGCCCCCTAATCTAGTCTTTGCTAGTCATAGCTAGTCATAGCTTGCAGTATCTGCCGGAACAGATGGTATTTATTTGCTCCCCCACCGAGCAAATTAGGCACAAGGCCAATTTTTAATGTGAGGAGTGAAGGGAGGGGGAAGGGAAAAAGGGGACCAGCTCCCGAGAGGAGGGAAATGGGAGCTGGTTAAAGGTCAAGCATGTGGGGTTGCCCCCACATCTGGTCTTTGCTAGTCATAGCTAGTCATAGCTAGTCATAGCTTGCAGTATCTGCCGGAACAGATGGTATTTATTTGCTCCCCCACCGAGCAAATTAGGCACAAGGCCAATTTTTAATGTGAGGAGTGAAGGGAGGGGGAAGGGAAAAAGGGGACCAGCTCCCGAGAGGTAGGAAATGGGAGCTGGTTAAAGGTCAGGCATGTGGGGTTGCCCCCACATCTGGTCTTTGCTAGTCATAGCTTGCAGCATCTGTCGGAACAGATGGTATTTATTTGCTAGTCATAGCTAGTCATAGCTAGTCATAGCTTGCAGTATCTGTCGGAACAGATGGTATTTATTTGCTCCCCCACCGAGCAAATTAGGCACAAGGCCGATTTTTAATGTGAGGAGTGAAGGGAGGGGGAAGGGAAAAAGGGGACCAGCTCCCGAGAGGTGGGAAATGGGAGCTGGTTAAAGGTCAGGCATGTGGGGTTGCCTCCACATCTGGTCTTTGCTAGTCATAGCTAGTCATAGCTAGTCATAGCTTGCAGTATCTGTCGGAACAGATGGTATTTATTTGCTCCCCCACTGAGCAAATTAGGCACAAGGCCGTTTTTAATGTGAGGTAAAAACCAGCTCCCCTAAAAGTAGGCAAAAAGGGGGCACTCTGGTTACCAAAAATAATAATTGTCCCAGTATAGAGGGTTTCCCCTCCATTGACTGGTACAAATTATCTTAAGTGCAGCATCTGTCGGAACAGATACTACACTTTCATCCCGGCCCGAAGGCCAAGGTTATTGTGATCAACATCCAGTGAGGCCAATGGTCATTGCAAGCGAGTAATCAATAGCAAGTGGCTGTTGCGATGATGCAAAATCATTTGCACAGTTTATCTATTGTTGTGAGCGATGCTTATTTGATGCTTACATGTGTGAGAACTGCTAGTGGGGATTATAATAATAACAATACTAGCTGGACCTGTGGAAATTTCACAGAGGACTCCTTCATATGTAAAATATTGATGCTGCCATTCTGTAGATATTCAGCGACAATGGAGACGCTCTGATATTATGGCAGCTATTTTGTTAAAACTGCAAAAGTATTTATCCCAGCTAGCAGGGACGCCCGGCGTAGCCCGGTCGTAAAATACGCTTATATACTATTGTAATTGTTGAAGATTTTGTATACATTATTATAGAGTTAGTGTTCTATCGATTTTTATATATTATAAAGTTGCGATTTCAAAAAAAAAAAAAAAATACAACTATATGACTTGGGTTCATCAGCTTCGCTCAAAACCGAATCCCAAATATATATATATATATATATATATATATATATATATATATATATATATATATATATATATATATATATATATATATATATATAACTTTAGTCCCTTCAGGTATAATCGAAAACGAAACCGAAACTTATGAAGCATTCTTGATAAAATTATTTATGAAAAAAATAGATTACCAAGGTGCCATCAGCTTAAATCGAAACCGAAACGATGACTTTGAAAGCATTCTTCAAAAAATTATATAAATAATAGATTACGGGAGTGGCATTAACTATAATGGAAACCGAATTCAAAACTTCTTGGTAAAATTATGTATAAAACAATAGATGACTTAAGTGTCATCAGCTATAATCGAAACAGAAACCAAAACTTATAAAGAATTATTGGTAAAATTATTTATTACAAGAAATGGAAGTACATAACAATTAAACGACCCGGACGTAAGCGTGACACAGAAAATAGAACACACGCTATGGTATTAATATGTAGATATTCACAGTATATACTTTAAGATAACTAAATTTAAATACCGTGGCAGCTGAAATTGATTGAGCAGGAGTTATCTTAATAGATTTACTAAGAAAAATTTAATGGCACCCCAGAAACACACTATTCACGTAAGGTTCATCAAACACTACATCGATAAATCTTCACAATCACTGATGTGCTGATTGTGTAATAAAAGCGAATCTAAGGCTGTTTTTTTTTTACATAGCGGTCACCACTTATCAAGGCCCGGAAGCTACTCAGGGACAAGGGTTATTGCGTGTACAGTAATCAATGGGATAGTATCATAGTAATCGTTAGTATTGGAGATTTGATAAAGTGTCTTACTTAAGGGGGCGATTCATTAGGAATTTGTTTATGTTGGACTTGAAGACATCCAAGTTGTAGTCAGGTGGGAAACAGGCAAATGGAAGAGAGTTCCACAAGCGTGCACTTCGAAGAAAGAAGCTTTGTTCATGGAATCTACGTTTTGGTTTAGGCACAGATAAAAAGTGGGGAAAATTACTGACAGTGGTTTCAGTTAGACGGATGTTTTTCGTGGAAGATTGGCAAGGGGGGAGGGACCAGAGATTGGAGCTCAGACGAGCACTTGCCATGCGAAGAAGTTTGGCTCTCTCTACTATGCTAGAAAAGTAGTCACACCTAGGAGTATCATATATCTCTACAAAGCTACTATTCTCCCATCAATGGAGTGTTATTGCCACATTCGTGCTAGTGCATCTGCCACAAGTCTCTCGCTCTTATATTGGGTTTAGAAAAGAGTATCCAACCTAATAGATCCAGCACTATCAAATAATCTCCAACCTCTGTCCCATCACCGAAATATTGCATCAGTGTGCCTTTTTTTTAGTATGTTAATAGAATGTGCTCCGAGGAACTCGAAGCACTTGTACCCTCCCAACAGAAATACCACGATTAACACGACAAATAACAAGGTCCGACCCCTTCACTATAGTGATACCAAAATGCAGGAAAGAATTCTGGTCTTATAATTTCTTTCCTTCGAACTGTTAGACTTTGGAATTCCCTGCTGGATCTCTGTTTCTATGACTGTACTGACATGCAGAAATTCAAGTGTAATGTTAACAGACATTCACTGCTCAACTCCCTGCATGGAGTCCATTCAGCTTTAGTTTAAATAGTAACCCGCTACATTCAAGTGTAAGTGTGGCTTGTTTGAGGTTAAAATCTGTATATATATATATATATATATATATATATATATATATATATATATATATATATATATAGTCATCGACATACAGTACTGTAGCGCTGTATCTCAGCTCATCAGTGTGGCTAGAAAAGCAACTACCTCAAGCCAGGATCGAAACCCGACCGACCGTACGACAGTCAAGGCTTTGAACCATTATGCTAAACGGTAGCTGCTGTGCGGGTAATGAATTAACGATGTTTTGACATCGTCCGAATACCTAATCTCGATTTTTTACACAAAGAGCATCGCTTACTACGCTAATGGTATACCGTGTATCACTTCCCAATATGCTCAACTCAAGATAAGGAGCATTAGCGCATTCAAATTCCCTTAGCTAGCTTAACGTGAATATAAAATATGGCGACACGGCAAAGTCGCCCAGGTCCAGGTCCTGCACCGAATCACACAATAGGAAGTTGTATGTACTTAAACTAGAAGTGATACAGGAAATCGGCAATGTCAAATTTCTTTGGTATATGCGCATACAAGCTGATAAGCTTCTTAACATTCCAAACCTGGCATAACTTTTTCTAAAGCAAAAAACGGGACAACTTCCTCAATCATCGACATAGCCTGCCCTTTCGATACCAGAGTGCAAGAGGAAGAACATAAATACATAAATGAATATCAAGATCTGCAAAATTCACGTTGACACACCGGTTCCCGTCAGATGACCGAAGCTAAGCAACGTTGAGATTGGTCATTACTAAAATGGGCGACCATTTGGGAATTCCAGGTGATGTACGTGCTTCCATTTCTTTTTTTTTTTTTGCATAGGCATCACCACTTATCAAGGCCAAGAGGCTACTCGAGGATAAGGGTTATATAGTGTATAGTAGCAATTGGGCAATATAGTAATCGTTGGTAATGGAAATTCGGTAAATTTGTTAACTTATCTGGAACGGCTCATCAAGAACTTGTTTACGTTAGTCTTGAAGACAACCATATTGTAGTCAGCTGGAAAGCAGGAAAACAGAAAGACAATTCCATAGGCGTTCAGTTCTAAGAAAGAAGCTTTGCTCATGGAATCTACGTTTAGGTTTAGGAACAGATAAAGAGTGGGGGAAATTAGTGATAGTGGTTTCTGCTTTCTTCCTTTCGTCTGTCGACCCCATCGAAGGGCCAAACAACTAAAAATACTTTAAAATCAGTTTTTTTCCTTGAGAAACACTTTTATTTCCTGTCCGGGCTTTTCATTTTGCATAACAAATTTACATAACAAATTTTCACAGAGGTTTCACCGGCTAGCGGAAATTTTCTGTCGTCTGCTCTCGTTTAAAGCTCGTGCTTTTCATGTTGCCACGTCTTTTTCACTCCATTCTCTTATTGCCCTGCTATCTCTGCGTGCCGTCACCAGTCCTGCTACCTCCTACTGCTCCTCTTTCTGTTTCACTGCAGCTACTGCTGTCTACGTGACGTTGCCGCACATTATAGCACACGTGCTCTCCGCTTATCTTGGCGTTGTTTTCAGTTGTCAAAAATTTCGCCTTGCTATTGGACTCAAGCAGTGCCAATTCAGAATAGATGTGGTTGGAGATTGCGGAATCCTTGCCTCATTTGCAGCTACCCTTACAATGAGTATCCATTGTCTCTTGTTATTTGTAATAGGAATTAAAGTATAGAAATGTTAAGAAGTCACGGGGATTCCTAATAGTAATTGGAACACTTGGCCTCATAAAGAAAAGCCACCATAAATGGCTTAATCAGATTGACGAGACATTTATTACTTTTCCCAATTTTCGAAAGGCTTGCCTCTAAGGAACGGCGAAAGTATTAAGGGAAACGTAAATGTCTATAGTCAAAGGAATCGGACGCACGTATGGCGGCTATAGGCAAATATCGAGTCCTGTGCGAAATACCTCACAGTAAGAAAAAAGAAAAAGATGATAAAAAGGAGAGAGATCACGTTAGAGGTAAAGGATGTTAGAGATAAAAGACGTTCGAGAGCATGTTCAATAGCACGCTCGAAACGACGTTCGAGGGGACGTAGGTCATAGAGCAATAGTATAATGACGTTTTATTCGGGAAGTTATCAGGAAATATATTTCGTTCTTACCAAAGATATATAAAAAAGCAAAAAAAAAAAAAAATACGGAATTATTTTATCTATTGATTTACTAAGAGTTAAGCCCAACTTTGCTCGTGCCCTATGTACTGTTCATAACTATATATATATATATATATATATATATATATATATATATATATATATATATATATATATATATATATAGGAGCCTTGACTGCCGTACAAACGGTCGGGTGTCAATCCTGGCTTGAGGTAGTTGCCTGTCTAGTCGCACTGATGAGCTGTGAAACAGCGAAACAGTACTGTATGTGGATGACTATATATATATATATATATATATATATATATATATATATATATATATATGTATGTATGTATATATATATATATATATATATATATATATATATATATATATTATAAAGTTTGACTCATGTCCAGGTAACTTGCATCTAAAATTTCAAGTGTTTAGACCCAAAATTGGCAGAGGAGTCTGCAAAGGATAACTCTATCAACTTTGACCTCTTGGCAGCCAAATTTTCGCCCCCCAAAACTTATTAAAAAGCTTGCTGCATGTCTGAATACCCTTCATGCAAAATTTTAAATGTTTAGACCAAAAATTGGCTGAATAGTTTGCCAGAGACTGCAAAGGTCAAATCCATTGAAGTTCGAATCCTTGTTAGCTAAATTTTCGGCCGAAAAGAGATTTAGAATCCTGTCCTATGTCTATTATCCTTCATTTATAATTTCAAATATTTAGACCAAAAATTGGCTGTAAGGTCCAATTTTAAAAAATATTTTTCCACAATTTTGACCGCTTAACATTTATTGTTTGAACTCAAATCAAATTAAAAAAAAAAATGATTCATATCCAAGGAACCTACATCTAAAAGTTCAAGTGTTTAGACACACCCTTGGCGCAAGAGTTCGGTAGTGTTTTCGAAGGTTAAACCGTTTAACTGTGATCCCTTATCAGCAAAATTCCTGGCCGAAAACAGATTTAAATTCTCAAATCTCAATACCCCTTACGTCAAATCTCGAGTTTAGGTACCGCAACAGTGAAGGGGTGTGCTTTTGTTGCTAAGCGGGTTTGTCGGGGATATATACGTCGAGGGGGGGGGGTCACAAGTCCAACGACTCCATTGGAGCAAATTCCATTAAAATATATGTAGAGTAGGCGCAAAGAGTCTACATTGCAGCGAGTAGACAGGTTAGGGTTAGGGTTAGGGTTAGGGTTAGCGAGTAGACAACGGTTGGAGTTTACTTGACAAAATCGGACCTATTAGATTGAATACTTTCTTTGGGCTCTATCTTAGTGCTACATGCTAGTGGTAGATACACCAGCCTAGATGTGGCAACAATGCATGGGAGATGGTGGCTTTGTTGAGGTGCAAGGTACTCTCAACTGCGATTAGGCTTCTAGCACGATAAAGAGAATACACTTTCCTTGCAGTAGTCTTCGCAATGTATTTGTTCCCGTATTTATTGCCCGTGAATGTTAGGCCGAAGAGTTTGAAGGAAGAATTTTCAAGCAGGGTGTTATTTGTCATGGGTATCGGGGGTTGGAGAGGCGTCTTGTAATTGTTAAAGGAAAGCAGCTTAGTCTTACTAGCATTAAATGTTACCATTCATTTGCGACTCCATTCCACTACGGACTGTAGGTCATTTTCTGCCATCGTCTGAGATTTATGTACATCAGTTTTGCTCTCGTGCCTGTTCATATATATATATATATATATATATATATATATATATATATATATATATATATATATGTATATATGTATATAGATAGATAGATAGATAGATAGATAGATAGAAATATAGATATAGATATTGCCGCCAACAAGAAAGTCCGCACTTGTCACTTTTTCAAAAACCGCAAATTTAGGCTAAATTGCATGTAACTGTTTAAACAACCTACTCCTTATTTGATTCGCCCTTTTTTCCTCTACCTGGACATATTTGACATTTAATTATAGTATCCCAGTGTGCACGTCAATTTAAAAAAAAAATAACTTCAAATCGAGAAGGCCAAAAGAAACTCCGCAGTATGGAAAATCGCTAATTAAATGTAAGTTTAGAACATTAATGCAGCACAAATACAACAGGAACACAATAGAACTATTTATTATTTAGTAGTAATTTTTTTTTTTTTTTTTTTTTTGCAATTCGACAACGTGCAATCTTTTGGACATTCTTTGAATTCGTCTGCGGCAATCCTACAGTCAAAGGCAGCCCACTTCTCTTAATTTTTTTTCAAAGTTCTTCCAGATTTAAAATTTTATCATTGCGTAGCTGTTTTTTGTTTTGTGTGTAATGGCATACGTTTTCGATAAGATTGAAGTCTGGAGATTTTGCTGGCGAATCCAAACAAGCCTATGCTCTTCCAGGAACTCCTTGATGTTGCCAGCTGTGAAAATGGTAGAATTATCCCGCATGAAGATGAGATTATTATCCAAATTTCGCCAATGTAGGGTAGAAAGTGCTCAGTCAACATATTGTAGTTGGTGGAATTAATTCGACCTTGTAAGTGACCTATAGGCTATAGTCAATTGGATCTAATAACGTCCCAAACCTTGCAGCGTGTAAACTGTGCACCTAGGATTAAATTCTTCGTCTTTCCTTCGACGATCATACTGACTACCATCACTGCCTAGCCTATTGAACTTGCTTTCGTCGCTAGAAATCACTTTCGACAAATATGAAGAGTCATGATCTTCGTTGCACGAAGTCCATACGGTGCTTTCTGTTATTTACATTGGCTTGCGTCTTGCAACACAGCCTGACAAATTAAATTCCTTCAATCCTTTCTTAACTGTAGAAAAAGAGCGCTTTATAACAAGATTACACTGTTGTTGGATTTGCGGATCCGTTTCAAATTGTTTTCTGAGACTGCGGGTCTTGATAGCATTTTCTTCCTAGTTACAAGTATCTCTAGGACGACCAGATTTATGGGTATCACGAACATTACCGGTGTTTTGGTAGTTTTGCACGCTCACTCATACCGTTTACTCATCACAGTTCAATGTGCGGCCGATTTCTCGGTTGGATAAACCAGAAAGGTTGAGATCAATGAGCTCCTGAGGATCACTAAGAGAAACTCGATGGATATGGACGAAATATTACGTTGTATAACTAAGTAACAACAACAATTACGATGAAATGTTTAAGGGGGATATTTTACGGTTAGAGACGCTAAACAGCGGATGTTTATGTGGCGTTTCCTTTTGCCTTCTCGATTTGAAAACATTTTTTTTTTAATTAACGCGAACGCTATGGTTACTAAAATTATAAGTACAAATATAAACAGATAAAATTATAGAGGAATAAAAGGTGAAGCAAATGAGGTATAGGGTGTTTAAACAGTTACATTCAATTTAGCGGACTTTTTTGTTGACGGCACTGCATATATATTAATGTCAGTTTTTGTTGTCGTTGATTTGTTTAGCGATAATTAAATATTCGGTATTGGCATCTACTACCTAGGAGATAAAGGAATTAGTTTTCCGTAAGAATGATCTCCCATATTTTTTTAATGCAAACAAATATATATATATATATATATATATATATATATATATATATATATATATATATATAATAAAATTTTCTTCCTTGATCCTATTTATATTTATATCTCGGCAGTAGAAAGGAAAGCATATCTTAGTTTTATTTTATTAATATTATTGGAATTTTTTCCTTTTTTCCTTGTACAGGTTTTTGTGAATTTTTCCATGGATTTCTGCTTATGGATTATTATGGACCATCTTCTTCCAATTACGGGATTTTTGGAGTTTACTTGTGCAAATGGAAATTCATTTAACTTTCTGGAAATTATATACTTGGATTTTACCGTCACTGGATTATTTATCTTCCACCAGACTATCCATTCATGTGTAATCACCTTTTACTTCGCCATATTTACTCTGCTTCACATTCTTTTTGTTTTCAAGTAAGATCTTTGACTTACTTATTGTTTCATCAAATACTTTTGCATGTAAAATCCGATCCCGCATTTTGCTAATTCCTACCCTCTGATGAGAAGGAAAGTATTTATTCGAAACTCCGCGGATTAAGGACTATCCACTTATCTAGTGTTTCCTTTTCAGATTAAATATGTTTTTAACTCATTTCCAAGTGTTTTTTAACATGTTTTATTAACTGTTTGCTCGTATATATATATATATATATATATATATATATATATATATATATATATATATGCATATATATGTATATATATACATGTAAGGGGCGTGCAATAACTAATGCCCCTGACCCACTTCCCATAGTAGTAGAGCAACGAAACTTGGCACAGTTATTAGTCTTTCTCTACCAAGAGTGCATTTCTCCCATCGTTTTATGCAGCTCTGGAGACCGTTTTTGCAGAACACCCCAGGTTGGTCCTCCAACCACGACGTGACTTCAGAAATCAAGGCTGCATCATCTGGGAAACGCTTTACTTTCAAAAACAACTTCATGGCTGGGAAGAGGTGAAAGTCAGAGGGTACAAGGTCAGGAGAGTAGGGAGGATGGGGTGATATTTCATAACCACACACCCGTGCTTATGATCTGGCGACATGCGAGTTGTGGACCGGAGCGTTGTCCTGCAGGAGAAGGGTACATTTGCTGATATTGACCCGCCTCTTTATTTTGATAGCTTTCCTTAATTTCCTCAAAAGTAAAGCATGATAAGTTCCTGTAATTGAGGTACCCTTTGCCAGGAAATCTGTCATCACTACTCCGTCCTGGTCCCAGAAGACTGTGAGCATGACCTTGCCAGCTTTGGAGGTGGTGAGTTCAAGTGCTTCTATTGCATTGACTGGGCTTTGGTCTCTGGATCATAGTGATGGACCCAGGTTTCATCCTGGGTAATCATTTTTTTGAAAAAATTTGACTCATCTTCTTCGCACATCTCCAAATTTATCCTCGAGCACTCGATGCGTTCTCGCTTCTGAAATGGTGTGAGCAACCTGGGAATCCATCTGGCAGACACCTTATGCTTATGCAAATGGTCATGAATGATAGTTACCACAGACCCTGCACTAATCTTGACATCTTGGGCTATTTGGCGAATAGTAATGAACCGATCTTCTAAAATGGCAGCCTCAACTTGACGGACAGATGCTTCATCAATGGCAGAAGGGACGGGGCGGCCAGGTCTGGGAACTGTTTCCACAAACTTCCGGCCATGCTTGAATTCACAATGCCAGCGTTTTATAAGGTCATATAATGGGGCATTATCACCATAAGTTTCTTTTATTTAATCAAAAGTCTCCTTTGGTGTGCGTCCTTTCAAATATAAAAAACGGATCACTGCTCGACATTCAACTGGCTCCATTTCACAACTGACTCAGTTCAAACATCTGTAAAACAGAAACCACAATTCGTTCAGAGCTGTAATTTGCAACATAACTCATAGGGACATATATCATTGCACCTGCAAAATTTCAGCTAGATCCGACAACTGAAAGTAGGTCAGGGGCAATCACCGTTAATTTCGAGTAAAGCTCATTATATCTATTTTATAGGTGCAGAGCATATATAATACAAAACTTTGTTGAAATTCATTTTTTCTTTTTTTAACTTTTGTTTATTTCATCTTGAATTTTTTCATTACAGCCGTTTCGTTAATGGGATGCCAATTTTATGATTTTATGTGTTCATAAAAATCTCATGTTCCTCACCAGCTCTTCAGATGTTATTTCCATTCGATGTTACCAGCAAAAATTATTGATGTTGTTAGGGGGAATTTCCCTCAAACAACATCAATAATTTTATTAATGTATTTCGGTACTGATGCTAGAAGTCGCATCCCCATTATTTTACCTATCATCGTCTCTACTCTTCTGATGAGTTTGGTTGGTTGGTTGTTTTTCTTTTACGGCATATCAACCCTTTTCAGGTTATTTAATGCCGAATCCAAAGATTTTGAAGAAAATCTTTTTAATAGAATATATTTTTTTCAAGTCGGTTTCTATTTAACCCATAGTTGGGACCCTAACAGGTACTACCACTCCCGGTAGTGGACCTGGGAGCAAGAGCAATTAAAGGGTTGCCTCAGACTTTCCAAAGCCCTCAAGCTGGGGCCTCACCACTGGATATAGTTTAAGGTCATATCCAGGACCATCTGATGAGAAGCATTATGCTTTGAAATACCTTGGTATAAAGAGTATCTTCTATCCTCCATCTAAATGTGTGTATACCCTATTAAATAAATGAACCATTCTATATTTACCAATATATATATATATATATATATATATATATATATATATATATATATATATAGATTAATCTGTATATATATATAGATTAATCTGTATATATATATATATATATATATATATATATATATATATATATATATATATAGATTAATCTGTACTCGGTAACAGGCACTCGGTTTGTATATACCAATCTTAATGGATTAAAAAAATTTTCTCAGAAGTAAAGTCTTTTTATAATGAAGAGAAAAAAATTTTTAATGTAAATTTCGTAATATAGTAGGATAATTTTTCAAATTCCAAAAATTAATTTCGTAATGTAGTAGGATAATTTTTCAAATTCCAAATATCAGGTTTTCTCATTTATTACTTTTCCAAAAGCACCCATCACAATATTGTTTCGTATTGTGACTAACAAATCTGCAAAATTATGTTATTGCTGCATGCTTAGTCACGTACTCTTCAGATGTTTACCCTAAAAAAAACTTATAAAAACGCCATTTTAGAAAACTAACATGGTTCGGTAAATGACACTCTGTGCCGTGTCTTCTGTCGTTAGTCGGAATAAGAAACAATATTGTAAGTGATACTTTTTGAAAACTAATAAATGACCAACTTATTTTTTTACAGAGGCATCACCACATTATCAAGGCCAAGAGGTCACTCAAGGATAAGGGTTAAAGAGTGTACAGTAGAAATAGGACAATATAGTAATCATTCGTAATGAAAATTCGGTAAATTTGTTAACTTATATGGAACGGCTCATCAAAAACTTATTTACGTTAGACTTGAAGACAACCATATTGTAGTCAGCCGAAAAGCAGGAAAAAGGAAAAAAATTCCACAGGCGTGCAGTTCTAAGAAAGAAGCTTTGTTCATGGAAGCTACGTTTAGGTTTAGGCACAGATAAAGAGTGAGGGGGAATTATTGATAGTGTTTTCAGCTAGACGAGTGTTTCTTGTGAAAGTTTGGCGAGGGGGAACCATAGACTGAAGCTCAGTCGAACACTTTCCATGAAAATAACGATACATCAGAGACAAACTCGCAAATCTCTTCTGTGAGATAGAGGTTGCAGGGTAGAGAAAAGGACATCTCCTACGAGGCTACGAAGTTTATTTTGAACTCTATCAAGGCTGGACAAGTCCTTTCCAACTGAGAAAACTTTCTATTTTGAACGTTGAGAATTTATATATATATATATATATATATATATATATATATATATATATATATATATATATGTAGTCTTGGAAGTTTCTTTGAAGCCTTTAAAACTGGAAAAAAATGCCCTTCGTTGGATATTATTTTGACAGTAGGTCCATTAATCTCCCATATTGCTGAATAGTTTTACTTACATGAACCAACAATAGTATCAATATTCTTTAATGGATCATAAGTTGCTTACCAGCAAAGACTGTTTTAGAGATTTTAAAAGAAAACAGTCTATTTAATCATGGCTTCCCAGCAGTGTTGATCAAACACCACTTCCTTAAAAACGCATGAAAAAATTTTTAATGCAAGATATCGTTTCTTCACCTCCATATAAATTTAGGCTAAGCAATTTAATATATATATATATATATATATATATATATATATATATATATATATATATATATGGAGAGCCATGTATTTAACAGCTGTCCTGTTTTTAAATCTCCGAAACAGCTACATGGTAAGCAGCTGATGATCCCCGTTTTCTATTCACAAAATTTTAGTTAAGGTTTTCTCTTTACATCCTTATGTAGTAAAATTCTGTTTTAAAATTGAAGACTTTTGCGAAATCGGCTTATGCAAATGGTAAGACTATTTCTATTTAACAATTTTAGTTAAGGTCTTTTTTTTTCATCCATATATAAATGAATTCTCTTTGGTCATTACAAACCTTTTAGAAATCGGATTATCTAGGTGCTAAGTCTGCGATAGGTTAAAATTAATATATTTTTTTCTTTCCGGGAATCTAAACTGCATTCTTTATTTTTATTTTTGAATTTTTTTATTCAAAGTTCTTTAGACTATATATATATATATATATATATATATATATATATATATATATATATATATATATATAACATATATATATATATATATAACACTGTAACTGTATGCGTGAGCGTTTCTACCTATGCGTGTGTATGGGTTTAAATTTGGTAGCATGTACGTGTGTGGTCAGTATTTAAGTCTTCGCCGGCTATTTTCAAACAGCCCTACTTTACATTTAAGCTGACTACCCGCTAATCAAAAACGGTCTATTGGTCCTTTTTTTTTGTATTGCAGTAAAATCAAACTGCGGACCTGAACGCCGAACGACTCCCATCGATTCTCAACAGCATGTATTCTTATCTTAGATCCCGCCTCCAGTTCCCCCCCTTTTTGCCACATGAGCCCCACCCGGATAACCAGTAACTCCCCACCTACTTATAACCGAAATACCAAAGGGAAAGGTAGATGGGGGAAAATGTCAGTTAACGCAGAGGCACAGTCCATTGTTATTGAAGTTTCCGCCGAGCAATTTCAGAAAGGCCACATCGATCTCAAATATGTGGGTTTAAGAAAAATAAAAATATGTATCTGTGCGAACAGTTTACACATTTTCATATGTTGTAGAGAGAGAGAGAGAGAGAGAAAGAGAGAGATAATAAGAAAGAGAGAGAGAAAGAAAGAGAGAGACATACAAACAGACAAACAGACAAAGGGGGGAAGACAAAGGAAAACTATTGACAGTCCTTATAGCTAGAATATTTCTATTGTGAAATGTTTTGAAGTTAGGGGAGACATACCATAAATTGAAACTCAGTCGAGCACATACCATGAAAATAATGATAGAGTACCAAAAAGCGCGCAACACCTGTTGATAACAAAGAGATGATATTGAAGAAAAAGATTCATCATCTACTAGATTTCGAAGTCAGTTTTGTACTATCAATTCAGTTTTGTACCGTATATTTATCAATGCATAAAAGGGTATTCCGAGCAGAATCTCTCTATGGGCGGTAAGAGTAATAAATACAGATTTTGAAAAAAACGAACAAACAGAAAAAAAAACATGTAAATATGAATTAATTTTATAAAAAATAAACGTTTTTTTTTATAGTCTAAAAATGACTATTCGTCAGCAATCACAAGCGCCATAAATGACAGCCAGTGGATATCGCTAGTTGACTGTGATAGCCAAATAATTTCATTTTGATTACTGCCGCCAGAACACGCAATTTTTGCCAGAGCCAACGGTGGCTTCCACTAGCAACCGCCGCAATCTTTCTGCGTTTATATTTTTAGCCGTTTATCCATAGTCGTGGCTCACATACAATAATAATCTAGATAACCTTAGGTTAATTGGTTTTCGGGTGTGGAGAGTTCTTTTGCCGAATCTGTTCTTGCATTTGGTTATATTTCTGCCGGGCAACTCCGGTACACAGGTTCTGCTAATATATATATATATATATATATATATATATATATATATATATATATATATTATTATATTTTCACCCCAAACAAGGCACATTGCCACTTTGGTGTAAGGGACTACTATCAGGGGTAGCAACTAATGGGGCACTATGTTGGGATTTGGCCAGCAAGATGTGGGTTCACGTTACACTTGTACTTCTGCATGTCAGTACTGTTAGGGAAGCAGGGACCTGGAATGGAATTCCAGAGTCTAGCGATACTGGGGAAGAAACTACTGGAGTAGAAAGATCTTTTACATCTACGGATCTCTACTGTGTGGGGGTGGGATTTAGCTGCCTGTCGGGTTTTTCGAGGGTGTCTACGTCGTGGGGGCACAAGTGTCTGCAGTTCGTTAGAGCATTCACCATTAAAATACTTGTAGAACAGGCAGAGGGATACAACGTTTCGTCGATGGGACAGAGGCTGAAGCTTAGATGCCAGTTCAGAGCCTATCAGATTGGCGACTCTCTTTTTAACCTTGTCTAGGAGCGAGAGACTAGCAGCAGATGCACCAGCCCAAATGTGACAACAATACCCCATACATGGGCGAATGGTGGCCTTATAGAGGTACAGGATACTTTCAGGTGTCAGTAGTTTTCTAGCATGGTAGAGAGAGCCTACCTTTTTCGCAGCGGCCCTGGCAATGTTTTCAATATATTTGTTCCAATATTACATATATATATATATATATATGACTTCATGTATACCACAAATAAAAAGCACGGATTTCCGAAACGATCGTACAGATAATTGATTTTGTTGTTGTTCCTTCTTATGAAACTGATTTTTAATTTAATTAAATTTTGATTTTTAAATTTTTAAAAATTTTTAAAATTTTTAAATTATAAATCACATTATTTAATATTGAATTAGCTCTAGGACATTTAACTATCGAGCTTATTATATATCTAAATTACAACGAGCATTTCCTGTATTTTAATTAAACTAGTAATTTCACTATTACATTAAAATACACTTAGCTCTTTAGACTATTATTCTAATCTCCTTTAAATTATATATATATATATATATATATATATATATATATATATATATATATATATATATATGAAAAGGTAAAAAAGAACAAACCAAAATTGTATGCTTATGAACGTTTCATCTTTATTTCAAAACTTCCTCGGGATGGTTGATTTAATAGAATAAAGTACGACTACAAAAGTTGTGTTAGTAATGTGAAACGGATCCCTTTATTCTATTTCCGAACGAAACAAAAGTCGTTAGCTTCTAAATTGTGTATAGCATTTATGATGTGCTGTAAGTAAAATATTAAAAAAAATAAAACGATTATTGCCTTTAGCCATTTAAAAAGACATGGCCTTTTGGTCTTTTTTTCTATTTTTGAAAGAACGTAGTTGTAAGAATTAAACGTGGTTTTTAAATTTTATTATCCGTGTTATTTTATGTAGTGTAAGTAAATCAATCTATATATAAAAGTGCGATTGTCTGTGGGTGTACATTTACCTACCAAACTACTCTGTCAATTTTCAGTCTACAGGCTAGAGATTAGGTCTGAGTGGTATTGCGATTTGGAAAAATCTTTTGAATTGGTGTTCGGCCAGAAATTTGACTGTCAAGGGGTCAAAGTTCAATGAGTTGACCTTTGAAAACTCTACTGAACTCCTCCGCCAATTTTGAGTTAAAATACTTGAGATTTTAGGTGTAGTGTACTCAGACAGAGATAAAACTTTTTAATTTGATTTGAACCCAAAACAATTAATGGTAACGAGGTTAAAATTGGGGTCAAAGGTTACAAAATTTTTTACCTCTGCGGTCTCAACCAAATTACTCAGCCAATTTATGGTATAAATATTTGAAATTTTACATAAAGTGTATCCAGACATACGGAAAGCTGTATAATCAGTTTTTGGCCGAAGATTTTGCTTCCAGGGGGTCAAAGTTCAAAAGATTTGGTCTTTGCGGTCTCTAGCAAACTATTCAGCCAATTGTGGGTCTAAACATTTGAAATTTTGCATAAAGGCTATTCGGACATGCAGCAAGCTTTTTAATTAGTTTTTGGCGAGAATTTGGCTGCAACGTTGACAGAGTTAACCATTGCACACTCTACTAAACTCCTCCGCCAATTTTGGGTATAAACACTTTAAATTTTAGATGTAGGTTACCTGGATATGAGTCAAACTTTTTAATATATACTATATAATACATATGCACATAAAGTTATGAACAGTACATAGGACCCGAGTAAAGTCGGGCTGAACTGCTTGCATATATATATATATATATATATATATATATATATATATATATATATTGTTATACCGGACTTCCTTGAACAGAGGAATTTACACCGATTAGGACTATAAATAGCGCTAGTAATTCCAACACCGGTGAGAGAGATGCGACTGCACTTCAACTGCTAACCGAGTTTCCAGCAGGTATACACGCTTTCCTATCTTTGTACATTATTGTTAATACACTTGTTCCTTAACCGAACCTCGACTTGATTGTTCTTATTTTCACTGTTGCTCCACGACACAACAGATTGGCGACAAGGAATCGAAATAGCATCACTGCAGAGAATCACCAAAAGTGATTGAAATAAAGATTCGTAAAATCTTTACGGCAGAACACCTTCGTCATTTCAACATATATTTGGATACGCAAGGATTAACAGCAAATTAATTATTACAATAGTAATTTGGCGACGGGAAAAAACTTGCTACCTAAATCTACAGAGAAAACGCGAATGTTGTCAATTATTTAATAATTGAACACACTTACCAAGTGTTTTAGAGAGGGAAAAAGGGTTCTTTGTTTTTTCTTCACTAAAAGCCATTTTTCCTACGGTAAGAATTTTCTTCTGCAAAGTTAAATGTCCAAAACCAACTAGCAAATACCGTGTAAGCTTATCGTTATTTTGATAACATCTGGATTTGAAGAAAAAAAACAACACAAAGCATACTTGACTTTGTCAAGAGAAAAAGAGACAGACCGTAAAAAATAATTATTCACATACGTCAATTGCGCTTAGCAAACACGTAAAGAATCAAGTCTTTTTTTGCAAAAGGCAAAGAGGATAAAAAAAAAATCCCTAAAAGTTTCCCATACGAATTCATCGGATATTTAAAGCGACAGATTTTATTTTTGCTACGTAAAAACATTTGCAAATAATAAAAAAAAGTTAAACAAATGTTATTTCGCTGGATTGTTTCTAGTAAGACTAGAAATATAGCGTTCAGCAAATTAAGTTACAAAAGGACTGCTAAACTGTTCTTCAAACAAAAAAATTGGGGAAAGAAAACTCTTACTAAGGAATATTTCCTTAATAAAAGCGTAAATTGTAAACTTAATTCGTATGATGGATGCGAAAGTCAAAGATTCACTGTTGGAATTGTTCCAATTCCAGGCAGTGCAAAATCTCGCGTTGCAAAAGCAGCAAATTCAACAAAAGTAGAAAGAGAAGAGAGATGTAAACAATCATTTGAAGAAAAAATGCTTCAAAAACAGAAACGCTTCGATGAAATATTGATTAAAACACAGGAGGAACAAAGAAAAATTCTGGAGGCGACATAATTAACTAAGCGGACGATAATAATAACGCATTTTCTCAAACAGCTGTGTGGGCTGCTATTGAAAATTTCAATTATAATCCAGAAGACGATGTCACTTTCGGCCAGTACTATAGACGATATGAGAATATTTTTATATCGGATTGTAGTACCTGGTCAGACGCGAAAAAGTTAGGCTTTTGCTAAGGAAATTTGAAACAGCCGAGCATATAATGTTCGTGAATCTTATTCTCCCAAAAAAGAAAAAGTTACGCTACTTATAGAACTGTTTTCTGTAGAAACGTCTCTTTTCTCATAGGCGATATAAATGTATGAATGTTACTAGAAGAGAGGAAGACGACTACACTACTTATGTAAATATAGTGAACAAGCATTGCGACGATTTTAAACTGGAGGAATTATCAGCAGATAATTTTAAATGTTTAATATTTGTTCAAGAGCTGGTCTAAATAAAGACGCTGAAATAAGACGTCGTGTGTTAAATATACTCGAAAACGAACCGAATATAAAACTATGAAACTTAGCGGAAGACTGTGAACGGTGTATTGCGTTGAAACAAAATAGTCGTGACATAGAGGAAAGTTGAGTGTCGCATTTAAAAGATCCATCAAAAGAAAAATTCGATTTCAAAAAAATAACCAGAGAATGAAACAGGGAAAAGATCCACCTGGACCATGTTAGAGGTGTAGAAATAAATATTGATACAATGAGTGTCCCTACAAATTCGAACAATGTGACAACTGCCACCAGAAAGGGCATAAAGCATCGTATTGTAGAAAAATATCTGGTAGAAAGACATCCATTAAACTTACGAAAATTGAACCTGAGAAACAAAATATCCAGAAATATGTACAGGTCAAAATGTTTAAAAAGAAAGTAAGGATACATCTTGATAGTGGGTCTGACATTTCCATTATTAATGTACAGTTATGGAAGAGGCTTGGGAGACCCACTATAATTAAATCACATAAAACGGCGAGAAGCGTCAGTGGCGAAAAAATGACCTTCGAAGGAGAATTATTGACGAAAATTCTTTTTTCTAGAACAGGGCCGAAAAGGCAAGAATTTTTGTCATGAAAAAATCAAAGAACCCCTTTGAAACTGATATGTTTGAAAAATTTAGACTATGGGATCTGCCTTTAAGCTAATTTTGCCAAAAACTTAAGAGGGAGTTAAAAGAGAATTTCTCAGACGTATTTTCAGGCGGTTTGGGAAGGTGTACGAAAGCGGTAGCCAAATTTGACGTAAAAGTAAATGAACAGCCAGTGTTCAGAAAGAAAATAAATGTTCCATACGCCGCTATAGAACAGATAGACGGTGAATTAGAAAGACTCGAAAACATGGGTGTAATCGGAAAAAATTAATCACAATGAGTGGGCTGCACCAACGGTTTTCATCAAAAAGAAGAGTAAGGAGATTCGGGGTTGGGCCGACTTCGCGACAGACTTAAACAGGGCATTACAAGATCATCATTATCCGTTTCCGAGCCCTGAAGAGATATTTGCGAAACTGAGTGAAGGGAATATTTTTCACAAATCGACCTCAGTGACGCGTACTTACAAGTTCCAGTGGATGAAGAGTGTTCAAAGCTATGTATTAATGCCCATAAGGAACTGTACAGGTTTAACAGGCTTCTTTTTGCGGTCAAAGTCGCCCCTGCGATTTTTTTGTTTAGCAAATTATGGACATTGTGTTAAATGGGCTGGATTTCGCAGGAGGGTACCTGGACGATGTGTTAATGAAAAGCGCTAGCAAAGAACAACACAAAGTTCATGTAAACCAAGTATTCAAAAGCATGGAAGAAGGCCGGATCCAGATAGCTCGAGTGCAATAAAGAATATGCCTGCTCCAGAAAATATTGCGTCTTTACAAAGTTTCTTAGGTTTAGCAAATTACTACAATGTATTTGTGCCAAATATGTATAAACTAAGGTCGCCTTTAAATGAACTGTTAAGGAAAGACCAAAAATGGGTCTGGACGCAAGAATGCGGATAAGAATTTCTGCAAATTAAAGAGACTTTAACGTCTGGCTTGTTTCTGGCACATTATAATCCTAAGCGTGAAATTATAGTTGCAAGCGATGCCAACTCCTATGGCATAGGAGCATGCATTTTACACAAACCATTATTAACGATTTTCGGATCGAAAAAGGGACTACCACAACACACGGCGAATAGACTCCAAAAATGGGGTACCATACTTCTAAATTACAATTTTCAAATGGAGTATGTACCATCTAAAAAGTTTGGTCATGCAGGCGGGTTATCGAGGTTAATACCTAAGCAGACAGAACTATTGGAGGATATGGTAATAGCAGCCATTCAAGCGGAAGCTAAAGTAAAAAAATACGTTATGTGACACAATAAGAGAACTTCCAGTAACGTTTGATGAGATTAAGAGTAAGGCAGAAGTGGACGAATTTATTATACGCACGAAAGAAAGGATCAACAATAACGAACTGGACGAAGAAATTTATTCAATTTGTGATAACGTCCTGTTATATAGCGACAGGGTCGTAATTCCTGAAACATTATAGAAAAGAATGCTCAAGGAATGTCATGTAGGACATCCAGGTATATTAAGAATGAAAAGCCTTATGCGTTCTTTCGTTTATTGGCCAAACATGGATAAGGATATGGAAGGAAAAACCAGAGAGTGTAGAGGATGCGCATTAGCTATAAAAGCTTCTCCGACTCAATTCGGTTTGTGGACAAAACCGGATCGACCTTGGTCTAGGATTTATTTAGATTTTGCAGGACGTCTAGATGGTTTCTACTATCTCATTGTTGTAGATAGCCTTCTAAATGACTGGAAGTATTAAAATGTAAGAACCCCACATTCTAGGTAACTATCAACTTCCTGTATGAACTATTCGCTAGGTTTGGAGTAGTAGACTGCATTGTTACAGACAATTGAACGCAATTTACGTCTACCGAATTTAAACATTTTTGCGATCATCTAATAGAGCATATAACCATTCCGCCATACCACCCAAGAAGTAATGGACAAGCAGAGAAACTCGTTGACACATTCAAGAGAACTCTAAAAAAAGCTAGTACGTCGCCGACGGATGAGTCAATCCAACAGTTTTTACAAGTCTACAGAGTCACTTCGAATGCAAACATCGAAATGTCGAAGACACCTGCTGAGATTATGTTCGGACGAAAGGTTAGATCGATTTTTCACAAGTTGTTACCAAACCAGGATAGGCCAAATCTAAAAAAAAAAAAAAAACGATAACAAAGAAACGGTAAAAAGTTGGCGAAAGAGTCTTCTACAAGATTCACAAAAATAATAAGACTTTCTGGGAGTCCGGCATTGTTGAGAAACAAGTAGGCAACATGGTCTACATGATTAAGGGACCAGACTTCGTGCACAAACGTCACACTAACCAAATTCGGAAAAGATACTCAAACAGTGGGGTGACCAGATCATCTTAGGAGGACATCATACTTTTCAGGTGCCCATACATTAGACAGCTCTGGAGAACAGAAGATCAAACAGAAAACGGAAATTAACAGAATGGATTAGGGTGGAGCCAAAACAAAAACGTTATTAATCTCAGACGGGATATTTTCAAAGGGGGTGTTATACCGGCCTTCCTTGAACAGAGGGTATTACACCGATTAGGACTATAAATAGCGCTAGTAATTTCAATACCGGTGAGAGAGATGCGACTGCACTTCAACTGCTAGCCGAGTGCCCAGCAGATATACACGCTTTCCTATCTTTGTACATTATTGTTAATACACTTGTTCCTTAACCGAACCTCGGTCTGTTTTCACTGTTGCTCCACGACACAACACACACACGCACAGACACACACACACACACACACACACACATATATATATATATATATATATATATATATATATATATATATATATATATATATATATGCATATATTTAAATGACCATGCCTCGGTGTGTTCGGATGATCCCTACTAAACTCCTATCTCAATTCTTGGTTTACAGACTAAAAATTTGATATCGAGGAGAGGTGGAACTAATTAGATTTGGTTTTCAGCCTCTGACAATATATTTCAACACTACGAAATTGAACGAAAAGCATTGACTTTTTTTTACAAAGGAATCACCACTTATCAAGGCCAACAGCCCACTCGAGGATAAGGGTCAAAGAGTGTACACTAGTAAAAAGGACAACATCGTAGTAATCGTTAGAAGTGTAAATTTGGTAAATTTGATTACTTAAGAGGAACGGCTCATCAAGAACTTGTATACATTAGACTTGAAGACGACCATATTGCAATCAGCTGCCAAGCAGGTAAACGGAAGAGAATTCCATAGGTGTGTAGTTCTAAGAAAGAAGCTTTGTTCATGGAATCTACGTTTAGGGTTAGGCAGAGATAAAGAGTAGGGAGGATTATAGTGTTTTCAGCTAGACAAGTGTTTCTCGTGAATGTTTGGCGAGGAGGGGGACCAAATAAGAGCTCCTACGAGCACTTGCCTTGAAAATAACGATAAACAGAGACAGGAGAAAGAGTTTGCAAGGAAGAGAAAAGAGCATCCCCTTACTAGGCTACTAAGTCTATTTTGAACTCTGTCAAGGCAGGATAAAATATTTTCTAACAGCTCCTGCACAGATGTGACAACAGTGCTTCATACTTGGACGTGTCTTAGATAATGTGTATTCACACGTAGGGCAAGTTATGAACAGTATATATATATATATATATATATATATATCGTTTAAATAATATTTGAATAGAAAAGTAGGTTTTTAATATCAATGTAAGTGCAATAAAAACTCAACCATATATGAGTAAAGATATAGATAACTTTATACTTAAAATTGGTTTGAAGGTTGCAAACTTAAGTTATTTGAACAATGTTCACACCGATTTGACCGCTTGTTGTCGGGAAAACATTCCTCACGGCAGTAAAAGGCATCGGACCGATACTTTTGGCATTTATATATGTGTTCTGTTTATATATATATGTGTGTGTGCGTGTGTGTATTGACATATATATATATATACATATGCATATATATACATATATATATATTTACACACACAGAACACTCATGAATATAAACGTGTGCTTATATGTATCTATCTATATATCTATCTATCTATCTATCTATCTATCTATCTATATATATATATATATATATATATATATATATATATATAAAGCCTAGACATGTATTTTAATAAATATATATATGTAAGTAGATATATATATATATAAAGCCTAGACATGTATTTTAATAAATATATACATGTAAGTATATATATATATATATATATATATATATATATATATATACTTAAATGTATATATTTATCAAAATATATGATGTCTAAGCGTTAGTATATATACGTATATATTTATATATGTATGTTTCTGTATCGATTCACAAATATACTCACATGTACTCATATATATATATTATTATACACACAATATATATATATATCTGCATATGTATATATACATATGTATATATACACTACACAATATCAAAATAATGCACACGCATACACACACACACATATATAATAAATGGAATACAACTAAATTGTCTGATGATATTTCACACTCACATACGTACATACATGCATACACACACATATATATATATACATGCATGTGTGCTGTGTGCGTAAATGTGCGTGTAGTGTGTAAATATGTATGTAAATGTTTATAAATATATTTTATATGCGTTAGCATATATGAATATATACATACATGTATACTCACACGCATATATATATATATATATAGATAGATAGATAGATGTACATAAACATATAGACTCAGGAACACTTTCGTACTCACACTTACAAGCACACCGACATCTCTCTCTCTCTCTCTCGTTCTTTTTCTCTCTCAATGTCGCTGTTATATATATATATATATATATATATATATATATATATATGTCTGTGTGTGTGTGCGTATCATGTATATATATGTGTGTGGGTGTATCATGTGTGTGTGTGTGTGTGAATATGTATAACAAATTTTCCTCTATGGCTTGGTGAATTTTCTCATATGCGTGTGTGCGTGTATGTGTGTGTATGCATGAATGTGTGTGTTCGTGTGCGTGTGTGTATGTGTGTGTGCGTGTGTGTGCCTGCGTAAATGACACCAGCAAGCATGTGACAAAGACACTTGATATGACAGGCGCCATTACTAAAATTAAAAGATTCCTCCGCGAGAATCTAAGTGTCGGGTATCGGGTATTTCAAAGCTACCCGCTTGACTGACCGACTTCTTTTACTTATATTCTGCCATTTCAGTGTTTTTATCTACTTATTTATTTGTCTTTTGTTTTCTTTTTATTATTGTTTCGTCCTCTTTCTCCCCATTATTAGTTATCATTCTATGTCTTCCCTTGGTTATATTCACGGTTTTGCCTTTCTTTTATTTTTGCTCGAAGGTTTCTGTTCTACGTCACATGAAGGCAGGATGATGGTACGTAGCGTGGACTCTGATTGGTCGAGTGAGTTCAAATGTTCCGAAAAATTTTTGTTGTCGAGAGGGTAATTAAGGGCAGTTGTTTGGTGGGGTATAAACTGTGTTGTGTTGACAATAGTAATAATTTGTTAATAAAAACCCATGTTTAATTTCAAAATAGTAAAGTATAGGAAGCTAATCTGCACAGGTCCTTAAGATGAACAAGAATTATCGGTGGTTAGCTCATCTGTACAAGCCCACGAGATGAAAGAGTTTTGGGTGAGTAGTTTATCTATACAAGTCCTGGAGATGAAATGTTTTCGCTTGGTAGCTGATCTGTAAAAGCCCTGGGAGTGAAAATAAGTTTTCGATGGATAGCTCATCTGTACAATTCCTTGAGATGCAATGGAGTTTTCGGTTAGTAGCTAATCTGTAAAAGCCCTGGGCGTGAAAATAAGTGTTCGATGGATAGCTCATCCGTACAATTCCTTGAGATGCAATGGAGTTTTCGGTTGGTAGCTGATCTGTAACAGCCCTGGGAGTGAAAATAAGTTTTCGATGGATAGCTCATCTGTACAATTCCTTGAGATGCAATGGAGTTTTCGGTTGATAGCTCATCTGTAACAGCCCTGGGAGTGAAAATAAGTTTTCGATGGATAGCTCATCTGTACAATTCCTTGAGATGCAATGGAGTTTTCGGTTGATAGCTCATCTGTAACAGCCCTGGTAGTGCAAATAAGTTTTCGATGGATAGCTCATCTGTACAATTCCTTGAGATGCAATGGAGTTTTCGGTTGATAGCTCATCTGTAACAGCCCTGGGAGTGAAAATAAGTTTTCGATGGATAGCTCATCTGTACAATTCCTTGAGATGCAATGGAGTTTTCGGTTGGATAGCTCATCTGTACAATTCCTTGAGATGCAATGGAGTTTTCGGTTGGATAGCTCATCTGTACAATTCCTTGAGATGCAATGGGGTTTTCGGTTTGTAGTTCATCTGTATAAGCCCTAGGAGTGAAAATAAGTTTTCGATGGATAGCTCATCTGTACAATTCCTTGAGATGCAATGGAGTTTTCGGTTGATAGCTCATCTGTAACAGCCCTGGGAGTGAAAATAAGTTTTCGATGGATAGCTCATCTGTACAATTCCTTGAGATGCAATGGAGTTTTCGGTTGATAGCTCATCTGTAACAGCCCTGGTAGTGAAAATAAGTTTTCGATGGATAGCTCATCTGTACAATTCCTTGAGATGCAATGGAGTTTTCGGTTGATAGCTCATCTGTAACAGCCCTGGGAGTGAAAATAAGTTTTCGATGGATAGCTCATCTGTACAATTCCTTGAGATGCAATGGAGTTTTCGGTTGGATAGCTCATCTGTACAATTCCTTGATATGCAATGGAGTTTTCGGTTGGATAGCTCATCTGTACAATTCCTTGAGATGCAATGGGGTTTTCGGTTTGTAGTTCATCTGTATAAGCCCTAGGAGTGAAAATAAGTTTTCGATGGATAGCTCATCTGTACAATTCCTTGAGATGCAATGGAGTTTTCGGTTGGTAGTTCATCTGTAACAGACCTGGGAGTGAAAATAAGTTTTCGATGGATAGCTCATCTGTACAATTCCTTGAGATACAATGGAGTTTTCGGTTGGTAGTTCATCTGTAACAGCCCTGGGAGTGAAAATAAGTTTTCGATGGATAGCTCATCTGTACAATTCCTTGAGATGCAATGGAGTTTTCGGTTGGTAGTTCATCTGTAACAGCCCTGGGAGTGAAAATAAGTTTTCGATGGATAGCTCATCTGTACAATTCCTTGAGATGCAATGGAGTTTTCGGTTGGTAGTTCATCTGTAACAGACCTGGGAGTGAAAATAAGTTTTCGATGGATAGCTCATCTGTACAATTCCTTGAGATGCAATGGAGTTTTCGGTTGGTAGCTGATCTGTAACAGCCCTGGGAGTGAAAATAAGTTTTCGATGGATAGCTCATCTGTACAATTCCTTGAGATGCAATGGAGTTTTCGGTTGGTAGCTAATCTGTAAAAGCCCTGGGAGTGAAAATAAGTGTTCGATGGATAGCTCATCCGTACAATTCCTTGAGATGCAATGGAGTTTTCGGTTGGTTGCTCATCTGTAACAGCCACGGAGATATAAAAAAACTTTTTTCGGTGGGTAGCTCATCTGTACAAGTCCTAGAGATGAAAAGGAGTTTTCGCTGGCTATCTGATTTGTACACACCCGTGAGTTGAGAAAAAGTAGTCGGTGGGTAGCTGACCTGGGTATTCAAAAGATATTTGGTTGTTAGTTCAAATGAGTTTTCGGTGGGTAGCTCATCTTTACAAGTCCTTGATATGATAAAAACAAATTTCGATGGGTAGCTGATCTGTGCAAGTTCTTGAAATGAAAAAGAGTTTAAGGTGGGTAGCTGATCTGTATACGTCCTGGAGTGGAAAAGGAGTTTTAGGATGGGTAACTCATCTGTACAAGTCTTTGAGATGGAAAAGAGTTTGCGATGAGTAGCTGATCTGGAGAAGCCCTGGAGATAAAATGTTTTCGGTTCGTAGCTAATTTGTACAAGTCCTGAAGACGAAAAAAAGGGTTCTCGGTGGGTAGCTCATCTTTATAAGTTCTGGAGATACAAAAGAGTTTTCTGTGGGTAGCTGATCTTTATAAGTTCTGGAGATACAAAAGAGTTTTCGGTGGGTAGCTTATCTGTACAAGTCCTGGTTATGAAAAAATATTTTCGCTGAGTAGACAATAGGTATAAGCTTCGGGGCCAGTGGCCTAGTGGATAGAAGCGTTGAATCTATGGTTCAAGTTGACCATTGTCTGAAGATAACGGTTTCAATCCTACGCAAGCCGGCCAGAAGATTAGTAAGCCAACACCTGGTGAGACAACAACAACTATGGAAGGCAGTAATTACTGCGGATATAGTAACAAGACTCAGCATCCATATCCCGTCATGGTTAATCACCCGATGAATGCCAGAGGATGAGTAGGCCAAGTCGTGATGAAACCATAAGAACTATATAGATAAGGATAACAGCCCGAAAAAGAATAACTACACAAGTCTCGGATTTTAAAGGTTTGCAAGAAAAGAGCAAAGATCTTTCTCGTGCGGACAGGAACAATTATGTACAAGAATTCTAAAAGATCCAATATCTTCATGGATCAATTCAGGTTTTTGATCGGTTGCTAGCAGAACGTGGAACCATTTGATTGGTCAGTTCCTATCGCCAGTGTATATAAGTAGAGCCTTCCGATTTTCTTAAATCATTCCTTTTTCTTATATAAAAAATATTGCAACAATAATCGACTCTAAACTTTATTTGGGGAATTATCACTTCGCTTTATTCTAAAAAAAAATATCACGCTACTATTCCTCTCTCCTTTCTCTTGGGAAGTGCTTGACCGACCTTTAATCTCTTTCGGCCGATGTACCTACGGACTTTTTCAGGTGTATTTTGTATCCTCCTGACCTACATAGTAGACCAAGCATAGGATTTAATACAATGTAAGAACCTTCAATTATAAATAGTAAAGAAGGTAAGCATTATATATATATATTGAAAATAATTACGTATATAAATGGTTACGTTTTAAAAGCTAAAAAACGCATTTCTTTTATATATAAACAAACTTATTTTCTTATGTCAGATATATTTCGATGCTTTTTTTTACATAGGCATCGCCACTTATCAAGACCAAGAGGTCACTCGAGGATAACGGTTTAAGAGTGTACAGTAGAAATTGGACAATATAGTAATCGTTAATAATTGAAATTCGGTAAATTTGTTAACTTACATGGAACGGGTCATCAAAAACTTATTTACGTTAGAATTGACGACAACCATATTGTAGTCAGCTGGAAAGAAGGAAAACGGAAGAAATTTCCCCAGGCGTGCAGTTCTAAGAAAAAAGCTTTGTTCGTGGAATCTACGTTTAGGTTTAGGTGCAGATAAAGAGTGGGGGAAATTAGTGATAGTGTTTTCTGCTAGACGGGTGTTTCTTGTAAAAGTCTGGGAGGGGGACCATAGATTGGAGCCCAGCCAAGCACTTGCCATGAAAAAAACGATAAAGCAGAGACAAACTCGTAACATTTCTTCTGTGAGAAAGAGGTTGCAGGGAAGAGAAAAGGGCATCCCCTACGAGGCTACGAAATCTACTTTGAACTCTATCAAGGCAGGACAAGTCCTTTCTAGCAGCTCCTGCCCAAATGTGGCAACAGTACTCCATCCTTGGACGTACCTGGCTCTTATATAGATAGAGAATTGCATCAGCAGTGAGATATCTACTGGGGCGATAGAAGGATCCCACCATTTTTCTAGTGGCCTTGGTAGCGGATTTAATGTATGTGTATAGATCAGGATGAAAGATCAAGCCCAGAAGCTTGTCAAAACATGAGGCTTCCCCAAGACAGGAGCCATTCATTTCAATTGATGCCAGATCGTTGATGATATAAAGATAAAAGCTTGGTTTTAGATGCATTAAAAGTAACAAGCCACCCTTTTCCCCATTGTACCACTTGCTCAAGATCAGAGAAGAAAGAGGGTCAGATAGAATTTGGTCGTTTACTGCCTTAAATGTGCTACCATAGATGGTAGTGTCGTCAGCAAAAATGTCTACGAATGATGTAAGAATGTGATTTGGAAGATCATTAATGTAGATCAGGAAGAGAGTTGGGCCCAGCATGGGCCCCTGAGGGACTATAGTATTAATACTGAGAGCTTCTAATTTCTGCCCATTAACCACTACTCTTATGAACCTATCAGAGAGAAATGATTTAATAATTGAGAAGACATTTCCAGCTATATCGTAGCTGGAGATCTTGTGAAGTAAACCTTTATGCCATACTCTATCTATCAAGTGCTTTGATATGTCAAGAGCAATTGCCCTAGAAAAGTAGCCTCCGTCGAGAGAATCGCTAATCCTATGAGATATAACTGTAAGCACATCCGCTGTAGATCTAGCAGAACGGAAACCATATCGCGTGTCACTAAGGAAGTTATTTTTGCTGAGATGGTTGATTACTTCTCTATTTGACACAGATTTCAGCAACTTACTCATGACGCACAGGAGCCTTATTGGCGTGTACGGAGAGAGATATTTTTAATACGGGGCATACTGATAAGATTTTCCAGGGTGACGGGAAGCAATTCTCCTTAAGACAACGTTTAAACAGTTTTGTAAGGATGGGCGCTAGTTCTGGTTGAAGTCTTTTGAGTACTATAATTGGAATACCGTCAGGGTCAGTTGCTTTACTGGAATCAAGGTTTTTGATTAGCTTGGCAACATTACGTACAGATATATGTATACCACATAGCATGCTTTCTGATACAGGAGAAAATATTGGAGGTTGGTGGCCTTCGTCGTAAAGGGTAGAATTAGCCGCAAAGTTCTTGGCAAAGAGTTTAGCTTTGTCTGATGCTGACGAGATGACCTCAGGTCCATTTACGAGAGTTGGGATAGAACACACGCTTCTGTTCAGGATTCTGTTTGCTATTTGCCAAAACTGGTGGGAACCAAGCCGCTGCTCAGCTACTTTGGACTTGACAGACTGAGCATACAACTCACTTGCGTTCTTTATTACTTTTTTGACAGTGGTTGCTGGCAGTCCTGAAAGCAGCTTTAGTTTCCATACATCTATTACGTTCGAAGCAATGGAAAAAGTGATTTCTGTGCGCAATGGTAGCAGCACATTCTGGAGAGAACAACGGCTGGCTGTTAATCTGATATAAATGTATGGAAGCTATCCCAGTCAGCCATAGAGTATTGATATACTGTACAATGGAGAGATACATCAGAGGACATGGCATTTGATTTTTATCTTAACTGGTACAACAGAGTGGTCGGAACACAGTTCAGGGCAAGTTGTGAGAAAAAGGTCTAGGAGACTTGCATACTGGCCGTCAGTATGAAGCACACGGGTGGGTTCGTGAATAATCTGAGTGAGGTCATAAGCAATAGAGAAATCATAACAGAACCTTCCCTCACCATCGGTCTTGTTTGAGTGAGTTAACCATTCCACATTGTGAACATTGAAGTTTCCACAGACACGAATATTAGCTGAAGGATAAGCAGATAGGACGTTGTCAATTTTCTCAGATATACTTTTAAAGATAGTAACTCCGCGATTGTGGGAGCGATAGAGAGCAAATATAAATGCAGTAGTTTGAGCAAGTGCAACCCGGAAGCACATAAAGGGTAAGTTAGGATCTTCTCTGGAGATGTCCCTACCACATGGAAAGCCATCTTTTATATAGGCACATATTCCATGCCCATGGCGATCTTGGGGGTCAGATTTGGAAGTTAAATTAGAGTATCCTTTAACTACGAGCTCATCTAGGTAAATGGTCTGTCCTATGCTAGTTTCGCTTAGAAATAATATGTCTGGTTTAATCTCCTGTAATTGGGTTTCAACCTCTGGAAGGTTAGAACATAGACCCCTGATGTTCGAGAAGGAGACCTGGTAGTGGGTGTCTACGTTAAAAGTTGATAAGGGTGTGTAGCATCTAAACATATCTGGCATAAGCAAATAAATGTGTTTATATATAAAAGAAATGCGTTGTTTTTAGCTTTCAAAACCATTTATATACTTAAGTATTTTCAATTTGCAACTAACACAGAACGCTTCAAGTGCAGGTAAAGAAGAAAAAATATTTTCTTTCCTTATTTTAATTTTGCGCGGTTATCGCGATACCCCTGTTGATGACTGTTTTTTTTATTTTTTGTATTTTTAAATATTGAGCCGTTACCAAGACCCACGGACTACTAACAACACTCTCGCGCATTTTCTTTCCTTATATATATGTATACAAAAAAAAAAAAAAAAATTACAATAAGTTTACCAAGGTAATCAAAATGGTAAACTTAAAATATATTATAAATATTAAAGAGTTAATATTTACAAGTAAAGTAATCTCAACCAGATTTAAAAGCTCAATAAAAGCGAAAAGGAAATAGAGCTTATAATATGAACAAATGATTAATAAAACATGTTAAAAGACATCTTGAAAAAGAGTTATATATATGTGTGTGTGTGTGTATGTATGTATATATATATACATACACACACACACACACATATATATATACATATATATTCTAAGAACAGAGCTGAAAGGTAGAAATTTACAAACAGTTGTTATTGTTCGGCAGAATACTCCAAAGCTGGTAGCTAGGTACTCCTTAATCCGCGGAGGTTCAAAGAATGTCAATACTTCTCATCAGAGGAAAAGACTGTTAGCAAAATAATGAAATAGTCATGCTAAATTTTAGCATTTGTATGTATTTGCATGTTACTGCGTAGGATGAAACTGAAAGTCACAAAACTTAAACAACTTAACAATATAAATATGGAAAACAGCTCATGCGAACAGTTCATTCAGAAAAATACAAACTTAAAATAAATACTTTTTGTAAATGTCTAGTTTACAGCTTTCTTATTATTATTTATCATAAACTCTACTATCGTCAGTGACATAAAAAAAAGTTATGAGCAACAATGAATTCATAAATGCTCGAGAAAGGGAGAGAGAGAGAGAGAGGTGGATGGAGAGTCATAGCTATCAATGCTTGTACCAGGCAGAACACTATGATAATGATGATAAGGTGCAGATTCGACCATTCTTTTTTGTCGATTTATTTGTCTGTGTGTGAAAATCACATATGCGCACTTCATTGAGCTTTCTAAGAACAAATAAACTATTTAGTTATGTCAGTTGAGAAGTAAGTGAATATTTTCAAACACAAATAAAAAAGGGACAAAAATAACCGTAACTGAATCCACTGTGAAAAATTTGCCACACTCTTTATCTGTGCCTAAATCAAAACGCAGATTTCATGAACAAAGCTTCTTTCTTAGAACTGCACGCCTGTGGAACTCTGTTCCGTCTGCCTGCTTCCCTCCGGACTACAACTTGGTTGTCTTCAAGTCCAATGTTAACAAATTCCTAATGAACCGCCCCCTTAAGTAAACATATCAGCAAATCTCCTCACTAACGTAATGTACTTGCAATAACCCTTATCCCTGAGTGGCTTCCGGGCCTTGATAAGTGGTGATCACTGTGTAAAAAAAAAAAAAAACTCTCTATTGCCACTAAGATGGAAAAAATATCTAGTAATTATTAGGTTTCGTTTAATCTTGGAGCCGATAATAATTATGACAAACACAATACTATAATATAAAAAAAACCTTGTATAAACAAAATCATGTTACAGAAGTACACGTCATTATTCTGGAGCTATGACTAGTGGGAATCGGTTCCCAATAACCTGCAAGATGTAATTCTGTTTATAGTCGCTGTGTAACATAGCGTGGACGGCTCTATGCAAATGCCGAGCCATGAGCGAAATGATGTCACGGAAAGGACAAAGAAGATTATAAAAAGGAGATAATATGTTTGAAAAGACGATCACATTAGAGAGGTGAATAACGTTCGAGAGCACGTTCGAGAAAACGATCACATCAGAGACGTTAATAACGTTCGAGAGCATGTTAGAGAAAACGATCACATCAGAGACGTGAATAACGTTCGAGAACACGTTCGAGCAGACGATCACGTAAGAGACGTCACAGAGCCGTAGCAAGAAGTCACGCGTGGTGGGTGAATCAGAAAATAAATGTCGTTGTACAATAAAACAAAACGAGTTGAACTCCTTTTCTATCCTTGTCTACTTTGCGACTGAGGTTACAAAGTATTGGGTAACGTTTCATCTCGTTAAGTTCATGACTGCTGAAATAAATATATCAGGATACCCAATAGCATGGTGAAGTATTGCCGTCGTTATTTTATTGTTTCTTCTTTTGTCATTAAAAAAGAACGCGTTACCAAAAGTTGTTACTTTCGTAGTTGGCAGTACACTACAGGGTGTCCCCAAAAAGATGTATACTCACTTTAAATAATTTCAAAACAGATGTTTGTTTTTTTCTTTGCAGGTTAAACTCATCGATCTTAATGATGACAGCCAGACTAAACTTTGAAGAAAAAAGAAATTCATTCTAAAATGCTACTAGATATTTATGTATGTATGTATATATATATTAGTTTAAAATCATATTTATATTTATTTATGTTTATTTATGTGTATATATATATATATATATATATATATATATATATATATTAGTTTAAAATATTTTGCCTACTAAACTCCTCTGTCAGTTTTTGGTCTACAGACATGAAACTTCATATATAAAGTATTCGAGTCCATGCGAAACCTTATATTTGGGTTTTAACTGGGGGGGGGATAGCAAAAGTGTGTAAATAAAAAAAATGAAATTTTCCCGGTGAAGGTCGAACGACGGCATTACGAATATGCATGCGTGACGTAATAGCTATTTGTTCATGTTTTAATTTTTAGCCGTACAGTAAACATTTCTTCATAGTAAAGTCATTAACGTCCAAAGCTTAATCGTAAGCTAAACGTTTTGGTTTCTATTCTCGGTGGTGGCGCATGAGTCATCTTTTTAAAAACTTTTTAAATCATTAATATATATTGGGATCTGCCTTGATAGAGTTAAAAATAGACTTCGTAGCCTCGTAGGAGATGTCATTTTCTCTTCCTTGCAACTTCTATCTCACAGAAGAGATGTTGCGAGTTTGTCTCTGATGTATCGTTATTTTCATGGAAGGTGTTCAACAGAGCTTCAATCTATGGTCCCCCCTCGCCAAACTTTCACAAGAAACACACGTCTAGCTGTACACACTATCAATAATTCCCCCCACTCTTTATCTGTGTGTAAACCTAAACGTAGATTCCATGAACAAAGCCTCTTTCTTAGAACTGCACGCCTGTGGAATTGTCTTCCGTTTTCCTGCTTTCCGGCTGACTACAATATGGTTGTGTTTAAGTCTAACGTAAATAAGTTCTTGATGAGCCGTTCTATATAAGGTATCAAATTTACCAAATTTTCATTACTAATGATTACTATATTGTCCAATGTCTACTCTGCACTCTTTAACCCTTATCCTTGAGTGGCCTCTTGGCCTTGATAAGTGGTGATGCCTATGTAAAAAAAAAAAGAAGAAATCTACATTAATCAAAATATCATATTTAAGCGTATTTTACGACCGGGCAATGCTAAGCGGTCTGCTAGTTTATACTAATTAGAACATAGCACATAAAGACGTAATAATGTTTTCACCTGAAATGTGTTGGTTGAAAACATCACAAATCTACACATGCAATGAAACGTTAATGAAAGAATCGAACTAGTCCTGAAGAATGGGACTTGTTTGCTGCCTTTATTATCTCTCGCCATATTCCGATCTAACCGTGTTTGACGCTAATATTTCTGTGTTAATACCTCTCGCTGTTAAAAAAAAAAAATAAATAAAAATAAATAAATAAAAAAATAACAGAAGCTTAACAAGCGTTTGAATCTTATAAATATAAACGCCGTGTTCTTACGCTTGGTCGACGACGCTATTGGCCACAAGTGCACTTCGCAGAAGTAGACAAAAAAGGGGAAACTTTTTTCATTGAGAAATCTTGGTCGAGTATTTCAAGTAAATATGGCTGATTGCGTTCTTCCGGTTCAGAGGACGCTGTAACGCATGCGCCCGGACAGTTAACAAAACGTATGTTCACGCTTTGGGTCCTTTCTTGAATATGAAAACATAAATCGCCAATCAGACGGATATATACATTAGGGTAGGTCGATTTTTAACTTTTTTCTAAAAATCAAAAACGTTAATGGACCGAAAGTTGTGTCTATACCTATTGAATACTCATACCAAAAATTAGATCTGAGTCTTCAACGGTTTTTTGCGAATTTGACATAAAAGATTTTAAATAAACACGGGCGGAAAAACCCTCGATTTTGGTGGATTTAGCCTAAATATTGATCTCAAAACTAAATAATTTCAGCATTTAAGCCAAGAAATCTTATTTTATTTGATGGGAATATAATTTGAAACAAAATTATAAAAAATTTTCAAATTAAAATTTTAGCCCCCCCCCACTTAACTGCGCCGATTTTGCTATTATTTAAACAGAAATTGTTGAATGTATTGACAAAAAATTTTTCCTGATATGAAAATACAACAAGCAATTATGGAAAAACAAATAATTATTTATTTTTAATATAAAGAATCAAAGTGTTCTAAATAAGAGCACTTCGATGAAAAAGCGGGTTTTAATTGTTGGCACAAAACTTTCCCAAGTATGTGCCGGTGCCTTGCTTTAAAGCCGTATACACATTGAGAAGCCTCTGTCATCAACTTAACTGCTCGTTCAACACCTTGGGAATGTGAAGGGAAATCTGGCAAGTCATGCTTTTCGCCTGTTGACAATGAACTCTCTAATTCACTGTCAGAAAAGTCTTGTGTAAGTGGTGGCTCACAGACTCCATTTACTGACAAATCTATTAAATTTGTCCAGTGTAGAGCCTTAAAGTTGATCATCGGGATCTTTTTAAATCTTTTCTTGGCTGGTTCCCCTCTTCTGAAACAATATAAAAAATAATTTGAGTTTAATCTTTAAATGCAATTTATACTGCTTTAATAAGATTTGGTGAAATTAAATGTAATCTTTAAAATGTCACAATAAATTGATGTAAGTTTTATATGAAGAAATATTAACTTACCTAATGGTCAAAATTCTTTTTATTCCCTCTTCTCTTACTTCAAGTTCATCTGATTTTACCATAGAAAATAAAATATTTTCTGGCAGTAATGCAAAAGCATTAAACTGAATGTTTTTAAGTGTAATTTTTTTTAATTTCAGTTGGTTGCTTCTGTATTCTCTGAATCATATTATAAATGTACATTTGTTGGTGGTGGAATTTGTTATTTTTTTTAATGTCAAACCAACAAATCGCATATACATTTACAATAAAATTGATCAAACTATGCAATTTGGTTGAAAGATTATGCAGATATGTCCCACGAGTCCATAGGCACATGAGCCTGATAGCCAACGTTAACCATCTAGCTTGGTCCAATTTTCCAGGATACAAATCTAGGGTCTACCTTACCTCTTGAAATCCCAACTGTATACTCGTAGAGCAGTCTTTGGTCATTACTTAGGCTATCCTTGTCTTCAAATTCACACTCCAAGGGATTCCCAACAGCGGAAAATGCTATTTGTAGTAAATTATGGCAATCCTTTGCACATAATTTACCCAATGGACCACTGAATATTGTGGGGCTTTTTGTGGTGCCATCTAAATGTTTGAACAAATCCCTAAATGGAAGTTCATTCTGGTGTAAGGAGCAACCAATAGTATGAAGATTTATTTTATTTTTTTTTCTAAAAGTGTAACCAGGCCACCTTCATAGCCTGTGTTCGCATTTGTGTTGTTAAAAAGGACAGCCTTAATGGTGCTTAAACTTTTGAATTCCTCTAAAACATCAGCCACTTGCTCTGCAAAAACATTACCAGTTGCTCCAATATCCGGAAAAATTTGGTGAGTCAAATATAGACTCTCATTTGCTGTTTCTTTTGTTATTGTGAGGTGACGTTCAGATGCTTTGGTTTTTTTTTTCACAATTTGAAATCCATTTACATCCACTGATTCTTTGTAGAGCAGTGCATCTTTGTCTGTCCTCCCATCAACACCTATACAAAGAAGATTTTCCATATTTTTGCTGTGGTTTTGATAGGCATCTGCGTTTACTTTAGCGTTTGCCCTATCAATTTTACATTTATCCATATAGATATTCTTTATATCTATATTAGGGATAAGAAGGCCCATGGCCCTCAAATCCAAGAGCAGGGCATTGCCAAGACTGGCTCCAAGATTAGAGGATATATCACCCCTGACTAATTCAAGAGCAAACCTTGGGATTTTTGTAAGGTTGTAGGGCACTTTGAGAGGACTATCTGGCTGTATGTAATCTGCTTCATCACTTGGAGAAGATGAGTGACTTAGAGATGTACTTGGAGAAACATGATCTTGAATAGATGATGTTGATGCTATGGGAGATGTTTTTTGTTGGATTTCTCTTTCTCCTTTTCTTTTACTTTTTTTATTGCGGTTTTATCTATTGGACCAAGTTGGAATGTGCCCTTGGGCCCTATTTTACTCCTTTGGTTTTTTAAATATTCTCGGTCTTCCGTAGGAACCTTGAATATCAGATTAAAATGAAATTTACTAAGATTAAAAATACAGGTTAACATATTAAATTAA
>NC_136523.1:13367678-13502678 GCF_053919585.1 Euprymna scolopes | reverse complement strand
TGAAATTAAGACTTAACGAGCACAGAAGAGATATAAGGAATGGTAACGCCCTAAATGCACTCTTTTGCCATTGTGCAGAACACGATCACTCATTTAATTTAGATCAAGCGAAAATTATTAAATACGTGATAGATAGAGCTAAAAGAAGACTTTTAGAATCCGCACTAATTTTGAATACTAATACTATTACGCAAAGAAAAGGCTTCTACCATTTAACCCCTAGCATAGGGAAAATAATAATCAAAGAGCAAGGTATCAGGGTGGATCCTGGCTAGCCGTTTTTCTTTGAATGTTTCAGGAAAATGAGTAGTTTCGCAGAAAAAAAAAAATGTACATATTTATTTTAAATGCATTTTAAAAGTGTATATATAGACATCAAACAACCTTCCCATACGCACACATATTCGTCCTTTCCCGACATGGGTTGGATTTTAAAAAACTGTCTTTTTTCGCACGATCTATGACTTTTTCTTTTATCACATTTTTATTTCAATTATCCTGAAGATGTCCTCGGAAACAAGGACGAAACGTTGATTTTTTAATAATTTCATTCGGTTTTATTCTATTTTTTCTTTAAACATAACGTCAACCACCGTTGGTATATTTTTTCATTCCTTACACACACATATATATATATACTAGTAGTTTCTGTTGTTTGTTTTTTAACGATATTAAGGTTAACGTCTCCACCTTGGAGATCCGGTGTTTTCTTAGAAAGTCGCCCATTATTTGGGCGTATTTTTATTTATTTAGTTATTATTTTTAAAAAACTGGTGGTAATCGTGACACCCTGCACTGAAGATTCCCGAAAGGATGAAACACTATTGTTTGTAGGTATTTAGTTACTATAGTAAAATATAATTATATATATATATATATATATATATATATATATATATATATATATATATGTTTAAAGAAAAAATAGAATAAAACCGAATGAAATTATTAAAAAATCAACGTTTCGTCCTTGTTTCCGAGGACATCTTCAGGATAATTGAAATAAAAATGTGATAAAAGAAAAAGTCATAGATCGTGCGAAAAAAGACAGTTTTTTAAAATCCAACCCATGTCGGGAAAGGACGAATATGTGTGCGTATGGGAAGGTTGTTTGATGTCTATATATACACTTTTAAAATGCATTTAAAATAAATATGTACATTTTTTTTTTTCTGCGAAACTACTCATTTTCCTGAAACATTCAAAGAAAAACGGCTAGCCAGGATCCACCCTGATACCTTGCTCTTTGATTATTATTTTCCCTATGCTAGGGGTTAAATGGTAGAAGCCTTTTCTTTGCGTAATAGTATTAGTATTCAAAATTAGTGCGGATTCTAAAAGTCTTCTTTTAGCTCTATCTATCACGTATTTAATAATTTTCGCTTGATCTAAATTAAATGAGTGATCGTGTTCTGCACAATGGCAAAAGAGTGCATTTAGGGCGTTACCATTCCTTATATCTCTTCTGTGCTCGTTAAGTCTTAATTTCAATTTTCGTTGTGTTTCACTTATGTACGCTTGTTGACAGTTGTTACATGGGATGGAATATATACCGGCATCGGATGTGAGGGTTTTGGGAGAGTGCTTGGTAGTTTTTAATGTCTGTTTTATGGTTGAGGAAGTTGTTTGTATCAGGTGAAAACCAAGTCTATTAAGAGTGTCGTAGATTTTTGTATTTTTGGTGTGGGTGGGAATGAAAAGATGTCTGTTTAATAGTGAGGTATCTGTTTTATTTTTCTGTGTGTTTATGTTATAGTGTATTTTCGTAGCTTTTTTCTTTGCGTAAGAAATGAAATAGGATGGATACTGTAGTTTTCTTAAAACATTCGTAATATATTGAAATTCATCATTAAGATATTGGGGACTGCATATTCTAAAGGCACGTAAGAAAAAACCTATAATCATGCCCGTCTTTATTTTATCATTGTGGTGTGAGTAGTAATGAATATAGTCGTTTTTGTGTGTGGTCTTTCTATGTACTTTGAAACTCAGATCAGTTTCTGATCTGATGAGGAATATGTCTAGAAAAGCTAGGGAGTGGTCTTGTTCGGATTCATGTGTAAAATTTATAGATGGTTCAACTGAATTTAATTTATTTCTAATTTGTTCTATTTGTGTGTTTTTAGGGAGAAAAATAAGAATGTCATCTATATATCTAAAATATGTAGAGTTTTTAGGAAGTCTGTGTTTAAAAGAGTTGGTTTCTAAGAATTCTAAGAATAAGCAGGCTAGTACACCACTAAGGGGGTTACCCATAGGGAGTCCAAATTTCTGTCTATAGTAAGAATTATTAAATTGAAAGTACGTTCTATCAGTGATGAGTTTTATAATTTGTATTAGTGTATCTGAGGAAAAAGGTAGGTCGGCTTTAATTTTGATTAAGTGCTTGTGGAGTAGATTAAGGCATTTTTTGATTGGAATATTGGTGTAGAGGGAAATTATGTCTAAACTATGCATGGTTTTATTTTGCATGTCCATATTTTTTATTCTATTTAGGAGGTCACCAGAGTTTTTGATATGTGAAGTGCTGATGGTGCCCATTAGTGGAGTTAAAATTTGGGCAATAGCTCGTGCTAATTTATGGGTGACGCTTCCAATGTTTGATATTGTAGGTCTCATAGGGACGTTCTCTTTATGTATTTTTGGGAGGCCGTATAATATAGGAATAGTGGGGTGGTATTCTATGTTATTTATCCATTTTTTATCATTTCCGATAAGTTTCTTTACGGATTTATTAAAAGTATCGAAATCTTTTTCTATTGATTTTAAATCTATCGGAGTGTATATATCTCCGTCTGCCAATAGTGTGTGCATTTTCTTTAGATATAGGTCTTTATCTATTATAAAAACAAGGACGGAAACGTTGATTTTTTAATAATTTCATTCGGTTTTTTCTATTTTTTCTTTAAACATAACGTCAACCACCGCTGGTATATTTTTTCATTCCTTACACATTCTGTCGAAATGGAAAACCGATCTTCTCTGCGAACATATAAGAGCATCTTAATCGCAGCAAATTCTCACAACAACAGGAGAATTTTTCTGGAAAAATGTATTGAAGAAAAAGTCATACCTGCATGCATACCTAAATCTTTTAAAACATCAGACCATATTTTCCCGGATTACATTGAGAAATATCTTTTGTCATCTATAATATATTTAAAGCACCAAAGCTCTCATCTTTTTCGGAAAGCCAGGATATTAATTGCTGATTATCAACAAAATTACAAGAAAACACCCAGATCAATTAAGAACATTTACAGATCTATCAAAAAATTTAACACACGCCATAACTTTAAATTGAATAACAAACTTGCGAAATTGATAAAAAACAGCAAATGGAAAACTTTGGGACGTCCAGACCTTATTCTAAACCTTACTTCTAAACCACTCTCGGACATTGAAACTGAAGCTCTCAGTTTCGGTCTTAAATTCGCTACCGGCAAGCATTCGAAAATTACCACTAACACAACCCTAAAAAATTATAAACAAGAGGACTCTGATTTTACTAAAGGCTTCATACAAGGGTTAATAGCTTTAACAACTACCCAACCTCAAGAATTAGCACTACCAAAAAGATACATTGATGCCTTAAAACTTTTAACAAAAAATAAAGACATTATTATTTCACAAGCCGATAAAGGAGGTGGTATAGTTATAATACAAATTATAAAACTCATCACTGATAGAACGTACTTTCAATTTAATAATTCTTACTATAGACAGAAATTTGGACTCCCTATGGGTAACCCCCTTAGTGGTGTACTAGCCTGCTTATTCTTAGAATTCTTAGAAACCAACTCTTTTAAACGCAGACTTCCTAAAAACTCCACATATTTTAGATATATAGATGACATTCTTATTTTTCTCCCTAAAAACACACAAATAGAACAAATTAGAAATAAATTAAATTCAGTTGAACCATCTATAAATTTTACACATGAATCCGAACAAGACCACTCCCTAGCTTTTCTAGACATATTCCTCATCAGATCAGAAACTGATCTGAGTTTCAAAGTACATAGAAAGACCACACACAAAAACGACTATATTCATTACTACTCACACCACAATGATAAAATAAAGACGGGCATGATTATAGGTTTTTTCTTACGTGCCTTTAGAATATGCAGTCCCCAATATCTTAATGATGAATTTCAATATATTACGAATGTTTTAAGAAAACTACAGTATCCATCCTATTTCATTTCTTACGCAAAGAAAAAAGCTACGAAAATACACTATAACATAAACACACAGAAAAATAAAACAGATACCTCACTATTAAACAGACATCTTTTCATTCCCACCCACACCAAAAATACAAAAATCTACGACACTCTTAATAGACTTGGTTTTCACCTGATACAAACAACTTCCTCAACCATAAAACAGACATTAAAAACTACCAAGCACTCTCCCAAAACCCTCACATCCGATGCCGGTATATATTCCATCCCATGTAACAACTGTCAACAAGCGTACATAGGTGAAACACAACGAAAATTGAAATTAAGACTTAACGAGCACAGAAGAGATATAAGGAATGGTAACGCCCTAAATGCACTCTTTTGCCATTGTGCAGAACACGATCACTCATTTAATTTAGATCAAGCGAAAATTATTAAATACGTGATAGATAGAGCTAAAAGAAGACTTTTAGAATCCGCACTAATTTTGAATACTAATACTATTACGCAAAGAAAAGGCTTCTACCATTTAACCCCTAGCATAGGGAAAATAATAATCAAAGAGCAAGGTATCAGGGTGGATCCTGGCTAGCCGTTTTTCTTTGAATGTTTCAGGAAAATGAGTAGTTTCGCAGAAAAAAAAAATGTACATATTTATTTTAAATGCATTTTAAAAGTGTATATATAGACATCAAACAACCTTCCCATACGCACACATATTCGTCCTTTCCCGACATGGGTTGGATTTTAAAAAACTGTCTTTTTTCGCACGATCTATGACTTTTTCTTTTATCACATTTTTATTTCAATTATCCTGAAGATGTCCTCGGAAACAAGGACGAAACGTTGATTTTTTAATAATTTCATTCGGTTTTATTCTATTTTTTCTTTAAACATAACGTCAACCACCGTTGGTATATTTTTTCATTCCTTACACACACATATATATATATACTAGTAGTTTCTGTTGTTTGTTTTTTAACGATATTAAGGTTAACGTCTCCACCTTGGAGATCCGGTGTTTTCTTAGAAAGTCGCCCATTATTTGGGCGTATTTTTATTTATTTAGTTATTATTTTTAAAAAACTGGTGGTAATCGTGACACCCTGCACTGAAGATTCCCGAAAGGATGAAACACTATTGTTTGTAGGTATTTAGTTACTATAGTAAAATATAATTATATATATATATATATATATATATATATATATATATATATATATATATATATATATATACTAGTAGTTTCTGTTGTTTGTTTTTTAACGATATTAAGGTTAACGTCTCCACCTTGGAGATCCGGTGTTTTCTTAGAAAGTCACCCATTATTTGGGCGTATTTTTATTTATTTAGTTATTATTTTTAAAAAACTGGTGGTAATCGTGACACCCTGCACTGAAGATTCCCGAAAGGATGAAACACTATTGTTTGTAGGTATTTAGTTACTATAGTAAAATATAATTATATATATATATATATATATATATGTATATATATATATATATATATATATATATACTAGTAGTTTCTGTTGTTTGTTTTTTAACGATATTAAGGTTAACGTCTCCACCTTGGAGATCCGGTGTTTTCTTAGAAAGTCGCCCATTATTTGGGCGTATTTTTATTTATTTAGTTATTATTTTTAAAAAACTGGTGGTAATCGTGACACCCTGCACTGAAGATTCCCGAAAGGATGAAACACTATTGTTTGTAGGTATTTAGTTACTATAGTAAAATATAATTATATATATATATATATATATATATATATATATATATATATATATATATATACTAGTAGTTTCTGTTGTTTGTTTTTTAACGATATTAAGGTTAACGTCTCCACCTTGGAGATCCGGTGTTTTCTTAGAAAGTCACCCATTATTTGGGCGTATTTTTATTTATTTAGTTATTATTTTTAAAAAACTGGTGGTAATCGTGACACCCTGCACTGAAGATTCCCGAAAGGATGAAACACTATTGTTTGTAGGTATTTAGTTACTATAGTAAAATATAATTATATATATATATATATATATATATATATATATATATATATATATATATATATATACTAGTAGTTTCTGTTGTTTGTTTTTTAACGATATTAAGGTTAACGTCTCCACCTTGGAGATCCGGTGTTTTCTTAGAAAGTCACCCATTATTTGGGCGTATTTTTATTTATTTAGTTATTATTTTTAAAAAACAGTAATATAACTGCACGCTTGTTTGGGGGGCCTTACCTCCCTCTTCAGCACAGCTTGACTGTAGTTAGGATTCGAACCCCGGACCTTAAAAATTTCTGTTATGTCTGAAAGTGACACACTGTTCAACGGGCGAGATAGGAGATGAGCCGCTGTCAAACACATGCTCTCTTCTGATCTTAGTTATGACAACAGGACCATTGCCAGCACCCTCAAAATGCCTCACTGGAATGCCACGAATAACAGAAACGTACCAAGAGTTATGCCTAAATCAAAACGCGGATTTCATGAACAAAGCTTCTTTCTTAGAACTGCACGCCTGTGGAACTCTGTTCCGTCTGCCTGCTTCCCTCCGGACTACAACTTGTATGTCTTCAAGTCTAATGTTAACAAATTCGTAATGAACCGCCCCCCTAATTAAACACTTCATCAAATCTCCTCACTAACGTAATGTACTTGCAATAACCCTTATCCCTGAGTGGCTTCCGGGCCTTGATAAGTGGTGATCACTGTGTAAAATAAAAAAAAAAATAAAAAAAGGTTTCCGGTCACGGTTAGGGTCTTTTGTGTGGTTTCAAGTGAGGGTCAAATCATGCCGCCTTGATGCCGAGTCGGTTTGAAAGTCAACACTAAAATGTACCTGAATGTGCAAAAGCGTCTGGTGATCCGCCTGAAAGACGACAGCGTCTGGTGAACCCCTGAGTGCAGTAGTCGGCGTAGGCCCACAAATCCAAAGAGATCCAGGCTTGGCTTCAGAAGGAGTGCTATGACGTTGTACCCTCCTCTCACTTGTCCCCCTTCCTCCTCCCACCTGAACACGCTCGACTACTTTATTTAGCCATACATCGGGAACATCAAAATCATGAACTCTCACAACACTGAAGCCAGCTTAATCGCCTCCATCCGGCGATTATTCGCCGAGCTCCCGCCGGCCCTTGTGTTGGAAAGGCATTCTCCCAGTCTCGGACCCTTATCGAGGCGATTGCTAAGGCTGAAGGCGGCTACATTGAATAGATATTAGTTCTATTAGATAATCTAGGCACCTGAATTGACTTTTACAATAAAAGTTTTAACATAAATCTGTAGTTGATTTTTATTTAATTACTTGTGGACTATCATCCTCATAGCTGTTGTTTTACGACGTTTCGGCCAATTATTCCCATAGCCTTCGTCAGGTGGTTAACCGTGGCGGGGTAGGAATGTCGAATCTCTCAACTGCATCCACAGCAATTACTGCAAGAGGATTAGTAGTGAGACGATAACAACTACGGAAGGCAGTAATTCATGTAGATGATTGGATGTTCCAATCCCGTCGCCGTTAACCACCTGACGAAGGCAAGAGGAATAATTGGCGGAAACGTCGTGAAACAATATAGTTGAGAAGATGAGAATAATCGTCCCAATAATCTAATAAAATAAAATTATACATATTTACTCATCTCAAAAAGAATTCCAAATTAATTCAATAATATATCTTTAGTGTTATTTTCTAAAGAACGACAAATTTATCGTTGCACCCCATATATATATATATATATATATATATATATATATATATATATAATATAATAAAATATATGTGCATATATATGTGTGTACACACACACACACACACACACACACACACATATATATATATATATATATATATATATATATAAGCTAACATAAAAAAACACTATCCTAGATTTAAAACAGATCAAGAAGCTAAATATCCAGGCTAAATAGAGCACACACAAAGGAACAGGTCAACCAGAGGTCAAATAGGCCTTTGTCCGATAAATGCATTCTCATTGGCTGATAGGAAGGGCGCGGTGGATACTAGAAAGCTGGTTGGCTAACTAACTAACTAACTAGCGACGGGCAAATGCTAATTTAATAGGCATTTGAGGAGAACTATTTACGGGCACTGATTCTTGGTCCGATGGTTACAGCCGCCGACTGTCAACACGATTGTTGTAGATTCGATCCACGGCTGGAAAAAAGGTGTATGTCTAGCCTCACTGATGAGTTGTGATACAACGAAACAGTACTGTGGATGACTATATATATATATATATATATATATATATATATATATATATATGTGTGTGTGTGTGTAGAGAGAGAGAGAGAGAGAGAGTTAGAGAGAGAGAGAGAGATAGTAATCTCTAGCAATAAGTAGGGCTATGAAAACAGCATATTCTTTTCCTTGTTTTGATTCTCAGGTATATATCCATTGATATTTGATATGTTTATTATGGAGAGTGATGTGGTTCTCAGTGGATTAATTGTGTCTAAATATGTCAGATATATACTCGAGAGTCAAAACAATGAAAAGAATATGCTGTTGTCATAGCTCTAGTAATAAGTACTGATTTATAGTGATAAGTCGTAAATTATATATCTAAAATAAGATTATGTTTAAGGCTCCCAAATTTGGGGAGTCTTAGAAACTAGAATTGTCAGCATTTATCAGTGATATCCTGGATGAAATACTTGTCAATTTACAGGCGTGATATTCTTCTGTGGTTGAGTCGTTAATAATCAGTGCGTACAATACAGTGGTGGCTACCTGAAAGAGAACGTGCTAATCCCGTGGATTAAATAAGCGATTTCATTTTAAATTTAGTGCAGATTTTCGAATTCGAACAGAAAAAATTCCCCAGTTCGACAAAATACACCGTAAGAACGTCGTAGGTTATATCGACCGAAATATCGTGAAATTTTCATGATATTTCGGTTCATATAACCTACGACCTTCTTAAAATTATAACCGTAGTCAAATATAAAACACCACAGAGAAATAGATATACACACCGCCTGCACACACACACACACACACACACACACACACACACACACGCACATATATATATATATATATATATATATATATATATATATATATATATATATATATATACAGGGTGTCCACAAAGTATGGCTACATTATGTAGCGAGACTTCCACAAAGTCTGGCTACGTAATCTAGCGAGACTTTGTGGACACCCTACACACACACACACACACACACACACACACACACACGCACACATATATATATATATATATATATATATATATATATAGTCATCCACATACAGTACTGTTTTGCTGTTTCATTATCAATCCTCATTTTCAAATTTCAAGATATTATCACAGAATCAATCTCATTGGTTGATAACGTTTCTCTGTAAAGCCTCGTTTTGATTTGGGGTTACAAACACGCATCTAAGAAACTGTTTTTATTGTTTTGAATGTTTTCTCGTTCAGGTAAGACATTGTGGCTGGAAGTACACATTATCAACCATTTCCGGTAAGTCGAAATACGCACGATTCGTGCGTTTCCGAAAGGATGTTTGCATTTTAGTCCGCACCTTTTCGAACGCTATATTTTCTCATGGGACAATAATAAGGTCGAGTTATTCTCTCTTCTTACAAATCATAATTCCCCTCTTTTCTCTCTACTTTAATGTCTCTGTCTATCTGTCTCTTTCTCTCTCTCTCTCTTTCTCTCTCTCTTTCTCGCCCTATATATATATTTATATATATATATATATATATATATATATATAAATATATATATATACAGAAGGAGAAAGAGGGAGAAAGAGAGAGATTTCTGTGGAAATATATTTCCTTATAATATATAACAATCCTTATTTAAGAAGCTCAATGCAATTACAGAGCAATATAGTGAATAAATGACAAAATATATATATTCCAAAGGTGATTATGTTGACCAGCTTAAAAAAAATAAATTATAAGATGGGCAACACAATGAACTTTGGAATATAGTCTGTTGTCATTTAATCTCTCTCTCTCTCTCTCTCTCTCTCTCTCTCTGTATATATATATATATATATATATATATATATATATATATATATATATATAAATAAAAATTACTTTATAAATATTAATTCTTTAATATTTATAATATACTTTAGTTTTACCATCTTGGATCATTTTGGTAAATTTAATTGTAATTTTTATTTATATATTTATATATATACATATATAAATAGAAGATAGAACTTATAATACGAGCGAACAGTTAATAAAACATGTTAAAAAATACTTTGAAAAAGAGTTAAAAACGTATTTAATCTGAAAAGGAAACACTTGATAAGTGGATAGTCCTTAATCCGCGGAGTTTCGAAGAAATACTTTCCTTCTCATCAGAGGGTAGGAATTAGCAAAATGCGGGATTTTGCATAAAAAAGTATTTGATGAAACAGCAAGTAAGTCAAAGATCTTACTTGAAAACAAAAAAAAATGAAGCAGAGGGAATATGGTGAAGAAAAAAGTGATTACACGTGAATGGATAGTCTGGTGGAAGATAAATACTCCAATGACGGTAAAATCCAAATATATAACTTCAAGAAAGTTAATTAAATTTCCATTTACACAAGTAAAATCCAAGGAAATCCCATAATTGGAAGATTATCCAAAATAATCCAAAGGCTGAAATCCATGGAATAATTCACAAATATGTACAAGGGAAAAGGGGGAAAATTCCAATAATATTAATAAAAGAAAAATAAGATATGCTTAAGTCCGCGGATTAAGACATATCCACTTATTAAGATTATGAACTATCTACTTATCAAATGTTTCCTTTTCAGATTAAATATGTTTTTAACTCTTTTTCAAAGTGTTTTTTAACATGTTTTATTAACTGTTTGCTCGTATATATATACATATATATATATATATATATATATATATATATATATATATATATGTATATATATAAAGGCTTCCACCAATCTTGACAAACTATGCATACCCACTGTAAGGCAGCCTGCGGCGCGTGAAATTTTTGTGGCAGGAGTAGCGAAATCCTCAGCCACACTTCTGCTGAGACGACATTGTTAAATACCAGTGGCAAGCGGAGGTTAAGGACGACTGGAAACAATGCTAAGATAAGCTGAAAGCACAGACAGCGCCTAAAATTCACAAATGGTCACTCATCTGGTACTAGCTCGACTCAACGTTGCCTTACTTCGGTAATCTGACGAGAACCAGTGTGTCAACGTGATTATGCCGTACATATATACATATATATATATATATATATATGTATATACACATATATATATGTGTGTGTACGCACACTAGTGTATATATATATATATATATACTATTTTACTTATACTCTTGCTGTGCTTAGGTATTAGTTGCCTGTCTAGCAGCACTGATGAGCTGTGAAACAGCAAAACAGTACTGAATCTGGATGACTATATATATATATATGTGTGTGTGTATATGTGCGTGTATATATATAACTTTCTTTATATATATATATATATATATATAAATATATATATATATGTGTGTGTGTACATGTGCGTGCAGGCGGTGTGTATATCTATTTCTCTGTGATGTTTTATATACTTATGCTAAATAAAGGCATATATATATATATATATATATATATATATATATATATATATGAGATATATCAATATATATACGTATACAGAAATGCGTATATTTATTTTTGAATACCTCTATATATGTTGATATTTTGCCACATGTAAATTTATTTCCGTACAATGTACCCACACACACGCACATATATATACACGAATATTTGATATATTGATATATATAAAGACATATACATAAATGCATATATTTAATTTTAATGCACATATATTTGTGTGTGTTGGTATACATATATATGTGTTGATATAAAGCCACATAGAAATTTACTTTAATACACTGTACTCACACACACAAACACACACACATATATGTATATATATATATATATATATATACACACATATACATAAATGCGTATATTTAATTTAAATGCACATATATTTGTGTGTGTGTTGGTATACATATATATGTGTTTATATAAAGCCACATAGAAATTTACTGTAATATACTGTACTCACACACACACACACACACACACACACACATATATATATATATATATATATATATATATATATATATATATATATGATCATTAGGTGCATAATGGCCAGGTGGAAGTACGAAAAGTCATCAAGTGCCGAATACCTATTTGAATGCAGCTGGGTGTGGTAAAAAGGACGGCGGGGAATAAAAAAAAAAAACTTTGAGGACGATTTAGGTTAGCGGGCAGCTGTTTTGGGAAATGGCCAAACGAGCTCTATAATTAAAATGGTCACAAATCACGACTTGTTACGTTCTCCTAACATTTCCTGTTTCGTGTTGCGCATATAGACTTAGCTCAGATCGTAACGAATATCGCTCGAGAGCTATATGTTTGATTTCGATTCTATCTGATGGCGCCTAAATTATATATACGGTATAAGTTTGATAAATATATATTTTTTTTATTTGGGGTGATTTTAGCTTTCGTTTTCGCAATTGTACCTATTTACAATACCTCCCCACGAGACAGAGTAAGACACCAGGATCGTTTTTTAACGTGGAGAAAAGGCACAAAAATAAAAATTGTCTTAGTCGTGAAGGATATCTCCTCCACTGAAAGAGAACGAGAAATGGAAATGCCGCATCTGAAGAACAGATACTACACTTTGATCTTGATATATTTCGTGAAAATGAAAATTACAACCAAGATAATTCAATGTAAAATCAAAATAAATTAAAAGCAAAATTCTAATTTACGAAACAAATTTAGGCACAAGCCAATATACTTTGATCTTGGCCAAAAGGCCAAGTTCGTTTTCGTAATTGTAGTTTAGTATCAAAAATGACGATTTATGGCAATAAGAGATGTGTATTAATCAGCGAGGAGACCCCCAACGGGGGTATCAAATTAAGTGTATTTGTTAGATGTTTGTTATCGTTATAAGTTTAGTATCTGTATAGGGGTACGTACACACGCATACACAGATACACGCACTTCCCTCTGACTAGAAGGAAAGTATTTCTTTGAAACTCCGTGGATTAAGGACTATCCACGTATTTAGTGTTTTAACCATGTTTTATTAATTACTTTTATATACAGTGATGATCATATTTATTGGCACGGTAAAATAAAAGTTAAATTTTGTCTAATAAATTCTAAAAAAGGGATTAAATTAAAGAAAATAACAAAGTATATTATGTATTTTTAACTGGCCTTTCCGATGCAGCAATCGGATTTTAGAAAAAATAAATAACAAAGGAACAACAAACATAATTGCAAAAAACCCTTGTTCAAAATTATTGGCACGGCTTTGTTTTTCTTTTAGTATCAGTATAATATCAATCAATTTCCGGTTTACGTGCTTTCTGAACTTTTTTATAGCCATATTATGCTTGTTTAACGCTAATTCAGCGAATAATTTTTTTCAGATAATTTTTAGATAGCGATTTATTTAAACTATTATAAGTGACTAAATTATAATTTTCAATCGCCATGGTTAAAACTAAGGAACACAGCGAAGACGTCAGGAAGCTTGTTGTAGCATGCCATACCAATGGGGAGGGCTATGATAAGATTTCAAAGAAGCTAAACCTTCCCAAATCCACTGTTAGAGCCATAATAAACAAGTTCAAATCGCAAGGCCACGTTATGAGTTTAGAGGGTAGAGGGAGAAAAAGGATTCTTTCCCCAAGAGATGAACGGAAAATTGTTCGACAAGTAAAACAAAACCCAAGGATCTCTGTTCGGGAGATTGTTGATGAACAGAGCACCTCTGGAGTGAATGTATCTCGACATACAGTTGGTAGAGTTTTGAAGAGAGCTGGTTTAAAAGCATGTCGTCCGAGAAAGACTCCCTTATTGAAGCCTATGCACCTGAAAGCAAGGCTAGCCTTTGCAAAACGTCATATTGATAAAGATGTTGCATTCTGGAAACGTGTTCTATGGACTGACGAAACGAAAATAGAGTTATTTGGCCATAATAAAGTGTCTTATATTTACAGAAAATCTGGCGAAGCTTTCCTGCCTAAGAACACCATACCCACAGTGAAGCACGGTGGAGGCAGTTTGATGTTTTGGGGATCCTTTGCTGCCTCTGGACCAGGGCGACTTGTTAAGGTCACAGGTAGCATAAAAAAGGAAGATTATGTTAAAATATCCGATTGCTGCATCGGAAAGGCCAGTTAAAAATACATAATATACTTTGTTATTTTCTTTAATTTAATCCCTTTTTTAGAATTTATTAGACAAAATTTAACTTTTATTTTACCGTGCCAATAAATATGATTATCACTGTATATATATATATATATATATATATATATATATATATATATATATATATATATATATATATATAGTAATTTATAAAATATATATGGCGATTAAGCTACACTGAATATTCTGCGTTTCATCCACTATAGGATTCGTCAGGCTTATGCGCGAATTCTGTGGTTGCTTCTTGTTTTTATATATGTTGAGGATTTCTAGTTAGCCAATTAGCTTTCTAGCATCCACCGCGCCACTTCCTAACTAGCTCTACCTACGTATTGAGCACTTTTGAAGTAAATACTTAAAGTTTACGCATAAATATATACTTTCGTATATTAATTTATGTGAGTAAATAAAGTAGTTATATATATATATATATATATATATATATATATAAAGAGTGCTCAATAAAAAGAGTCAGATATAATATTTATATTTATATAAACAAATATTACATACTCGCTACACTGAACATGCTAATGTTTCGGTGCAATTAGCTAATTAAAAAACCAAGCCTTCCTCATAAGGCGAGAGAAATAAAGTTTTTTTCTGCTATTCAAACATCTGGTTCTTAGACCATCATAGAACCAGATGCTTTGAATATTAGATAAAAATTGATCCGAAACATTAGCATGTTCAGTGTAGCGAGTTTGTAATATTTGCCTGTATAAAATATAAATATTATATCTGACTCTTTTTTTATTAAGTATTTTTAATAATCTCGTTTTAATTCATGGGTTTTTATCTCCTAACTACCTTTAAGCTGGTATATATAAATACACACACACACACACACACACACACACACACACACACACTCAAACACACATATATATATATATATATATGTATATATATATATATATAGACATATATATACATTTATATGTATATATATATTTTATATATAATTTGTATATATATATATACATATATATATATATATATATATATATATATATATATATATATATATATATAACATATAATATAAAGGAGATTAGAACAATAGTCTAAAAAGCAGAGTGTATTTTAATTTAATAGTAAAATTACTAGTTTAATTAAAATACAGGGAAAGAAAAAGTGCTCGTTGTAATTTAGATATATAATAAGCTCGATAAGTAAATATTTAATATTTAGTAATGTGATTAATATATATATATATATATATATATATATATATATATATATATATATATACTGCAATTATGACAGGAAGAGCCGTTTTGATATTTATGGTTAAAAGTGGGAAATGAAAAAAGAATAGGGGGGGCAGCTGACCGTTTTCTCCTTTACTTTTCGTAAGCTGGATTGAGGGTTTTTTATTAATAAAATCGAGTGAAATGGGAGACGATACATTTAAAATAAAATGAGAGACGATACGTTAAAAAAACGTGATACAACATATGTCTTAAATAACGATACGTATAATACCAGCTAGTGATTGACTACATTCCGTCTGCTTGCAGTGAGAAGGCCCTTATATATATACTAGCAAAAGTAATCGGCGTTGACTGGGTCCGAAAACAGCCTACAGAAAATTGACTCCGATTTATGAAAGTATGATAGTTTATGAAAAGGAAGGGTAGTAAATTTGGGTTGAATTTGGGAGTATCAAAACCAAAGCAAAATATGATGAAAGTAAAAATAAAATAAATAAACCCCATAATTTATTATACCATATCTGTTCACACTGAAACAATTATCACAATATTCTGTGGATCTATATTTAAAAAAAACCTTGTTAAACTTTGTGACATATTTCCATTCTGTGGAGGTCAGGTGCGAACGAACATCCCAAAATTTTATTATACCATATTTCTTTAAACTTAAACAAAATTATCAAAGTATACTTACGCAGATAGATATGAAAAGTCTTTATTAAAGTTTGTGCCTATTTCCATTCTATGGAGGCCAGGCGCGAACGCAGACCCCAGAATTTTATTATACCATCCCTATTCAAGTTAAAACATACTTATCAAAATATTATTATGTACATCTATATCAAAAACACTTGTAAACGTTTTTTTTTTTATTTTTATATTTTTTATTTCCATACTTTGTGGACCAGGCGCGAACGCAGACCCCACAATTTTAATGAACCACCGTTCTGCCAGATCAAACATACCCATTCCCGTGTCGCGATACATCTTCTATCATTATATGTAATCAGTGTTTTTAAAATAGTCAACCATATAGGAGCCTATTCGTGACCAAACACACACACATACATTCAACTTTATATATATATATATATATATATATATATATATATATATATATATATAGAGAGAGAGAGAGAGAGAGAGAGAGAGAGAGAGAGGGAGAGAGACAGAGACCGAGAGAAAGAGAGATAGAGAGAGAGAGAGAGAGAGCTACATTCCACGATCCAAATATTTACTTTTCAAAACACCTCCTCAATCATGTTTTAATTTCGATACATTTTTACATCTCTGTTTCGTTATCCATAAACAATCGGTTATTGATATGGCAATATCGACTCTTTTCGTGCATATACTCCTCAGAAAAGTGGAAGTTCTTTACTTAGAACCAAAAACGGCATGAAAATATATTGTCAGAAAAAGTAGAAAAATTTTAGCAGGCTTTATACATGCTCTGTTTTTATACGAAACATACATTGAGCTTCTAACTAAACGCATTGGTACATACAAAGTATAAAATATAACTGAGGAAACATATTTTACCAACATTATATATAAATATTTGTATACATTTGTATATATATTTTTTTTTACATAGACATCACCATTTATCAAGGCCAAGAGGCCACTCGAGGATACGGGTTACAGTGTGTACAGTAGAAATTGTACAATACAGTAATCGTTAGTAATGGAAATTCGGTAAATTTGTTAACTTATGTAGAGCGGCTCATCAAAAACTTGTTTACGTTAGACTTGAAGAGAACCATAATGTCGTCAGCTGGAAAGCAGGAAAACGGTAGACAATTCCATAGGCGTGCAGTTCTAAGAAAGAAGCTTTGCTCATGGAATCTACGTTTAGGTTTTGGCAGAGATAAAGAGTGGAAGAAATTAGTGATAGTGTTTTCTGCTAGACGTGTGTTTCTTGTGACAATTTGACGAGGGGGACATAGATTGGAGCTTAGTCGAGCACTTGCCATGAAAATAACATTAAAGCAGAGACAAACTCGCAACATCTCTTCTCTGAGGAAGAGGTTGCAGGAAAGAAAAAAGGACATCCCTTACAAGGCTACGAAGTCTATTTTGAACTCTATCAAGGTAGGATAAGTCCTTTCTAGCAGCTCCTGCCCAGATGTGGCAACAGTACTTCATCCTAGGACGTACCTGGCTCTTATATAGATAGAGAATTGCATCAGCAGTGAGATATCTACTGGATCGATAGAAGGATCCCACCATTTTTTCCCGCGGCCTTGGCAACAGATTTAATGTGTTTGTTCCATTTAATATCAGGAGTAAAGGTCAAGCCCAGAAGCTTGTCAAAACATAAGGCTTCCCTAAGACGAGAGCCATTCATTTCAATTGATGCCAGATGAGGATCAGAGCGTTGATGATGTAAAGATAAAAGCTTGGTTTTAGATGCATTAAAAGTAACAAGCCACCTCTTTCCCCATTGTACCACTTACTCAAGATCAGAGGAGAGATCGACACTGAGATAAATATGTTTCCGAAGATTAATATATGCTTATTTATTTTTACATATAACAGCAGTGCTGAAATAACTTAGAATATCTTATTAGAATTGCATCTACCAACATGGAAGCATGCGACAAACCAAAGAGTATCAGATTGATCAGAATTTCTTCGAGGACGAAAAAAAAAGCAGGAAATCTTTCAATATCTCTTTCTACTGTTAATAGAGTGATCATACAATTCACAAGAGAGGATTAAAAGTGCGCAAACTCTCATCCAGGTGACCCCCAGCCCTTCTAAAAAAAATCTTGCGTTTGTTGAAAAGAAATATTGAAGAGGATCCCCGGTGCAAAGCCTCTAACATTGCAACACAAGCTGGTGTCAGTCCCAGAACGTGTGCCAAGTATCTTCACAAGCTGGGTTAACTAGGTGCTGTTTTAGAATTTGTCACTGTCCAAAGGGAAGCAAATCTCGTTTATTAAGAGATTCGTTAATTTTTTCATGTCATAATTAAGGACGCGATTTATTTTTAAATCAAAACATTAAAAAAAAAAGTCGTAACGTTTTTTTGTGTGTGTAACACAGTTGATAACATTAATAATACAAAATGTAGTCTTTACGCGATTATTAAGTTGCTTGGTTGGTTGTTTTTGTTTTACGGCATATCAACCCTTTTCGAGTTATTTAATGCCGAATCCAAAGATTTTGAAGACAAATTTTTTAATAGAATATATTTGTTGTTTTCACGTCGGTTTTTATTTAACCCATAGTTGGGACCCTAACAGGTACTACCACTACGGGTCAGAGTGGACCTGAGAGCAATGGTAATTAAAGGGTGGCTCCACACTCCCAAAGCCCGCAAGCTGGGGCCTCACCACTGGATATAGTTTAAGGTCATATCCAGGACCCCGATTGAGGGACTTTTACCCTCTGCAGGGGGGCAGTTGGTGTATTCTAATGCCCCACCGACAGGCCCAGCGATTATTAAGAGAAAACCAACGAATCCACGTTATTTTCATTAGATGAAAACATTTAAAAAAGAAATTCGGCAACTTTTTTCATTTCAGCCCGGCGTTGCCCGGGTGTTTGCAGGTGTATGTTGAGAAAAAAAGGGGGTCAATTTTTTAAACTTTGACCCCTATTATGACCCTTTAACATTTATTGTTTGGGGTTCTAATCAAGTTATTAAGTTAGATCCATGTCCAAGGAACCTATATTTAAAATTTCAAGTGTTTAGACCCAAAATTGGTGGAAGAGTTTGGTAGAGTTCTCAAAGGTCAAATCGTACAACATTGACCCCTTAACAGCCAAATTTCTGGCCGAAAACGGATTCTGAAGATTTTCCCAAATCTCAGTACCCTGTATAACAAATTTAAAGTCTTATTTATTCTTAACATTTTTTTTCAGATGAGAACCGATTTAAATGTTTTTCATGTGTCTGAATACCCTATATACTAAATTTCAAGTCTGTAGATCCAACGTTTTTTTTTAGTTATATGAGTTGTGAAATGTCCTCACACACACACATTCTAACTTTTCTTAATGTATAGATTATATTTTTTTAATACTCCTTTTTTCCTTCTCCTTCTCTGTCTTCCTTTCATCTCCTTCTTGCTTTCTTATCATCTATAACTCTTTCTTTCTTTATCTACTATCTTTCTTTTTATCGCTCCTGCTAACCTATCTCTCCTCGTTTTCATTTTTACTACCCTTTCTCCTCTCTATTTGTTTTACTATCTGTCTTCCGCTTTTTTACGACTGTATCATTGGCCATCGAACTTTTATATAAAAACATCTTCCAACTCTCAAGTTTCTCATATCTCCCACTCTTATTCTCTTTCCCCAATCTATCCTTCTCCCTTTCTGACTCTATTCCTTTTTTCTCTTTCCTCTTTCTCTTCCCTCTCTGTCCCTGACTGCATATCTATCTCTCTCTTTCTCTCTCTCTCTCTCTCTCTCTCTCTCTCTCTCTCTCTATCTATCTATCTATCTATCTATCTATCTATCTTCCCTCTTCTTTCCTTGTCTCTTGTTTTTTTTTTTATCTATATTCCTCTTTTTACTCCGGTTTCTGTTTTTCTAACTCTTCCCTTTTCTCTTCCCTTTTCTTTCTTCCTCCCCCTCTTTCTCTCTCTTTAACTCTCAACCTTTCTTTTCGATTTTTTCTTTTTATTTCTCTGCCTTTCTGTCTCTATTGCTCTTTATCCCCTTTCCGACTATAGAGTCTTCCATCGCACTTTTTATTTAAGAAAAAAAAAAAATCTTTAAAAACACGAAAGTACGGAAATTTGTCCTTTTCGAGGGGACATCAACCGTAAGGCTTATCGTGTTTCTCCCACGGGCGTTTCTTTTGGATGCAATGAGACGCAAATATGAAGTTACTGGGGTGACAAGCGCGACAATCAAAGCGTGCCAGCTTCATGGTTACCGCACAGGACCAAAGGTCAACAAGTCCAGCGCTCGGATAATAAAGAAAATTGAGTGCTAGTATAGTATTGGACACAGGTGAAAATCGTTCTTACACAGGTGCAAATTAATTAACAGAAAAACTCTTTTTGATATACAAACGTATCAGAGGAAAATACGAATCCACCAAAAATTTCGGAAAATTATCGAGCAAAATTTAAATTAAAAATAAAAACTAGTTTTATCGTACAGCGGTCGTTTCGAAAATTATACTTCCTCTTATTTTTATTTGTCCCGAATAGATGAGGTGAGATTGCAAATGGTATTGTTACGTTGACACAACTTGTGCATTCTGAAAGCCCTCTGTTGTAGACATTGGTGCTGAAGACTTTAATAAAGTTGCATCCTTATGCATGCTCTACAAGTATTTTAATGGTGAAAGCTCCGACAAACTACAAGCAGTTGTACCCCCTCGGCGTAAATACTGCTGACAAACCCGATAAGCAACAAAGTCCCACCCCTACACAGTAGAGATCCCTAGATGTAAGAAAGCCTTCTACTCTAATAGTTTCTTCTCCAGAACTGCTTTGGAACTCCCTTTCGAGGTTCCTACTGCCCCAACTGTACTGACATGCAGAAGTTCAAGTGTAATGTGAACAGACATCTTGCTGCTCAACTCCCTACATAGTATCCTTGCAACTTATGTCCCCGATAGTAGTCCCCTACATAAAAGTAGCGCTGTGCCTTGTTTGGGATGAAAATGGAATATAAAAAAAAAGAAACTCCTGTTATATATGTGCGTCAGAAGCAGAGAATCGTTATTTTATTCCTTCATGCAAAAAAAAAAAAAAAACGACGACTGTGCAACGTTTACGTAGTTGACGCAGTTTATCTCAACAGATTTTGTAGATCAGTTCTTCTATTTGAGAGTAGGTTCAGAGATGTTGGTAACAAAGAGCTCTCTGGATTTTTCGATTGAAGGCATGAAAAGAGACTGGCAAAAATGTATTACGAATGGTGATAACAATGTAGAAAAATAAGTCCTAGAGCACAAATGGCCGCGGTCCTGGATATGACCTTAAACTATATCCGATGGTGAGGCCACAGATTGCGGGTTTTGGGGAATGTGGAGCCACCCTTGAATTGCCATTGCTCCCAGGTCCACTCTGACCCGGACTGGCAGTACCTGTTAGCGTCCCAACTATGGGTTTAATAGAAACCGACTTGAAAAAAATATATTCGATTAAAAAAGATTTTCTTAAAAATCACTGGATTTGGCATTAAATAACCTGAAAAGGGTTGATATGCCGTAAAACAAAAACAAAAACAACCAACCAACAAATGGTCGCCCGTTTTCATGAGAGCTCTCCCCTCGGAATAGTTCTTCAACGTTTTTATTTTTAAAATAAGAGGCTTTACTTTTGGAGTAACCCTTATTTGCTAATTCGCCATTGATAAAAGCGGAAATTCCGTAAAGTAAGGGGAGATAAGTCAGTCTGTCATTTAACAAAGTATAATGTGCCTTCGATAGCTTCCCAAACCTTTTTCGTATGGTCACCTTTATTGATTGTACACACTGAAAACTCTAATCTCTTTCAAAGTAATCGCAGTCCGACTGCAATGCACTTGTACCGTTTTAAGAACTTCTGAAAAGCACCATGGACGTCCTCTTGTGTAAGCGTGTCAATGACCCTTGTCACATCCTCTTTCATCTACCGAATTGTCTCAAAACGGAAGTCTCTAAAGATTTCATTGTGCTTAAGGGATAAACAAAAGTCAGAGGGAGCAAGGTCTGGATTACAGGGAGGATGAGGAACACTTTTGATGCCGATCTTGGTCAAATAGTTTGTGACAAGGTTAGAGCACCGTCCACATCTTCAGTTTCTCGCGAATAATTAATACCTACAGTTCCTGCACTGACATGAAACTGTGCGCTTATTACCTCTATAGAAACACGACGGTCTTTATCCATGAATTTTTTTTATTTGGCCCATTAACTCTGGTGTATTTACTTCTTTACTCCTCTCACGCCTCTCTTCATCAATTACAGACTCCCTGCCTTTCTTGAATCCCTTATGCCATTCAAAAACTGATACTCGATTTATGCAAGATGGTCCAAAAACAATCTAAAGCGTTCCATACGTTTCTGTTGCATTTTCTCCAAGTTTAAAACAAACTTTTCTTGCATATCCTTCTTTTAGAATGACCTCCAAACTGCATTTTTGAAATTCACCGACAATCAAGCTTTAGTAGGATATATTCTAATTCCTATTGTAGCTGTTCATTTGAAACTTGAAACATCAAAACTGGTCAGCCATATCATAAGACGTATAACAATAACATACTTACTTTTCAACGGTCTGCAACAATTTTAAATGCCTGTACAAAGCATCTAGAAACTTATAGAAAGCACTTCATGATTATAGATAGCTTTTCGGTAAAATACGATTTTTATTTTGAATCCAAATTAGATTCTTGTGTGTTTCTATAACTACTTACTTCTTGCATGAGAGGTAAGTATATGAAACAGTTTTTACATGGAATGCAATGTTCATTTGTGTCTTATGCCAATGTCTATGAAGTTTACTAATGCTTTAGCTGAAACAATCATGACAAAATTTTCGCTACACGTAGTTTTGAACTGATTTTTTTTTATTTATTTAATCAACGGTGGGGGCATTCTCCCCCGTTTCGTCACCGATGATCAGGTGGAAAGCCCTAAGTAAATTTCAATAGTGTTTTAAGTATCGCCAGCACTGAGGATTGAACCTTCAACTATCAGAAGAGTGTAACTTATAACTGAATAAGGTAAACAATGTGCCGTCTATAACCATAAATCTCACCTGTCTGTTTAAGCATATGTATGTATGTATGTATGTATGTATGTATGTATTGTGTCAGGTCATGTCATGTGCTACTGGTACCATGTAACCCAGTACTACCTGCCTCATGGTCGGGTCACCGGCGACTAAACTGGTTCCCCCACCAGACTTGTTTGGTGAGGAGGGCGGCTAGTCTCCCTAAAGGATTAAAAACAAGACCTTCCAAAGGGCGAATGAACTCTTTTTCTGGGTCAACGGCCAACTAGCACCGTGTATATTTGTGTGTGTGTGTGTGTGTGTGTGTATATGTGTATTGGGGTGGAGAGGGCTCCCGTAAGCCGTGGTGAAGGCAGCCTTTCTAGGAGAAGCAAATCTCTGATTTAAAAAAACCATTAAGCGGAAGACCATTACCCCCATTAAACTGGTCTGCAGTTTAATTTGTTGCTGGCTATCTTGCTCTTGCTTGTTGCTGGATCTCAACATTTTGAACCGAGAGAGAGACTTAGCTGTCGTACAAAGCCAAGACTCTGTAACATAATATTTGTATAGATATTCCCTCAGGCATTTGGGCTCATGGATTTTAAATGTCTGAGGGAGTGGCACTCGTCTGACAAGACGTTGCAATCATCATCATGTATGTATGTATGTATGTATGCCTACTTAAAACTTTCGACGGAGTCGACCGATTTTCACGAAATCGGATGGAGTGCTGTTGCCAAATCTGGGCTACAGCTGCTAGAACACTTATCCTGCCTTGACAGAGTTCAAAATAGACTTCGTAGCCTAGTTGGGGGATGACCTTTTCTGTTCTCTGCAACCTCTTTCTCACAGAAGAGACGTTGCGATCTTGTCTCTGCTTTATCGCTATTTTAATGGCAAGTGCTCATCTGAGCTCCGATCTGTGGCCCCTTCTTGCCAAACATTCACGAGAAACACTCGTCTAGCTGAAACTACTATCAATAATTCCCCTACTTTTTATCCGTGCCTAAACGTGAACGTAAATTCCATGAACAAAGCTTCTTTCCTAGAAATGCATACCTGTGGAATTGTGTTCCATTTGCCTGCTTTCCGGCTGACTATAATATGGTCATCTTCAAGTCCAACGTAAACAAATTCTTGATTAGTCGTTCCCCTTAAGTAATTTCGACTACTAACAATTACTACGTCACTATCGCATTAACCACTGTACACCTATTAACCCTTACCTCGAGTGGCTTTTGGGCCTTGATAATTAGTGACTCTTTTTTAAAATAAAAATCATTTTTTAAGTTGGGGTGTCTTGGACAAAAAATATCGAAAAATTGTCCAAAAACATTTTCGTCCACCCTCAACTGAGCAGTTTTCTAAAAGAAGGGGTCGATTTTTTCCGAGCCATTTTTGCAAGTCATATCGGTTAGATTGACTTTGCTTAATTTTAACGTTCCGAACTTTCGGTAGCGTCATGGAGTAGCAATAAGACGCCAGATTTTCTTTGACTTTCTTTTCCGTCTTCGCGTCACGGGTTCAAGCCTGTCTGCCACCTACTACCACCGTCTTTTTTTTTTTTTTTGCACAACACACATCTCAAAACACCCGGGCAACGCCGGGCACCCAGGCTTGTTCATCTCTAAGTGACACTCTTTGGTAGGTTGAATGTTGAATTCTCAATGGAGATCCCGGAGTTCGACAGAAAGACTCTCGAGTTCGATGATATACAAATGAAGAAGGTCGGAGGTTACATCGGCTGAAACGGTGTGAAAATAACACTGAGGGTGAAATATGATGACTTCTAGCATAACGAATAATCCTGAGATCTATCCAGCATACAGTATAAAATAAAGGGGAGGAGTTAGCATCAGGACCTGTCATCCTCTGGTCATCTCATGCAGCAAGCAACAGGACAAACATGGCTTTAGTGAAAATCCGGGAAAAATAGAAACATTTCTTGCATACAGGCAATCCTTGCATACAGGCAATCTATTCAAGCGTATACTCACTGAACAAGAGCTCCCTTCCCCTAAAGTTCAATACTTCATCATTTTTGTAGGGTCGGATTTTTGTTACATCATATATGTAAGATAGCGCGGACACGCGTATGCAGACACATGCGAAATGACGTCACTGGTAGGGAAAAATAAAGACTTTAAAAGGCAGATCACGTTAAAGACGAATATAACGTTAGAGATCACGGCAGAGGCATGGATGAGGTTCTAGAAGACGATCACCTGAGGGACGTCACAACGGCAACGAGATAATGAGGAAATAAATGTGGTTGTACAACAAAAAAAAAAGCAAGTTGAGTTTTTTTTTCTATTGGTTGTCTCCTTTGCGACGGAACATACAACGTGTTTGTGCCCTTGTTATGATTTAATTTGTTGTTAAGAGTTATCCCCCTTGGGATTGACATTCATAATAAAAGCGCCCTCTGTTTCATTTTCCCGCTCGATCCTTTCAAGAGCGTACGTGTATTTTACAGTTAATAAAACCTTTCTAAAAGGCAATTCTTTACTTACTGATACTATTCACTTCAATTTTATTAACTGTAGAAAAAAAAAAAATAATGGATCGAATCTTACGTCCTGACAGATTCGAGGTGGAACCTACATGCCCTAATTCCGAAAAATCCTATAGGCATTGGAAATTAACCCTCCAGAATTATATCCGCTCACATAATAACGGATTAATCGAAAACACTTCAGATAATTTCTTTGCCTTGATCAATTGTATTTCAGCCTCTGTTTTCGATTTAATAAGCGATAAAACCGACTACGATAGTGCATTAAGAACATTGGACGCCGCTTATTTAAAACCTGAAAATATTGTTTATAATAGATATCGATTGATGACGACGAAGCAACAAACAACACAAAATATAGATGCCTTCATACTACAATTGGAAATGCTTGCCAAAACATGTAACTTCGAAGCGGTTTCTGCTGAAGAAAACAAAAATCAGTACATTCGGGAAGCTTTCATCGGCGGAATTTCTTCTTCGTCCATCCGACAACGACTGTTAGAAAAACCCATCCTGACTTTACAAGACACATATGCCACGGCCAGATCTCTTGAACAAGCAGAAAAGCATTCGATAAGCTACGCAAATAACTTTACTGTAGCAGCTACAAATAATCCTTCGGGCTACAATCGTATAGCTGTGACTAAAGAAAATATGCATCCAAAAGGGGTTTGTTTTTTTCTGTGGAAAATCACGTCATCCTCGATATTTATGTACTGCACGAAACGCCGAATGTAAAAAATGCAAAAAAAATGGTCATTGGGCTAAAGTGTGTAAATCTTCTATTTCTAACACTCATACTGCTGTTCTTTATGACGACTCTGACTACCCCTCACCTTCTCTATCCTGACTAGGAACTAACTCCAAAGATGTCACATTCACTCAATGCCAAATTAACGGGCACTTCGTGAACGCTATGGTGGACTCCGGCAGTGTAAAAACATTCATTAATGAAAATACTGCTAAAAAACTTAAACTCTTCACAATACCTAAAAACAAATCTATAGCTCTGGCTGCTTCCGATCAACATGCTAAAATAACTGGCGAAGCTGTCGTGGATTTAATACTGAAAGATAAAATCCATTCTGGAATAACAATTGAAATCATTGAAAACCTTTTCATTGATTTAATAATCGGAAAAGATATTTTAAAAAAATATAAAAAAGTAACACTTAAATTCGACGGTCCTAGAGACAAACTTATAATTGGAGCTATAAACACGAATAATTTTTTTCCTACCATAAACGTTCCACCCCCTCCTCTCTTTTCTAATCTTTCTCCTCATACTACTCTTATTGCGACAAAATCCCGACGTTACACTTTTGCCGCCAACAAATTCATAAAAGAAGAGACTGCTAGAATGTTGAAAGAAGGCATAATTGAACCTTCGATATCTCCGTGGCGAGCGCAGGTTCTTGTAACTTCGAATGAGAATCATAAGAAAAGAATGGTAGTCGACTACAGCGATACCATCAATAGATTCACGGAACTAGACGCTTACCCAATGCCTAATATCAATAAGATGGTAGACGACATCGCTCAATATAACGTCTTCTCTACTCTCGACCTAAAATCTGCTTATCACCAAATACCTATAAATCATGCTGATCGTAAATTCACCGCGTTTGAAGTAAGTGGCAAACTTTTTCAATTTACTCGTCTTCCTTTTGGCGTCACCAATGGAGTAAGTGCTTTCCAGAGGAGCATAGACTATATTATAGAAAAAGAAAATCTAACCGATACCTTTGTGTATGTTGATAACGTAACTATATGTGGGAAAAATCAAGAAGAAGAACACGATTACAATCTTCAAAAATTCTACAAAATTGCTAAACAATATAACATCACTTTAAATGAAAATAAAAGCATAATTTCTTCTAGTTCTATTACTCTACTCGGCTACACCATAGAAAATAATCAAATAGCTCCCGATTATCAAAGATTAAAACCATTACTCGAAATGCCACCTCCGCTGAATCTTAAATCTCAAAAAAGAATAGTTGGAATGTTTTCCTATTACTGCAAATTCATTAAAAAAATTTCTGATAAAATTTTATTACTAAATCAAAACAAAGAATTTCCACTACCTCCATCTGTATTAAAATCTTTTCAAACATTGAAAAATGATCTAAAAGACGCCACTTTAATAACGGTAGATCCAAATAAAGAATTTGAAGTAGAAACGGACGCTAGTAACTATTGCATTGCTGCAACACTAAATCAAGAAGGTCGTCCTATTGCATTTTTTTCAAGAACTCTCAATACTAACGAAATTAAGCACCATGCAGTAGAAAAAGAGGCAGCCGCTATTGTAGAAGCTCTCCGTAAGTGGCGACATTTTCTACTCGGCAGGCACTTTAAAGTCATCACAGATCAGAAGAGCATCAGCTTCATATTCGACAATAAAAGAAAATCTAAAATTAAGAATGACAAAATATGTCGTTGGCGTATAGAATTATCCCAATACAATTTCACTATAGTTTATCGACCTGGACCTGAAAATATTGCTGCTGACACATTCTCTCGCATCTCTGCTCTTACTTACAATCTACAAGATCTTCGTGATTTACATAAACAATTATGTCATCCTGGTGTTTCAAGATTAAGCCATTTTATAAGAACGAGGAACCTCCCTTTTACTTTGGATCAAATTAAGAATATTACTGACTCTTGCTCATCCTGTCAATTACTGAAACCCAAATTCGCCAATACCAATGGAGGGACTCTCATTCAAGCCATATTACCTTTTCAACGATTAAATCTTGATTTTAAAGGCCCTCTACCTACTTCTATACATGGCAACAAATATCTACTTACTCTAATTGATGAGTATTCCCGTTTTCCTTTCGCTTTTCCTTGCAGAGATATGACAAGCAAAACCATTATCCACTGTCTAAACAAACTCTTTTCAATTTTTGGTTTGCCTGACATGATACATACTGACCGTGCTTCTGATTTCTTAGCAAGAGAAATAAAGGATTTTTTACACAAAAAAGGAATTGCTACTTCTAAAACAAGTAGGTATCATCCTGAAGGTAATGGACAGATTGAAAAACTCAACGGTACCTTATGGAAGGCCATTCAAACAACATTACATTCTAATCAAATGAAACTACCTTATTGGGAAGACATACTACCGGACGCACTTCATTCAATTAGATCATTACTTTGTACTGCCACTAATATGACTCCCCATGATAGACTGTTTAAATATAGTCGTAAATCTGCTTCCGGAATTTCAATTCCTTCTTGGGTTAAACCAGGCCCAATATATATTAGAAACCACACTAAAACAAGTAAACATGACCCTCCTGTAACGCCTGCCACCCTAATAGATGTCAACCCCCACTACGCTTATGTTCAACTACCTTCTGGTACTGAAACCACTGTCAACGTTCGAGACTTAGCTCCAAACTCATCAAATGAAGAAAACTCTAATAATAATCCTACTACTTCAGAGACTTTATTTGAACCTTCTACTAATGAAAACATTGGTCATGAGGAAGACAAAAATCAATCGTCTGATCTTGAAGAAAATCAGATTTCACTAAAAAATAATACTGAAAATCAGCATTCCTGCCAATCTGTGCGGAGGTCGTCCCGAGTTCGACAATTCCCTAGTAAATATAAGGATTTTGTGACTAAATACTGAAAAAACTGCAGTTTGGGTTCATATGTTATTTGTAAATAAAATGATTCTTATGTGATTGTAAAAAAAAAAAAAAAAAAAATTTGTCTATAATTAATTACCCCTTACTTGAATACTTTAGGACGGGGAAAATGTTATGATTTAATTTGTTGTTAAGAGTTATCCCCCTTGGGATTGACATTCATAATAAAAGCGCCCTCTGTTTCATTTTCCCGCTCGATCCTTTCAAGAGCGTACGTGTATTTTACAGTTAATAAAACCTTTCTAAAAGGCAATTCTTTACTTACTGATACTATTCACTTCAGCCTGTGAAAGTTTACATACATTCCTCACTCATCAAGGCCTGGATGACACTAAACAAATAAGCGTGAATGTTATCGTAATAAAAATTTGATAAATTTATTATAGAAGCTCTTCAAGAACCAGCTCACGTTGGACTTGAAAATGACCATGTCATAGTCATTCGGGAAGCAGCTATTGTAACATTATGTTCCACAGACGAGCAGCTCTAGGGGAAAAAAACACTTTGGGTTTGTATTACTGTACACATAGATTCGAAAAAGTTGTCAAAAAACAAATATGTAACAAATAAATGTTATCAAAGGCAAGATAAATTACTTTTCTACCAAACTGGATATAATTTTCGTGTTTTTATTCAATTTAACATGTTTATTCAGCTCGAAAAGCATACAGTGTTTACCGATGTATTGGAAAATTGAAAATGGCGGCCGACTCTCTCTTTAACATGGTAAGTTCGGGAAAAGGTGTTATGAATGATAAACTAGACAAAATACTATTAAAAACCCACCGAATATATGTCAAGTTATGTCACGGTAACATATATTGAGCGAATTTCTAACAGTATTTTGTCTAGTTTATTATTTATTACACCTTTTTCCGAACTTACCGTAGTAAAGAGAGAGTCGGCCGCCATTTTGAATTTTCCAATATATCGGTAAACACTGTATGCTTTTCGAGCTGAATAAACATGTTAAATTGAATAAAAACACGAAAATTATATCCAGTTTGGTAGAAAAGTAACTTATCTTGCCTTTGATAACATTTATTTGTTATATATTTGTTTTTTGACAACTTTTTCGAATCTATGTGTACAGTAATAAAACCCAACACTTTGCTTATGGAATGTTTGCTTAGATTTAGGGACAGATAGAGAGTAAGAGAAATTTAAAAATATAATAGAACTTTGATTTTTCTGTGACGCTAAACCCTGAAATCGTATTGTAGTCGCTCTGTCAAATTAACTTTCAGTGTACATAATGTAGGAGTCCTGTTGTAAGGTATTTTACACCCGCCATTATATGATGACTCACGTGGCAAGTAAGCATTTAAAGCCGTGGTGTGGGCGTGGCGTCACTAAATGGAATGCATATATGGGCATAACGATCGTAAAACGAAAAGGAGAAACAAAATAAAGGAAATGATGCATGGTATATTGAGAACCAGTTGTGTCTGCAGATTTGTATTAAGAGCCAACTGTGTCTGGCGCTGTGTATTGAGAGCCAGCTGTGTTTGGTACCGTGCCTTGAGAGCCAACTGTGTTTGGTGCCCTATATTGAGAGCCAGCTTTTTCTGGTGTCGTGTATTGAAAGCAAGCGATGTATATCGCCGCATATTGAGAGCGGGCTTTGTCTGGTGCAGTGTATTGAGAGGGCTGTGTCTGGTTCCATGTAATTAGAACCAGCTGTTTACGGTACCGTGTATTGAGAGCCAGCTGTGTCTGGTACTGTGTATTGAGAGCCAGCTGTGTCTGGTGTCGCATATTGAGAACAAGCTGTGTATTGCGCCGTGTATTGAAGCAAAGTTTGTCTGATGACGTATATTGAGAGCGGGCTTTGTCTGGTGCCGTATATTGAGAGCAAGTTGTGTCGGGTGCAGTGTATTGAGAACGGACTGTGTCTGTTGCCATGCAATAAGAACCAGCTGTTTACAGAACCGCGTATTGAGATCCAGCTGTGCCTGGTGCCGTGTACTGAGAACTAGTTGTGTCTCGTGTCATGTATTGAGAGGCGGCTGAAGTGGCGGTCAGTTGGACGATGTTGACAAGGCTCGTACTTACTGCATTTCATGATGTCCTCAATCTGATGAACAAACAACCAGATGTATGAATCGAGATGACGAATGACGTTACGTTTTCTCGAGCTGAGAAAGTGCAGAAGTTTTCAATTGGCTCCATCGATAGCAGCGTAAATCGATACATCGAATGACGCGAGGGTAGTTGGGGGCGTTGCTGTTCTCTTTCACCAACTCGTATGTAGAGCCAGTTGCAAAGAAAATGAGACATTCGACACAAAGTTTTTTTTTTATTGTACACGCCTAAAACCTGCTGGATGTCAGCACACATAACCAGAAAAAATTGATACCGTAAATCTCACTTGCATTACGACAATTTGGACAAAATTAAACTCTCGGAAAGGTTAGTAGGAGAAAAAGACTCACACTGTTCGCCAAGCGTAACCTGCCAATCGCCACGTGTTTTTGTTTTCCTTCTTCTTTTCTTTGCTTCTCTTTTTTTTCCTTCTGATCTTAATCCCTATATATGTATTTGAATCGATGACGTAATGCTCAGGCCACTCTCCAGCCACGCTCCGGTCACGTCCCAAAATACTGACATGATTATGTTCGTTGATTACAGTTAGCTAACAATTTAGAAAGATTGATTTAAATATCGATAAGAGGGAAACATTACCCTGGATATCTCTGCTCGCATATCACCCATCTTAGTTAAGTCGATAGGTTAACTAAAAAAAATGAGGGAAACGTATATATATATACTCCCGTGTGAGCCAATTCTCTCCAGCAATAAAACCTTATAAGCTATCAGCGAATGTCGCTATATTTCATATTGCATAAAAATGAGTTGTATTCGTCTAGCTAAACAAATGGGATGAGGAAGGAGGGAAGCATTAGTTATCTTTGAAAGAGAATATAAAATATAGTAAATTCAAGAAACGTAACCCACATGAGGACACATAATAAACATTTTGGTCTCGCGCGCTAGAAACGGACGATAAAAGAACCCACGTAGAAAGACACGAATAAACTTACAATGGAAACATTGCGTTAAAACTAATCGTGTAGATTCGTTGTTTTTTTTTTAATTGAAAAATTATGCCAGCAGTGAACGTGTGGATCAATTTACTTTTTAATGGGAACATTACGTGTTGATTCATTGACTTTTTGGTGGAAATATTACGTCAGTATAAAACGTGTGGATTCATTGATATTTTAATGAAAACCCAATGCTTGCATTAAATGCGTGAATCAATTTACATTTTAATGCAACATTATGTGTTGATTCATTGACTTTTTGATGGAAATATTACGTCAGTATAAAACGTGTGAATTCATTGACATTTTAATGAAAACTTAATGCTAGCATTAAACGTGTGGATCAATTTAATGAAAAAATTATGACATCATTAAACGAGTAGATGCATTTACTTTTTAATGAAAACATTAGGTCATCACTAAACGTGTAGATTAATTAATTGTTTACTAAAAACATAACGTCAGCATTAAACGTGTAGATTAATTAACTGTTTACTAAAACATTTAGTCAGCATTAAACTTGTAGAGTAATTAATTGTTTTCTAAAAACATTACGTCAGCATTAAACGTGTAGATTAATTAACTGTTTACTAAAACATTACGTCAGCACTAAACGTGTAGATTAATTAACTGTTTACTAAAAATATTACGTCAGCACTAAACGTGTAGATTAATTAACTGTTTACAAAAACATTACATCAGCACTAAACGTGTAGATTAATTAACTGTTTACTAAAAACATTACGTCAGCATAAATTGTGTAAATTCATTGACTTTTAATGGGAACATTAAGTCAGCATTAAATGTTTAGATTAATTCATTTTTTAATGGGAATATTATATCAGAATAAACGTGTAGAATTATTAACTTATAATGACAACATTGCGTCAGCATAAAACTTGTATATCTATTGACATTTTATTGAAAACTTTACGTCAGCATTAAACGTGTAAATAATTTTAAGTTTTATGTAAACATTACGACAGCATAAAATGTGTAGATTTATTGACTTTTTAATAGGTATTACGCCAGCATTTAAAATGTAGAGTTATTGACTTTTTAATGAAAAAATTACATCAGCGTTAAACGTTTTGACCCATTGACTTTTTTATGAGAAGTATTACGTCAGCACACAAACCTGTAGATTTATTGACAATTTAAAGAGAACATGACGCCAGCATTAATCGTGTAGACTTTTTATGAAAACCTTTCGTTAGCAATAATAAAAACATTACGCCAGCATAAAACGTGTAGATTTATTGACTTTTGTGTGCGGATATTACGTCAGCATTAAACGTGTAGATTAATTGATTTTTAATGGGGATATTACGCCAGCATTAAACGTGTAGATTCACTGATGATTAAAAGGGACATTACCTCAGCATTAAACGTGTAGATTCATTGACTTTTTAATGGGAAAATTACGTCAGCATTAAACATGTAGGTAAATTGAACCTGTAATAACAAAAATAGTCTTTGATTTTTGTTGCATTTTGTTAATAAGCGTATCTACTTATGTAGTGATTTTTAATTATTTTTACATGGCGATATTTATTGATTTTTTTTAATGTTTTCCCAGTACACCTATCCCAAAATAATCGAAAAAAAAAACAAACTTACATATTCAATAATCATTAAACACTGTAGTTTTTTAATATATGGTTAAGTGGCAGTTTTAGTCATTTACAACTGCTTGACAGCTTCAGCGCTCACTCATATTTCGACAAAATTTCAAACAATAGTTAGTTTATAGATCACGTTCTCAGCTATATTGTGAACAACTGTTTTTCAATTTCCGTTCAGTAAAACAAAAGTTATGATGAATTTTCTACTGTTCAAAATCGTAAAAATATATAAGAGGTGAGCGACGCCTTTTATGGCAGGTTTCCATAGCAACCACGTCGCTTCAGCGACTACCTCGCTACTAATTCCCAGTTGTCGCGAAAAAAAGAGGTAACAAGTGAAACAGAGAGAGTGAAAACATGAAAGGGAGATAATTGAGGGGATTTAATTGAAAGCAGACGAGTGCCGTACATTGTTATTTACATATGTGTATGTTATGTTTATGGGGGCAAAAAAATTAAAACTGAAAATTAAACAAAGGACTAGTGAATTTAATGGAAGCCCGGAAAATCATAGATCACAATAGAAAAATGTGAGCATGAAAAGTAATATGGCTAAGCTTAAACAGGGAAAAGTAATGGACTAGTTGTTAAACTGTAAAAAAATAAAACATTGTTCTATTTTTTTACAGTTTTAACAACTAGTAAAAATATAATAAATTCATAACGTAAAATATTGCAGCATTATTTTTTTTTATTTCAATTTATAACATTATATAATCGATTCTTAATGCTGCAATATTTTAAGTTATAAATTTATTATATTTTTTACTAAAATATCTTGTCCTCTTTTCGAGTTTTAACAACTAGTCCTTTACTTTTCCATGTTTAAGCTTAACCATATTACTTTTCTATTGTAATATAATAATGGATGTTGGATACTAGTGTTACATGATAAGGGCTGTCCCCTTTTCATGTAAGTATAAAAATAGAGAGATTTAGTTAAAATGAAAATGAAATAGCATAGACGAAATTCGAACTTCGTAATTTAGGTTTAGAAATAGATTACGAGAGAGAATTAGCAATGGAATGTGAAAACAAACTATTGCTTAGCTTAGAGATAAAATAGTTTCAAGAAAAGAATGTGCGTTGTCAATTCTGTTATGAAAATTCAATTGAAAGAATGCAACTACAAGATAATTTAATAAACATGTTTTTAACATATTGGAAATATAGGTTACTAGAAATATAGGTAAAAATTCCTTTTGTAAACAAAGGAAAAAGTTTTGGACACGCATTTCCAGAACACGTGAAAGAAGACACATGTTCTAACATGTATATGACGTCATGGAAAATGGGAAGTTCTCGATATAGTTAGCAATTTTAGAGAAACTGGGAGAGAAACTGGGGGAGAGTGAGAGGGAGTTTGAGGACGACAGACGATAGTCTGCAGTTGGGATTCGAACGTCTAGAAGCGAGACGGTCACTTTTGAAACTTAATATGTAAAGCTTTGAATTCTTGATGATGAAAACCACGACCGGTCGGGAGAAGAAATAAACCCATCATGTGTTTTTATAAACGTCGTCTTTGTGTTGTAATTCTACCAAAAGGTAAAGTGAAAATTGTTATTATATGTCTTGTATATCATGTGGTTTAAAATTTCTTTACATACACATCTTACATACACAATATGAACACTAAGACTGTCTGAACACTGTTTCCTCACTCTAAGAGCTTCCATTACACATCTAAGTATAAACATTTTTTATAAATATGAATCTCTTTATAACACGAACAATCTCTCAACAGCATCACTCATAATAAGACTTTCTCTTAATAAGACTCCTATATATAACACTAGTAGGAGAGATGTCTTTCGTGCTTTTTCGTTATCGCTGTAATATGTGAGCGACTATGAGAGAGACACTATAACTTTCTATAAAAATAAAACAGTAGGTGTGCGTCTGTCTATCAGTCTCTATGTAAATATTTAACCGATAAACTCTTAAACTACTGGTCACATAACACTGAAATTAACAGAATATTATTTCAACTTGCCCACATATTTTTTTAATTTTTTACAAAGGATTCACCACTTATAGAGGCCCAGAGGCCACTCGAGTATAAAGGCTAATGGGTATACATTAATCGATGGGATTATATCGTAATAATAATAAGTAGTGGAAATTTTGTGAATTAGATTACTTAGGGGGGCGGTTCATCAAGAACTTGTTTACGTTGGACTTGAAGAAAATCAGATTCTAGTCAACTGGAAAGAAGGCAATGAGAAAAGAGTTCCACAAGCTTTGTTCATAGAATTTACATTTAGGTTTAAGCACAGCTAAAAAGTGTAGGAAATTATTGATAGTGGTTTTAGCTAGACGAGTGTTTTTCATGAAAGTTTGGCGAGAGGGGGAGGAACATAAATTGAAGCTCAGACGAGTATTTGCCATGAAAATAAAGACAAAGCAGCAACGTCTCTTCTGTGGGAAAGAGGTTGCAGGGAAGAGAAAAGGACAACTTCTATTTGCGCATGACATAATTCAATTCATTTCTTTAAGTCGTTTTATATTATAATTTTCTCTACGTATTTCTCGATGGCTAAATCGGTAGGAGATGCGGCTGAATTGCTGTATGTTTTGGTTTCGATTCTAGCAGATGGCAAACGCGTCATTTTTTTTTAAACTTTTTAAATCATTATTGTACATTAGCTACAATATAATATTCAATAGGGGGTTTGGCTCTGTAATAAATACGGAATCTGCATAAATTTAAATATATTTAAGCAACTTTTACGACCCGGCAAGGCGCACCTCCTTTCCCCAGTATTGAATATTTTAAACGTTAGCGTTTTTTTTATTTTCATTTTTAATACTAGCGGCTGCGCCACGTCGGCACACAACGCCGAGTCAAACACAAAATCGAGTACACTCAACAGCAAGTACACTCAACATCGTCTTACCACCAACGCTTACCCTGTGAACTTGGAGTATGGTAAATTCCCATATGCACAAAACAAAATCACAGAAAAAACAAAGATACCCTAACTAACGGTAAGGATAATGAGTAAACGTTGGATAAAAGATCGTTAAAATTAGTACGACCTTGCCAGGATTCGAACATGGAATCTTCTGATCCGTAGTCAAACGCGTTAAATTCCGTTGACATGCGCAGGTAACTTTTTCGGCAATTGCACGAAACGGCCCTAAAAACCTTATTTCGGGCTTTTTTTTCTTGACTTAATGTTGTTCGTTACATACCATATATAGATAAGGACAATCTAGGGAGTCACACCTTTCAGAGAAAAAAAGAATTTTTCAATTCAGTGCATCCGTCCGAAAGTTTTATTGGCACACACACACACACACACACACACACACACACACACACACACAAATAAATAAACATTTAGAATTCTATTAATAACTAGCATTGGTGTCCGGCGTTGCCCGGGTGTTTGGAGGTGCGTGTTGAGCAAAATATAATGTGGTAGTAGAAAGGCAGGCTCGAACCCGTACCGCGAAAGAGGGAAAGAACGGGGGGAAACGCGAAATCTTTGCTGTTACAACCACCGCCAAAGCGTAAGTGACGTAGGTTTAAATTAAGGCTAGACAATCGAAAAGAGGTGGTGACTTTCGAAAATATCGGCGAAAAAAAGCAACTCCTCCCCGTTGAAAAGTGCCCAGCTGAGAATGAAGAAATTAATGTTTTTAGCCAATTTTTCGGTATTTATCGTCTGAAGGGTCGAGCTTAAAAACGATACTGGTCTTTTGAAGATCCGTCGCCTCCGTCGAAAGTTTAAGACACACATGCAAACATACATGCAGAAATTTATATATTGGTAGCTCAAATTTTTGACTCAAAACCATTAAAAAGCTTGCCCTATCTCTGAATATTCTTTATGTAATATGTCAAATGTTTATACCGGAAATTGTCTGAGTAATTTGGTAGTGACCGCAGAGGTCAAATTTTTTAAAAATTTGACCCCTGTTATGACCTCTTCACATTTATTATTTTGGGCTCAGATCAAGTTATTAAGTTAGATCCATGTCCAAGGAACCTATATCAAAAATTTCAATTGTTTATACCTAAAATTGGTGGAGGAGTTTGGTAGAGTTCTCAAAGGTTAAATCGCTGATTTGTTTACGCCTTAACAGACAAATTTCTGGCCGAAAACCGATTACAAAGATTTTCCCAACTCTCGATACCCTGATATAGATATATAGATATAGATTATCTAAGTAAAAACAAACAAAAAAAACACAGTTCACATAAGTACGAAGTTGAGAATTTCATGGCTTGTTTACTTAGCGTTAGATACTCTTCCAATGCAGAAATCCAAAAGGCGTCCAATGGCAGTTATACGTGCTTGTATTTTAGACCACGATATTGCAAAGGTTTCTTAATACTTCCTCTTCTTTATATAATTAATTTTTTTCACACTTCATACCACTAACAAGCGTTATAATACATTTGTTTTTTTATTTAGCAAGGACTCACCACTTATCAAATACGAGAGGCCACTCGAGTATAAGGGCTAATAAGTGTACAGTAGCCAATGGGAACATATCGTAGTAAGAGTTAGTAGTGGAAATTTAGTAAATTAGGTTACTTAAAGGGAGGACTCATAAAAAAATTTGTTTACATTTGACTCGAAGTTGTAGTCAGTTGGAAAGCAGGAAAACGGAACAGAGTTCCACAGAAACTTTGTTCGACAGAAACTTTGTTCATGAAATCTACGTTTAGGTTTACGCTTAGATAAAGGGTGGGGGGGGAAAGTATTGATAGTGATTTCAGCAAGACGAGTGAAATATAATCAATGCTGCTACTACATAGAGATAGATTAACTTGAAATCGACTTTTGTCTTACAACCTGTGTGTTTAGGAATCGTTTTGGGTATCGGAAATAGGCCCGAATTAATTCGCTCTCTTACCGGTTTTTTTATACGATAAAAAATACTCCGATATTCCGAATAATCTTTTGATCACTTATATAAAACATGCTTACCAATTAGTATTAGGTTGGTGCAAAAACAATATCGTTTTCTCATATATGTTACTTTTATATGTGATTTCTGAAGTAATGCATCGATATATATATATATATATATATATATATATATACTAGCAAAAGTACTCGTCGTTTACTGTGTTCAAAAACAGCCTACAGAAAATGGACTCTTATTTATGAAAGTATGATAGGTTATGAAAAGGAAGGGTTGTAAATTTGGGTTGAATTTGGGGGTATCAAAACCAAAGCAAAATATGATGAAAGTAAAAATAAAATAGATAAACCCCATAATTTATTATACCATACCTGTTCAGACTGAAGCAATTATCACAATATTCTGTGGATCTATATTAAAAACCTTGTTAAACTTTGTGACATATTTCCATTTTATGGAGGTCAGGCGCGAACGAACGCCCCATAATTTTATTATACCATATTTCTTCAAACTAAAACATAATTATCAAAGTATACTTACGCAGATAGATATGAAAAGTCTTTATTAAAGTTTGTGCCTATTTCCATTCTATGGAGGCCAGGCGCGAACGCAGACCCCGCAATTTTATTATACCAGCCCTATTTAAGTTAAAACATACTTATCAAAGTATTCTCATGTACATCTATATCAAGAACACTTAAACGTTTTTTTTTAATTATTATTTTTTTTATTTCCATACTTTGTGGACCAAGCGCGAACTCAGACTCCACAATTTTAATGAACCACCATTCTGCCAGATCAAGCATACCTATTCCTGTGTCTCGATACATCTTCTATCATTATATGTAATCAGCTTTTTAAAATAGTCAACCATATAGGAGCCTATTCGTAACCACACACACACACACACGCACACAGACACACACACACACGCACACATTCAGCTTTATATTATAGATATATCATTTTGAAGCGCGTTTTCCGCTCTATCGAATCATTTCATTCGTTACCGTTCTCTATCTCTTCATTCATTTTTTTTTTGCAAGCTTTTCGGCAGCATCGGCAAAATTCAAAACTGCGCGATTTTCTTGTTCCAGTTCAAACTAGGCCGAAAAACTGTCGAAAGAGCTCGTGATATGAATGATACGTTTGGCACAGGAACCACTAACCAACGTGTGGCACAACGGTGGTTCAAGAAATTTCGCAATGGTGATGAGAACCTCGAAGATGAAGACAGTCGCGGCCGGCCGACTGCAGTTAATAATGAGCATTTGAAAGCCTTAATTGAAACTGATGCTCATTAAACCACACAGGAAATTACTGTTGAACTCGAGGTCGACCACTCAACAGTTATTCGCCATTTAAAGCGAATAGGAATGTCAAAAAAAGTTGGATAAATTGGTGCCACATGAATTGAACGATAATAAAAAATCGTCGTTTTAGGGTGTCTTCTATGCTCCTTCTGCGAAACAAAAAACATCAATTTCTCAATCGGACTGTGATAGCTGATGAGAAGTGGGTCCTCTACGACAACCGGTTACGCTCGGCTGTATGGTTGGATGCCGGAGAAGCTCCACAACACTTCCCGAAGCCAACATTGCACAAAAAAAGGGTTATGGTGACTGTTGTGGTCTGCGGCCATTTGATCCATCACAGCTTCTTGAATCCGGGAAATGATTACGGTGGAGAAGTACTGCCAACAAATTGACAAAATACACCAGATGCTCCAACGAGATTGGTCAATATGAAGAGACCAATACTCCTCCATGACAACGCTCGTCCGCATGTTGCTCAACCGACCCTGCAGAAGTTGAACAAATTGGGCTACGAGACGCTGCATTATCCACCATATTTACCGGACTTTTCGCCCACCAAGTATCACTTTTTCAAACATCTCGACAACTTTCTGCGCAAAAAATGTTTCAAAAGCCAAGATGATGCCGAATAGGCCTGCAATGAATTCATCCATTCCAGAACTCCTGATTTCTACGTTAATGGGATAAATAAAATTGTTTCTCGTTGACAAAAATGTGTCGATTCTGATGGTTTTTCTTTCAATTGATAAAGTCTATTATGAGAGGAAGTATGTTCTTTTGCAGTTGAACGTAAACAAAACGACATTATTTCTGCACCTAATTAATATATGCAGAGCGTTCAGATTCTAGAAATTCGGCGATTTTCTATTGGGCAGTGTCATCATGATTAAGAAATTAAATGTCTTTTTCTTTTCTTACAAGGAAGTCACCACTTATCAAGGCCCGGAGGCCACTCGGGGATAAAGGCGTACAGTAATCAATGGGATAATATCGTAGTAATCGCTAGTAATGGAGATCTGATAAAGTGTTTTACGTAAGGGGGCGGTTTATCAGGAATTTGTTTATGTTGGACTTTAAGACATCCAAGTTGTAGTCAGGTGGGAAACAGGCAAACGGAAGAGAGTTCCACAGGCGTGCACTTCTAAGAAAAGAGCTTTGTTCATGGAATCTACATTTTGATTTAAACGTCTTTATTAAACCAAATGCTAATGTATCTTCAGGGCACAGTAATGTGCCACGGCACAGAGGTTGGGGACCACTGCTCTAAGGACATGATACAATCGCTTCCATACTCAAACCTGTTAAGAATAAGAAAACGAATTTGACAAGCAAATGAATTTAACCGCAAGTGCAAGATAAAGCAAAAGAAAGAAAGAAAGAAGAGGATGGGAAATAGTTTAAGAAAAGAGGAGAGAGACAGTGGGAAGAGAAAGAAAAACGGTATAAAACGAAAAAATAAACGACATCTTCGCCATCTCACTTTATTTTATTACTCGCCCTTATTTCTACACTACGCGCCATAAAGATCCCAATCTCCGTCGTCCTTTAACGCCGAGCTGAACTCTCGCGCGACCACTTAAAAGCACATAAAACGTAAGAGGTTATTCTCGTTATCATCTCGTGATATTATCGTCTACAATCTCGTTCGAATGATAGATCTAATTCATTCATAAAATACGTTTGTAAGATAGAAGTGTGGAGGTCCCACCGGAAGCCGAATGCCGTCACTGTACGTCACATCTACATTAAACTATCGTCTTTTCAGAGTTGGTTTCTTGTTTTTATATTTCTTTTAACTTCATATCTCTAAAGATTCCAATGTGAAATCTCTCTCTCTCTCTCTCTCTCTCTCTATATATATATATATATATATATATATATATATATGATTGCAACGTCTTGTCAGACGAGTGCCACTCCCTCAGACATTTAAAATCCATGAGCCCAAATGCCTGAGGGAGTATCTATACAAATATGATGTTACAGAGTCGTAGCTTTGTACGACAGCTAAGTCTCTCTCTCGGTTCAAAATGTTGAAATCCAGCAACAAGCAAGAGCAAGATAGCCAGCAACAAATTAAACTGCAGACCAGCTTAATGCGGGTAATGGTCTTCCGCTTTATGGTTTTTTAAATCAGAGATTTGCTTCTCCTAGAAAGGCTGCCTTCACCACGGCTTACGGGAGCCCTCTCCACCCCAATACACATACACACACACAAATATACACGGTGCTAGTTGGTCGTTGACCCAGAAAAAAAGTTCATTCGCCCTTTATATATATATATATATACACTTTATATATATATATATATACACACACACACACACAAATATATATATATATATATATATATATATATATATATATATATATATATAAGGAAAATGTGGCACGCGCGTTTTTGTATGTCCGCGAAAAGGCTTTTTTTTTGGAAGGTGCTCTCGACCACGATACTATTTTTTAGAACTTTTTATATACATCCTAGATCATAATATCTATTATTTTCGAACGGACTCGTCTCTACATCTATTTTTATCAACTTTTATAAAATTCCCTCTATTCTGTCCTTTCGCGTTTTTGTTGGTATAAAGTGAAACTAATCTAAGCAAATCGTCTGGCCACCGTGGCCGAGACTTCTTGAACGCAATCAGCTTTGATCAATGTGGGGGAACCCTTCATATCAACAATTGCTATTCAATTGGAGAGATTTCTCATCTTCGGGGGGGGGATGTCCCCAACATCATGGGGAAGCAGCCAACCTTTATTTCTTCGCCTGTGTGATTCCCAACTTATTCACTTCAAGTCAACTTTTTGATTGACATCAATAAATTTGCACGCTTTTCACTTGTTGTCGCCTCTCAGCTTTGCTTTCATTTTCTTTTCAACCTTCGCGTTCTTGGTTCGAACCTGCCTGCCTACTAACTCTTTTTTTTTCTTTTACACCTCCGAACACCCGGACACCCCCGCTAGTCTAATAAATAAAGACAAAATCTGTGTGTGTGTGTTTATATGTCTGTCAAAAACTTCTAACAGCCGCGCCAGAACCTCACCAAACCGATACCGTTTTCAAGATAGATCCTTCGGACGACAAATATCGAAAAATTGGCCGAAAGCATTAATTTCTTCACCCTTAACTGGGCAGATTTCTACAAGGAGGGGTCGGTTTTTATGTTGCTATTTTCGCAAATCACCTTCCTCTTTGCGATTGACTACGCTTAATTTCAACGTTCCGAACTTCCGGTTGCGCGATGGAGACATCGGCATCAGGTTTTTTTAAAACTTTTTTTCTGCTTCGCGTCACGGTTCGAGACTGCCTGCCTACCATCATTCTTTTTTTAACAACACGTTTTCCCACACAGGCTGCCAACTGTTGTCCCCCCCCCGCTACTAACACCTTTTTTTGGGGGTTTGTTACTATACCGCCTATACACCCCCGGGTACCCCATGCTACTGTTGTTTTGCCCCCCACCCCCCGGGGGGTTTCTTACTGAAACACCTAAACACCTGGGCAATGCCGGCCACCCCCGCTAGTTGTTACATAAAAGAGAAATGTTTCTGACTTTCAATATAAATAAAAAAAGTAAATGTATGTATGCGTATGTGTCCGTGTGTAAATATTTAACCGATAAACTCTTAAACTACTGGTCGCATAACACTGAAGTTAACAGGAAATAATAACCATTCCCCACAAATCATAATGAGTAAAATCTTTGGATGGATAGATAACGTTTACAGAAATATGTCAGCAACTTGAACTTCAATCTGTTGATTCTAACTTACCGACATATCTGTATTACATTTTGCGAAAATTTATTTATAAATTGAAGTTGTTTGATTTTACTTAGAGTTAGCTAATATAAAGTAGCTTATAGTGAGTATAAAAACATGTTTTGAGTATGTATTTATTTATTTATTTGTTTAATTATTTATTTATTTGTTTAATCATTTATTTATTTGTTTATTTATTTATTTGTTTATTTGTTTATTTATTTATTTGTTTATTTGTTTATTTGTTTGTTTATTTGTTTAATTATTTGTTTATTTATTTATTTGTTTATTTGTTTTTAGTTATTTATTTGTTTATTTGTTTATTTGTTTGCTTATTTATTTATTTGTTTGTTTATTTATTTATTTGTTTAATCATTTATTTATTTATTTGTTTATTTCTTTATTTATTTGTTTATTTATTTGTTTATTTGTTTGTTTTTATTTATTTATTTGTTTATTTATTTGTTTATTTATTTGTTTATTTATTTATTTTATTTATTTGTTTTTTTTTAATTATTTGTTTGTTTATTTGTTTGCTTAAACGCTCAGATTGCTGAAGTAATATTTTCCCTGCTGACCATGGTCTGTTTATGGTTTTGTACAGTCCTAAGAGATCCACTTTTTCTGCCATTGCTTTCTATCTTTAATTGTCAACTGGGGGGGGGGATTTTTTCATGCTAGAGTGATCTTCTTATAACCGACTGACTTTTTCAATCCCACTTTCAAACATTATGGCTCATCTCCCGCCGTCGGACTTTTCGATTCATATCTCCTTGGAATGGACGCCAATTGTCAAATTTTTTTTTTTTTATGATAGGCCGCAATCACTCACTAGCGTCGCCATCTTATAAATCCTGCGTATCGTGCCCGTGTTCGTCTAATTTAACTAAAGGACTCGAACATGTAACACACGAGGTGCTTAAGAGGTGAATACTCAACGCAAGTACAAAACCTATTGACCGTTTCAGGTAAGGTTCACGATGTGAGTTCGAGATATCTCTGTCCGGAATTTAACTGCCCATTTTGAATTTCTCGACTGCTCTTTGCGCCCAACAATAAAAGGGGGATCGTACCCGAACACAGGTAATCAGGAAACTCAGAAATTTCTTAAACATTCCAAATTATCAAAAAGAAAAAAAACACCTTGATATTTATGAGTGAGTTTCGAGGATGTGCGTGTTTAATAAAAAGAATTTCAAGGTTTTCAAAATCCATATTTTTACAACCGACAGCCAGGTTTGATTTTGATCTAAAACTATATTGGAACGCGTGCAATTATTTCTAAAAGGGCAATTAGCCTTTTTATTATAATTGCAAGTGAGTAAGAAATGGAACACATTCATCAAATCCGTTGCCAAGGTCGCTGGAAAAATTATGGGATCCTTCTACCGATCCAGTAGATATCTACTTGCTGATGCAATTCTCTACCTATATAAGAGCCAGGTACGTCCAAGGATGGAATATTGTTGCCACATCTGGGCTAGAGCTGCTAGAAAGATCTTATTCTGCATTGACAGAGTTAAAAAATAGACGTCATATCCTAGTGGGGGATACTCTTTTCTCTTCCCTGCAACCTCTTTCTCACAGAAGAAACTTTGCGAGTCTGTCTCTGTTTTATTGTCATTTTCATGGCAAGAGCTCGTCTGAGCTCCAATATATGGTTCCCTTCTCCAAACATTTACGAGAAACACTTGTCTAGCTGGAAACACTATAAATAATTTCCCTCACTTTTTATTTGTGCCTAAATCCAAACGTAGATTCCACGAACAAAGCTTCTTTCTAAGAACTGCGCACTTGTCGAACTCATTTCCGTTTATCTGCTTTTCAACTGACTACAATCGGATCGTCTTCAAGTCCAATGTAAACAAGTTCTTGATGAGCCGTTCCCCGTAAGTAATTCAATTTACCAAATTTACACTTCTAACGATTACTATGATATAGTCCTTTTGACCTCTAGTTTTTTATCTACATATTTGAAATTTAGTATATTGGATACTCAGATATGCGGAAAATTCTTAATCATTTTTCATCCGGAAAAATGGCTGCTAAAGAGTCAAATTGATTACTATAATATTGTCCTTTTGACCAATGTACATTCTTTAACTCTTATCCTCGAGTGGTCACTGGGCCTTGGTAAGCGGTGATTCCTTTGTAAAAAAAGTATATATATATATATGTTTGTGTGTGTGTGTCTGTGTGTGTGTGTGTCAGTGGATAATTATATTTTAAGAACAATATACACGCCGCTCCCTATTTGGACTACCAAATTGATCAAAGAGAAAATTATTCTCATTTAGGTAAAAATGCACTTTCGTTTAAATGACTGAATTCATTCAAAACGTACCAACAAAAACAAATAAAAGCCATTTACGTAATCTAGCCAGATTCAGCCACTCTGATGAGTCGTATACGGCGAAACACGTGTCAGTTGATTATTATATATTAAAAACAATGTATACACACACACACACACACACACACACACATATATATATATATATATATATATATATATATATATATATATGTATATAAAACGCGATATATTCGGTAGTCGTGCGAGATAACCCAGTGGAAGAAGTTTAGGCTTCTTATCATGGGTCCCGATTTTGAATCTCGTTAGATTCAGCCACTCTGATGAATCGTATATGGCGAAACACGTGTCAGTTGATTATTATATATTAAAAACAATGTATATATATATATATATATATATATATATATATATATATATATATATATGGCGATTACGCTACACTGAATATTCCGTGTTTCATCCACTCTAGGTATGTCCTGGTTATGCGCATAAGCCTGATGAATCCTAGCGTGGATGAAACGCGGAATATTCATTTGTAGCTAAATTGCCATATATATTTTATACTTTACTAACTAGCTCTACCTACGTATTGAGCACTTTTGAAGTAAATACTTAAAGTTTACGCATAAATTTATACTTTCGTATATTAAATTTATGTGAGTAAATGAAGTAGTTATATATATATATATATGTGTGTGTGTGTGTGTGTGTGTGTGTGTGTGTGTGTGTATACATATGTCGTTTTTTGACTTGAAGTTGAACATGAAAAAACGACATTATCTTTGCACCAACTTTATATATATTCATCCACATGCAGTACTGTTTCGCCGTATCACAGCTATAGCAGTGATGTTTGACAAGCAATTACCTTAAGCCAGCATCAAAACTCGATCGCCCAAACGACAGTCGGAGCTTCTAACCATTACGTTATTCTGCTGCTGTTATGCCTAGCAGTTAATTAACAATGTTATGACATTGTTTAGACGCCTAAGCCACATTTATTTACACAAAGAGCATCGCTTAATAGGCTAATATATATATATATATATATATATATATATTTACCAATGGTGAAAAAACCGGACTAGAGTGCTCAATGTGTAGTCAGAGCAGTATATAGGAAATTTATTACTGTGAGTCCAGAATGAGTTTACAAATTGTTTCAGCTAGAGGAAAATCCTCAAAGAGAGGAAATATCCAACTAGCATCGTCAGAATTCATAGATATAGTCAGTTATAAAATATATATGGCGATTAAGCTACACTGAATATTCCGCGTTTCATCCACTCTAGGTCTCTTCAGGGTTATGCGCATAAGAGTCCATCTATGAATTCTGACGATGCTAGATGGATATTTCCTCTCTTTGAGGATTTTCCTCTAGCTGAAACAATTTGTAAACTCATTCTGGACTCACAGTAATAAATTTCCTATATATATATATATATATATATATATATATATATATATATATGGGGGGGGGATGAATGGAAATGTATTTAAAAAAATACGAAAAGTATAAAGGCTTATAATTTTTCTTTATTCGTTTTCAGTTGGTGACGTGCAGGAATACAAAATAATATTATAAAAAAAAAGTAAAAAAACATTTTTTACGGGTACATAATTTTCGACCGATCTGTCAGTCTTCATCGGTGTAGTGAAATTATGAGGATGCACGGGGAAAAGAGGAATGGAAATATATTGATGAAAACAAAGGATGTAGGGATTACCTGATATACGCAATGGCAAACTTTAACTAATATAGATAACAGTATTTATATATAGAAAATTTCATCCCAACCGAATCAAAAAAAGCTCAAGGCACAATAGAGAGTAGAGTTTATTATAAGAGAAAGAAAATTAAAAATATAAGTTGAAATTTACAATCCAAATTTATTGTTCGACTAAATACTCCAAAAAACAATTTACAAATTCCTTATTCCGTGGAGTTTCAAAGAATGCTATTCTTGCTATTCTTCTCCTTTGAAACTCGGCGGAATTAGGACTTTGTAAAATGTTTTTTAGAGTATTCAGTCGAACAATAAATTTTGATGGTAAAGTTTTAATTTTCTTTCTCTACTATATATATATATATATATATATATATATATATATATATATATATATATATATATATATATATATATATGATAATGAATCATTCTCTTTGAATCGAACACCAAACTTTTAAGCAAAAGTTGAAAGATGACAAATAGATATTAATCACAGCCAACTCTCACAACAACAGGAAAACTTTTGCTAATATATATATATATATGTATATATATATATATATATATATATATATATATATATAACTGACTCTATATAAACATAATCATTTTTATCATTATATAATATATATATTATCTCATTATATATTATATTATATATGTATGCATTATCCCATTATATATTATTTTATAGTATATATATATATATCATCTCATTATATATTATATATATATACTATCATTATATATATATATATATATGTGTATATATATACCTGACTATATAAATATAATCATTTTTATCATTTTACAATCTTTTTGTTAAATTAATTCTCTCTTCCTCCATTTTTTTTTCCTATTTACTCTCGCATTCCGTTGAGCGACCTGTGTTCTTTATGCCTTTCTCATTTACGCCATGTTTATTTGAGTTGAGTCACGGCCGCCGTTAATCAGGCCTTTGCATTATTCACCTTGCTGATGTCAGAGAATAAGGTATTACGCGATAAACGACTATTACAGAAATATGATAATTTTCTTCTTTTAATCTCAAAGAAATTTTCATCGATTAATTTTTGTGGAGGGAGGAGGCTGTTTATATTTATATTGAATAGATTTTTATTTCAGTATTAATCAGACTGTGTACCTCTCTTTCATTCTTTTAATGGATTTGAACGTTACTTACACCCATGTAGTATAATGAATCCCTTAAAAACCACTATTCGCACATGCATGGAATAATGTTGTCACATTTGGGCTAGAGCACGTGTCATATTGTCTTTCGTTCCTATATAGAGTTAAAAAAATGAGTCGTCAAATTTCACTTCTCTGTCCCATTGCCGAAATATGGTAACCCCGTGCTTGTTTTACAAGTACTTTAATAATAGGTGCTCGAGTGAACTCAAAACACAAGTATGCCCTCAACGTAACCCCCCACCCCAGTGTAGAGATCCCCAGATGCGGTAAAGACTTTTACTCACATATCCTCTTCCCTCGAACTGCTTAACTTTGGAATTCCTTCCCAGATTCCCGCTTTCCGGCTTGTACTGACATGCAGAAGTTCAAATGTAATGTGAACTAACATCCCGCTGCCTAACTCCCTACATAGTATCTCTACAAATCTGGACTCAAATGGCACTGTGCCGTGTATGTAGTAAAAAGAAAACATTAAAAGAAAAAGATTAATAATACGCGAATTTTTATCTTAGAATTCTATGAAAAAACGAATTTTTTTTAACGCAACGTAACCTCATAGGAGATATCCTTTTCTCTTGCCTGCAGCCTCTTTCTCACAAAAGAGATGTTGCGAGTTTGTCTCTGCTTTATCGTTATTTTCATGGCAAGTGCTCCGCTGAGCTCCAATATATGGTCCCCCCTCGCCAAACTTTCACAAGAAATACCCGTCTAGCAGAAAGCACTATCGATAATTCCCCCCACTCTTTATCTGTACCTAAACCTAAACGTAAATTCCATGAGTAAAGCTTCTTTCTTAGAACTGCACGCCTGTGGAATTGTATTCCGTTTTCCTGCTTTCCAGCTGACTACAATATGGTTGTCTTCAAGTCTAACGTAAACAAGTTTGTGAAGAGCTGTTCCATATAAGTTAACAAATTTACCGAATTTCCATATGCTAACGATTACTATATTGTCCAATTTCTACTGTACACCCTTTAACCCTTATCCTCGAGTGGCCTCTTGACCTTGATAAGTGGTAACGATTTTCTTTTGGAATTCTTGGTTTCTTTTTCATTAATCTATATATCTAGAAAAGTGGGAATGTGTGTGAGGAGATTTCTCACCCTTGATACTCAAGGAATTTAAATATAAAGGGTGGAGCGACAAACTTGTCGCCCTAGAAAAGACGACTTAATTCCACTTTGATTTGATTGAAGCCGGGTTTCTTTCTTGATTGTAGATCATCTACAAGTTGGCCAGTTTTGCAATATTCCCAAGAGCGATAGAAGCTTCTATAACATAATTTTGAATGAGCGAGATCGGAGATGCGCCGCTGTATAATTCATGCTCCCTAGTGATCCAGGTTATGCCAACAGGATCATTGCAAGCATCCTCAAAATGCACATCCTTGTAACAAAGACGTACCTAGGGCGATGCAAACAAATTTCCCGGACGCGGTTATCGTCTTTGGTAAGGTTTCAAGTGAGGGCCACATCATGCCACCTCACGTCTTTGCAGTCAGCTTGAAAGTTTACACTAAAGTGTACTTGGATGTGCTGAAGAATTTGCTGATCTCTTAGTGTAATCAGGTGGCCGCTGGAAGACCCTGGATGTGGTAGCAGTACTCAGCGTCCGGCCACAAGTCCAAAGAGGCCCACGCATCGCTTCAGAAGGAATGCTACGACTTTGTACCATTTTTTAACTGCCCCACGCCTTCGGCGACCTGAACCGGCTGGACTAATTCATTTGGTCATACGTCGAGAACATCACCAACATGACCTCGCACAATACCTAAGCCAGCTTGACTGTTGCCATCCGCCGAGTATTTGCCTAACTTCCATTGTCGATTGTGGAAAAGGCATGCTCCCAATTCCGGACCCGCATCGAGACTCTGATTGAGGCTGAAGGCAGCTACATTGAATAGATATACGCTCTACTACATAATCAACTGAATTGATTTTATACATAAAAGTTTTAAAATAAAGCGATATTGTTGTTTTCTTTAGAGCGACAATTTTATCGTTCCACCCGGCACGGATTTGAAATTTAGTATATATGGTATTCAGACATGTGGAAAACTTCTAATCGATTTTAATAAAAAAAAAAAGGGGGGGAAGCTAATGAGTAAAAATTGAAAAATTGGCAGGTGGTGGCGATCTGATTTTTATCTGTTTGTCCACTGTTTCAAGAATGCGCATGTGATACCATGAAAAATGACAGCTTTTTAATGTTAAGAATAATTAGGTTGAAAAACACATTAAAGACGTGCTACGCTGGTATAATGGTTATCGTACTTGACTCACTGCCTTTATGTTTTGGTTTCGATCTCAGATTGAACATTTTTTTTTTTTTTTACTCACAAAAACTGAGCTGTTTAGAAAAAGAAATTTGCTCCCATGACATATCTCAGTTTCTGTATTAATTAAAGTGTAATATTAATGCGAAATTTACGACCGGGCAATACCGAGTGTCCTTCTTGTATTGATTGTTTCTTATTTATCTTTTTTTTTCAGTTCATTGAAAAAGCTATAGCAGCATATGCTGGCGGCTTAAGATTTTGAATATGTTTGCTTTGTAATATCGTTGCTGATTGGTTGTAGCGGTCAACTTCCTTTTTGGCTTGTCCAATCAGACGTCATCTCTTTGGCGAGCTGAACACGTGATGAAGTGCATAAAGTTTCTTTTTTTTTACCCGGAACTTGGACTGAAGACATCTCCACCTGGCACAGACCAATCTTCAACAACTCTCGTGTGACCCGACAGAGTCCACTCCAGCACTTTCGGACTCAGGTTTGACTAAAACGGAGAGAATCCCGCATAGAAACCGAACTTCAACGCGGTACGTAAATGAACACTTCCTATAACGTTGCCTTGTTTCGGATATAGATGGCCTTCTTCACTCCGGTAGCTGATACTAGGTTGTCCAGCACGGGAATAGATGACAGAGTGAGGAGATAATCGACAATGGAGTAATCGGTGGCATTGATCTTATTAAGCAGCCTCCGCAGGTGTTCAGCCCATCTCTCAAGGATACCGTTCCTCTTTTTGATAAGAGCACTATTTCTATTACGCACGTGGTACATTGAGCGTTGCCCTATACAATTTACTGCCCTGGAAAATTTACTGCCTTATAGAGACCGTGAATGTCGCGAAAGTCCGCATGGCTTTGAATCTTCCTAGCCTTCATGAGCCATCACACTTTTTCCATCCGACACAATTCTCACTGTACCACGGCACGGAGGGAGGAGAAACGGTGTCTATAATCTTTTGTCCTCGTCCATACACATGGACGCACGTTTGTACAGCTAACTTAGTCGCTCATATACGTGGACTCTTTCTCTTTCAACATGCCCATCTGGCATCGATTAAAATAGATGCCTCTCGTCTTGGAGAGGCTTCATGTTTTAACAAGCTTCTGGGCTTGACCTTTTTTTTACACAGGCATCACCACATTATCAAGGCCCAGAGGCCACTCAAGAATAAGGGTTAAAAAGTGTACAGTAGACATTGGACAATATAGTAACCATTAGTAATGAAAATTTGGTAAATTTGATACCTTATATAGAACGGCTCATCAAGAACTTATTTACGTTAGACTTGAACACAACCATATTGTAGTCAGCCGGAAAGCAGGAAAACGGAAGACAATTCCACAGGCGTGCAGTTCTAAGAAAAAAGCTTTTTTCATGGAATCTACGTTTACGTTTAGGCAGAGATAAAGAGTGGGGGAATTATTGATAGTGTTTTCAGCTAGACGAGTGTTTCTTGTGAAAGTTTGGCGAGGGGGGGCCATAGACTAAAGCTCAGTCGAACACTTTCCATAAAAATAACGAAACATCAGAGACAAAATCGCAACATCTCTTCTGTGAGATAGAGGTTGCAGGGAAGAGAAAAGGACATCTCCTACGAGGCTACGAAGTCTATTTTGAACTCTATCAAGGCAGGAGAAGTCCTTTCTAGCAGCTCCTGCCCAATCTGAAATGGAACACATATGTTAAATCCATTGCCAAAGTCGCCGGAAAAATGGTACCGCTCCAGTAGATATCTCATTCCTGATGATTGAGTACTGTTGCCCTCTCTCTGGGTTGGAGCTCCTGGAAGCAGCTTGTTCTGCGTTAACAGAGTTTTAAATAGATTCCGTGGCTTATTGGGGGATGCCTTTTCTCTTTCTTGCAACGAGCCTATCTCTGATTTATCATTATTTTCATGGCAGGTGCTCGCTGTCGTGTTGTTTTTTAATGCGATACACTTATATTGTAGTAACCTGTATAATTATTCGACAACGTTTCTGCGCAGGAATTCTTCTGTATATGCCATCTTTACACAAACCTACTAAGGGAGATAATCAATAAAGCTGTTATTTAATGTCGGAGTGAGACTTATTGTTTTTTTTGTTTTTTTTTTGTTCTACAAAGTTTTCTAATGCTTTTTGTACAATGCTTTCATCCATTATCGACAGTGTAGCTGTTCGACAGCTTCTGCTTGTACCTCGTGCATGACGTAATTTTTCAGTGACTAGGCCTGCTTTACGATGGCTGTGATTGACCGAAGAGAACAGCCTCTTTCTGAATTCAGTCAAAAAAAAAAATCTAGGCTATTGAAAAAAAAAAAGAAAAGAAAAAAGGAAACCAAACATAACACATAATATAACTACTCGGAGTACAATTAGTCGCTTTAGTATTTGTAATATTTGCAAGAGAGAGAAAAAAAGCGAAATAAAAAGAGATAAGATGTCGTTTGCTTCAGTCAACCATGGTGGACGCCGTCCATGGCCAATAGGCTTGAAAGAAAATAAAAGAGGCTAAGAGACTCGCTCAACTTCACCGGATCGTCGCTTTTATATTTAATGTCTTTCTTTCAATGAGTCACCTGTTTTCGAGGTAAATTCCTTTGTACGACTGAAATTATAAGATTTTTCTGACAGATAAAACAAAAAACTATCTTTCATTTTTATTCGCGTTTTCCTTTCAAGATCGTAGCCATTTTTTATTCAATTATATTTCCTTCTTTTTATTTATATTTTCTTACTATCTTTTTTTTTGAGGTTATTGCACTGTGCTTTTGCAGAGTAGGGAAGTACCTGAGATCGCCATTTTTGTAGGGGTTGTTGTTGCGTAGGTATATACGAGGTGTCTTCAATAAGTTTTTAAATTTTTTTGTACAGGTATTTACATTGTTTTAGACCCTTGAAAATTCGTTGTTATTGCTATACATCTTATAACATGACTGACGATTTTTTTAATGATTTCAGGTTCAAATGAACAGCTATAGAAAAAATTGGAATACACCCTACTAAAGTCTGATTGTCACAGCTAGTAAATTTCACAAATGCAATCTGGACGTGAGGACAGTTTAGAAGAAAGATATGCGATTAAATTCTGTTTTAAACTTGGAAAAATGCAACAGAAACGAATGGAATATTTCAGATATCTTTTGGAACATCTTGCATGCATAAATCAGACATCACTTTTGCATTTTGTGGCATAAGAGATTAAAAAAATGCAGGGACTCTGAAGGATAATGAGAGGTATGGAGGAGTAAAAAAATCAGAACGCCAGAGTTAATTGGACAAATAAAGTATTTAATAGATATGGACCGTCGTGTGTCTATAGAGACAATAAGTGCACAGTTTGATGTCAGTGTGGGAACTGTACACACAATTATTTACAATTATTTACGAGAGAACTGAAGATACGGAAGATGAGCGCGAAGTTTGTCGCAAGGTCCCTTAGACTATTTGATCAAGATGAACCTTCCTTATAGTCCAGAACTTGCTCCCAGTGACTTGGTTATTCCCCAAATTCAATGAAGACCTTACAGACTGTTATTATGAGAAAATTGTAAGGGTAGGAAGAGGCTGTGACGAGGGTCATTGATATACTTACACGCGCACTTCCACGGGACCTTCAAAAGTTGCTGGACCGGTCCAACAAGTGTATTGCAGGCGGAGACGATTACTTCAAAGAGGGGCTAGAGTATCGTGTACGTACTACCAATAAAAGTGCTCGTACGAAAAAACTCTGGAAACTGATTTAAGGCACTTCGTATATCTCTTTCTCTTTTTCCCTCTCTCTTTCTTTCTCTTTCTCTTCAACGTCATTCACACTAAGATGGGTCGAACCGGCTTACCCCGAAGATGGAATGTCTAAGGTATATCAAATTCGCAACTATATCTTCGATAGGGAAGATGACGACGTGATGCTTTTGCAGTTTGGCAGAGAAGGTATCGACATTCTCCTATATATTTAGCTCCTGCTCTTTCCGAATGGTCAATTTTCTGTTACTGGTCAGGATCAACATTGCTTAGTTTCAGTGATCTCGCGAAAACCAGTATGTCGACATGATTATGCCGTTTATTGCGTGGATACATATTTCGATGGTTTTAGGTATTGCTCTGTTAGGTTTCAGGATGTCACCTTCCCAGGACTTATCTTCTCTTTGAGAAGAGATTAATTTTTTTGCTCGGGCCCTATGTACTGTTCAAAACTTTAGGTGCATATATATATATCGTTTGACTTATGTCCAGGTAACCTACATCTAAAATGTCAAGTGTTTAGACCCAAAATTGTTAGGAGTTTCGTAGGGTCTGCAAAGGTCAACTCTTTCAACTTTGCCATTTTGGCAGCCAACTTTTGGCAGCCAAAATTTGGCCCAAAAACTGATTAAAAAGCTTGCTGTATGTCTGAATACCCTTTATGTAAAATTTAAAATGTTTAGACCAAATGTTTGCTGAATAGTTTGATAGAGACCGCAAAGGTCAAATCTTTTGAACTTTGACACCTTGGCAGCTAAATTTTCGGTTAAAATCTGATTTAAAATCTTGCCTTATGTCTGAATACACTATGTAAAATTTCAAATTTTTAGATAAAAAATTGACTGAGAGGTCAAACTTTTTTAAACTTTGACCATAATATTGACCGCTTAACATTTACTGTTTAGGGCTCAAATTAAGTTAAAAAGTTAGATCTATGTCCAAATAACCTACATTTAAAATTTCAAGTGTTTAGACCCAAAATTGTCAAAGGAGTTTAGTAGAGTTTTCAAAGGTCAAATGGTTGAACTTTGACCCCTTGACAGCGAAATTCTTGGCCAAAAACCGATGAAAAAAATTATTCCCAAATCTCAATACTCCTTATGTCAAATCTCGCGTCTGTAGACTAAAAATTGACTGAGTAATTTTGTAGGTAAATGTACAAACACAGACAGACACACACAGACGATTTCTCTTTTATTGAAACACATGCATGAGTGCATTACAATATATATATATATATATATATATATATATATATATATATATATATCAGATCAAACACCATGAATACATATTTTAAGATATAAAGAACATTTAATTTGGCATTAAAAACATATTGATATGTTGTACAATAATAACAACTGTCAACGGTTGGAAGATGTCATACCAAGGTCGGAAAGAGGGATTTTAGAGCCAGCGTCCTGGAGCAGCTATTTTGAAATAGCACAGTGTTTGGGCTAGCAAGTAAGAACGCACAGACAAATGGTGCAAGCACAAGCCAGCAATAGTAATTGAAAACGAGAATCACAAAATCCTATGGGACATGGCCATACAAACGGATGAACCCATCCGAGCAAGAAGACCGGATGTCGTAGTAATTAACAAGAAAGAAAAGTCCTTCCAGAATCGTAGACTTTGCTGTCCGAGCTGACCACAGGATAAATACCAAAGGAAAGGAGTAACAGAGCAAATACACTGAGCTAGCCAGAGATCTGAAAGGGATAAGGCTGATAAAAAAATCAAGATAGTACCTATAATAGTAGGAGCTCTAGGAACGATTCCGAAAAATTTTGAGAAGAGAATGGGAGAAATTGGAGTCAGAGGTATCGCTGGAAAGATAAAACTAATAACAATAATGAAAACAGCTGAAATATTAAGGAAAACCCTGGAATGGGCTAATACATAAGGCACATGCGCGGGCCAGACAAACTAATTCAGAGACAAAATACGAAACGTTTCATGGAACCAAGAATATTGAAGCCGCATATCTATATGTTCTCCCTCCCCATTCCCATTATCCAATCACCTCCCCCTCCAATAATGATGCCAAATAGTCAAGAAGGCTCAAGGAGGATGGAAAGACTGAGGAGAGCGCTGCTGGACAAATGCAATTTAAAAATGTACCTCTCTTTTATCATAAATTAAACGCAATGATGAGAAAAAAAAAATAAAATAGGGAGGTACACCTTGGCTTGAATAGGGGATCATTCGATCTATAGTCGAATGCGTTACCACTGAGCTATATCTCCAGATGACAACATATCCAGTTTTTTTTTTTTTAAGTAATGACTTGCTGATATTTTAATATTTCCCTTGGTCGGTGTAACGTGAAATATTTCCTTGTAAAAATTAAGAGAGAAAGACTACTTTTTTAAGATCGGATGGTTTCGATTTTCGAAAATGATTTGCTGAGATTTTATTTCCCTTCACCGGTGTAACGTAAAATATTCCCCTGTAAAAAAATATTTTTTTTTAATTATAAGAGAGAAAACTATTTTTAAGATCAGATTTTTTCGATTTTCGATACTTTTTCGGATGAATTTCTGGATAAAACATATCTAAGAACACTGCCAGACATATGTATTTCCTTGTGTAAAATTTCTAAAAGATAGGCTCAACCGTTTCGGAACTTATGAGGAAGGAACTAACACAAATTTACTTTTATATAAGAATGGAGATTACTAATAATTCCTCATTTTTTATATAAGTGACCTCGTCTGTGTGTGCAGAAAGATCTCTACCAAACTACTCTGTCAGGTGTAAAGACTTGAAACTGGATATAAAATGACATATGGAACGAATTCAATTTCGTATTTAGCAGTAAACATAACTGCTCCGGTTTGAAAATGTAAACAAATGGGACTTGGTAGGCGTAAATTGAGTTACTTTACTCTTTATACATTTGCCTTAATTTTTTCAGTTTTGATATCAATCTACTTTTAGTCACTATGGTGGGGAACTATATATTTTGATTTTGATTAAAACTGGTGATACCGAAGCCATTTTTTTTTCATTTTTGAAACCAATACTTTTTATTGGGTACAATATAATAATCAAAAAATAATTGACTCCGTAATAATAAATATAGAATCTGGATTAATAAAAGAATGATATTTAAGCATAATTTATGACCGGGTAACGCCAAGCAGCCTGCTAGTAAACGTACAATAGTCTGTGTTAAGAATAGAAAAAAAAAACAACAACAAAAAACGATACTTCACACACAGAACAAAAGAAAATTTGTGTGATTTCATACGGCAAAAAAGAAGAAAAAAAATGGAGGCGAATCAAGAACAGTAGAAAGACAAGAAATGAGAACTTTTATGAAATAAATCCCAAAAAAGAAAGAAAGTAAAAAAAAGAATGAATGCGACGGTAATTCCCATTATTTTATTCTCTGTAGTTTTTCTAATTGTTTTGTATTATAAATTTCTCACATATATTTTTTATTATTCTATCGCTTTAGAAAGTCTCAAGATAAATAAAATAAACATAGCAGCGCAATAACTGTACTATTCTTATTATTATTCATCGGGCTACTGTTATCTTCTTGAGTGCGATTTTCACAACGTTTCGATCGATGTAACCTCCGATCTTTCTCAGGTGCATTTTGTCTAACTCGGGAATGCTTCTATCGAACTTGAGAATCTTTCTGTCGAACTCGGGAATTTGGACGGAATTTGAACGGTGGAGGGTAAGCCGACTGAATTTAAACGGAATCTGAACTGAATTTGAACGGAATTTGAACGGTGGGGAGTAAAAATTTGAACGGACTTTGAACTAAATTTGAATGGAATTTGAACTGAATTTGGACGGAATTTGAACGAAATTTGAACGGAATTTGAACGGAATTTGAACGGAAGTTGAACTAAATTTGAACGGAATTTGAACAGAATTTGAACGGAATTAAGACGGAATTTGAACTAAATTTGAATGGAATTTGAACAGAATTTGAACGGACTGAACTGAATTTGAACGGAATTTGAACTGAATTTGAACGAAATTTGAACGGTGGAGTAAGAATTTGAACGGACTTTAAACTAAATTTGAACCGAATTTGAACTGAATTTGGACGGAATTTAAACGGAATTTGAACGTTGGAGAGTAATAATTTGAACGGACTTTGAACTAAATTTGAACGGAACTTGAACTGAATTTGAACTGCATTTGAACTGAATTTGAACGGTGGAGAGTAAGACGACTGAAAGAAGCAGCACATGCTGGGGAATAACGAACTGATAAGTAGACCGAATAGAGAATTTAACACGATATGGGAACCAGTAATTATAAACAACAGATAATATATACAAGTAATAAGTAAAAAAAAAAACATTAATATATGCAGATAATAAGTATAGAGATAGATGTACATTAATAGATAGTAATAATTAGTAATGAATAGTGATATTTACAACTAGAAATAGAAAATAGGTTTAAGGCTTCTAAAATTCGTACTGGAATTGTCCGCAAGTGGCGCAGTGGTTAGAGTACTGGGAAAAATCAATTGTGAAAATGATATTCTCCTGAAGGTTGAAGGTTCAATCCTCAGTGTTGGCGACCAGAATTTGCGAATTACTTAGGACCTCTATCCTGTCATGGACGGAACAAGAACACACTATCCCCTAAATTCCTTCCAAATTCCCGAGTTCGAAAGAAACATTCGGAGGTTACATCGACCGAAACGTTGTGAAAATCACACTCAGGATGAGAACAGTAGTCCGATTAATACTTATAACCGATCCTCAACTCCAAAATTCAGAAACGTCAACTCTACTATTATATAAAAAGAAACTCTGCGTGTGTACCTGTGTGCGCATTTGCTCCTTAGGGACTCGAAAACAACTGGGCCGATTTTTATGAAATTTCACACGAAATAGACAGGTTTTCTATCGGAATGTCTTCGATAAGTATCGATAATCGATAAACAAATAAACTCGATGAAAGAAGAAACAAGATATTTTGACGAAAGTTAACACAGTATATAGCCTAACATCACAAATACATTTGAGAAGTTTTCTTACCACACAAGCCAAAATACCCAACATATAAAATCAACATGATATAACAGATGCACGTTCGAAATTAATGTTTCTGTTTAAAGCACAATTGCACTATGATACTTGACTTTGTCATTTTAAACTTAAATTCATTATCACTATACAAGCAGTAAGGCCAGGCAAATAAAATTAACAATACGTTCTTTGATATAACAGGGGCTTGTTCGAAATGAATATTTCTGTTTAGAGCACAATTAAACATGATACTTGACTTTTTCATTTTAAACTTTACTGCAAGCCATTATATGTAAACAATAATTTTATCAAAGCGACAGTACGTTCTTTACAGTGCAATTTAGGCTGCAATGTATTACGGACTAAGTCGCTTCCTCCTAATAAACTGCGATGGGTTCCCAACTAGAGTCTCAGTCAATCGATTTAATTGAAAAATTGGCAATTCCACAGATTTAAATGGCAATAAAATATGAGACTGCGAAACATTTGTTGATCATTATTTAATCTCTGGCAACGTTGGGTTTCCTTGCTAGTGTTAATATGAAACCGCTTTAGTTCATGGGAGCTCGTGTTTCATTGTGGTTTGCTATATTCGAAGCACAGTGTCATCTGGGGTACATAGAGAAGGATGACACAAAATGTTATACTGTTTCATTTCATTAATTTATTTATTGCGGACTATTATTCTAATCTTTATTATTATTTTTTTTATAGTTGTTGTTTCACGACGTTTCGACCAACTTTTCCTCTGGAAAAAAAGATGAGGATTATAGTCTGCAAAAAATAAATAAAAAAATAAATTATCTCATCTCAAAAACGAATTCCAATTAATTGAATAATATATACGTTTCATTTTACTTTGGTCGAAGTTCTCAGAAACCAAGGGACGCCTTCCGTAGTCTAACACTTGATCTTTATATAAGATACATAGATATTAGAATAGTCCATTAAAGTTCTGCTTTACATCTCGAAAACTGAGTTAGTAATGACGTTGGGAACATAATTCAATATGTTATACCTTTCTTGTGACTTATTGGTCTTACTGAATTCTAGTACAAGAATTCATCTAGTCCAGTCCAGTAAGTATTCAAGTTCTCTCTAGTAGGCATTCAATTCTCTCTAATAGGGATTCAAGTTGACTCCGTAATAAGTGCACAGCCACGTGAAATGGTAACTAGTATACCAAACAGTCTAAAATTCGCGAGTACTGTTGCTCACAACATCCTATCTTACCTTGACAAAACTTCAAAAGTCCCAAACTGACTTCGTAATCTAGAAGGTGATGCCGTTTTCTTTTCTCTGCAACCTCTTCCCCACAGAAGAGACGTTGCAAGCCTGTCTCTGCTCTATAGTTATTTTCATGGCAAGTGTTCGACTGAGCTCCAATCTTTTCCCCACCCATTGGCAATGTGTTACAAAAAAAAAAAACACTCGTCTAGCAAAAAACACTATCAATAAAATCTCTCCACTCTCTATCGGTGCTTAAACCTAAACGTGGATTCCGTCAACAAAGTTTTTTTTTCCTAGAACTTCCCACCTGTGGAACTCTCTTCCGCTGGTCTGCTTTTCAGCTGAATACAATATCGTTGTCTTCAACTCCCATGTAAACAAGTTCTTATTGAACCGTTCTGGTAAATAATCTGATTTTACCAAATTCCCATTACCACAGTTTCTAAACTATTGTCTCAATGACTAGAATACACATATTAGACCTAATCCTCGAGTGGCCTCCATGCTTTGATATGTGGAGACCCCTTTGTAAAAAAATACTCTCATTAAAAATGTTTCGTATTATCTGCGTATGAATTGACAAGAGCTTGATTCCTTGAGAAATTGATGAAAACTATCAGACTAGCTGAACGTTCATTATTATACCGCCAGAAGATGCTGGCTATAGCAAATAAGACATGCGCGTTAGAAAATAGTTCTATCTAAGCCTCTTTCATCTCCTCAATTGTCTCATGACGACATCCTCTAAGGTTTTCATAATAGTCCGCAATAAATAAATTAATAAATAATACTCATCTCAATAATGAAGTCCAATTACTTAAATAATATATACGTTTCATTTTACTCTGGTATTTATATTAGATTATAGTTTACCATTGCTTAGGAAATAACCAAAAGTCACAGGGTGCAAAGTCTAAACAACAAGGTGGATGAGGAACTGTCTTGGTGTCTATCTTGGTCAATTAGTCTGATCTTCTTTGAGCAACCTTGGGACAAACTTCGTGCAAATCTTTCGCATCTTCAGATTCTCCTAGATAATTTTGTGTACAGTTCCCACACTGACATCAAACTGTGTACTTATTTTCTCTATAGACACATGACGGTCCATATCCATGAAATTCTTTATTTGGCCAATCAACTTTGGTGATCTGATATCGTTACTCCTCCGACGCCTCTCATCATCCATCACGAACTTCCTGCCTTCTTTGAATCTCTTATGCCACTCACAAACTGATGCTCGATTCATGCAAGATGGGTCAAATGCAGATAAGCGTTCCATACGTTTATGTAGCAGCTTGTTCAAGCTCGAGACAGAATTTTATTACATATTATTCTTTCTAAATTGTCCTCACGTCCAGATTGCATTCTTGAAATCCATCAGCTGTGACAATCGGCTTTAGTAGGATGTATTCCAAATCCATGATCTAGCTGTTCATTTGAACCTGAAATCATAAAAAAAAAAAATCGGTCAGTCATCTCATAAGATGTATACCAATAACTTACTGAATTTTCAAGAATTTACGATAATTTTAAATGCCCGCATAAAAATAGACTGGGAATTTTTTGAAGGCAGCTCGTAGTTTTGGTTATAACAGTTGACGTTGAAATGTCGTTAATGGAGTTGGGACGATTGCCCAAGAACTTGCTGACATTAAGACAAAACGTATCAGCATTTTAAGGTGCAGACAGTCAAACTCGGACAGGCAAGCACAGATGGTCGAATCAAATTGGTATGGCGGCACCCATGGGTTTACGTTCCGATAATATAGCACAATGACCGCAGGTTTGTAGAGTTAATCTTTATCACCAGTCCGCCGTTACACGTACAAACAAAACCTACTCCGTTTGTGCCATTGTCGTTTTCGTAAACATCCGATTCTTTTTTTTTTGTGTGTGTGTTTGTTTAATACCCGTTTCATATCCGACATCAAACAAGTGTTTAAACAAATCTTTTAGTCGAACTGAAACCATAAACGTTGAAATACATCAGGTGTTAACATTTGCACCTAGACTTTTGACACCTGCAGCTTGGTTTTATTTTCCGCCGAGGTGATCTAACGCCGGATATGACGTCACGACTAACGACATTCGATCGGGACGGACCCACATCAACGTTGACAAGCAGAAATGCTCGCGCAGTTTGAAAATTTCTCAGGCGACCCGTGACCTTACCTATCAAATTTGATCGGTATTATGCCTTTTATTAAAACTAAGCTTCAAAAATATTATATATATATATATATATATATATATATATATATATATATATATATATATATATATATATATATATTTGCCAGTTGATCTAATATATAAAAAGAATTTGTATATCTGTACGTCTGCGTGTGTTTTGTTCAAAAAGTTTTTAACTCCTAATACTGCATCGACCGGATACTAGAATACTTAGTTCGCTGCACATTATCCTAAAAAAGGTCGTATAAATGGTGTTTAGCCAAACTGGTCCAGTAGTTTCTGAGAAAAAATTGTAATGGAAAAGCAGAGAAACACTAAGACTGACACAGGCTAGGAGAAATATAATGTGTATAAGATATATATATATATATATATATATATATATATATATATACGTGTGTGTGTGTGTGTATGTGTGTGTGTGTGTGTGCGTGTGTGTGTGTGTGTGTGTGTGTAATCGATAAAAAGTTTACATATCCAGTTTCAAGATGCTGGTCATCTAACCGTTCATTTTTAAATTGTTTAATTTTTAAAAGCACCTGTTTCGTAGCGCAGAAACAATCTTTAATTATTAGATCATTTTTTAAAGTATTTTCCGCCCTGACTCATCAGGAAAATAAAAACTTTTTACTTTTAAAAGGCAATTAAACAGAATATGGGCATCTATAAATATAAAAGCGAAAATGTTTGTATGTATGTATGTATGTATGTGTGTGTGTTCGCTTTTTCTGTGTGTCTACAAAAGGCTTCTTTCAGAAAAGCGGTCGGTCGGTTCACAACTATTTAAAACTTTTTATATCACATATAAATCGTAATATCTCACAGTTAACAACGAAGCTCGCCTGTCTATTTAATTTGCTCGATTTCGGGAAGATAAATATTCAATATTTGTCGCTCGCCGCATGTGGGTTAGTCTTTTTCCTATAACATCTTGGGGAGGGGGAAAGCGTTCAGCAGTTAATGAAATCCCGCAGTCAAACTTGACCTCATTAACTCATTAAAACGAGCACCTGCTAAATCTAAGTCATTAAATAAATTCAAACGTGTTTCCGTAAGCATGTCGCTGTGGGTCAATGGTTAACGTCGCATTTTTTTTCACAACTTTGCCTCAACGGTTCGGGTTCGATCCTCATACTTACTTCCCCCCCACACACACACCTCCAAACACCCGGGCAACGCCGGGTACCCCTCGCTAGTGATTACATAAATCTGAAAATATCCGAAAGGTACTTGTATTTTTTTTTATCATATTTACGGCATCTTTGATTCATTATATATATATATATATATATATATATATATATATATATATATATATTCAATAATGTGATTGATAATTTAAAATTCAAATTCGAATTAAATTAAAAATCCGTTTCACAAGAAGGAACAACAAGAAAATCAATAATTTGTACGATCGTTTCGGAAAACAATGTTTTTATTGTGGTAGACATTAAGCCACGGACAATAATTTTTACATATAGTGTTTTTAACAAACAAAGTTTCCTCATCAGCAAAAGTATTGGGAAGGGTTTTTAATATATGTAAAAGACACCATGAATAAACCTAACATTAAAAATAAGACAGATGTATCTTTTAATTCTTCGCCTTTTGAAATCAGCAACTAAGGTCAAAGCATTCATATGGATGTTTATTATAGCTTTTCAACTTATGAAATTATGTTCCTTCTTGTAAAATGGATTTTTAATTTAATTCTTATTTGAATTTTAAATTATCAATCACATTACTGAATATTAAATTAGCTCTAGGATATTAACCTATCGAGCTTATTATATATCTAAATTACAACGAGCACTTTTTCTTTCCCTATATTTTAATTAAATTAGTAATTTTACTATTACATTAAAATACACTCTGCTCTTTAGACTACTGTTCTAATCACCTTCATATATATATATATATATATATATATAATTTATTTACATAAAATTTTATAAGAATGTATCATGTTTTATGTATTAATTTTCAGTACTTTTTCAAGAGTCTTCAATACTGATCTACTAAATTGGAGTCTGACGATACCTTATGTTAATAAAATTCGGAAGATTCTATATAGCTTAATTACCATATATAAATATATATAATGAATAAATAACAAAAGTTTATATTTCAAATTTCATGATGTTGACCATCTTACAATTTATTCCTTTAATTCAGTTGGCATTCACAAATCTTGGAGTATCTGTTTCATAGCACAAAATCTTTAACTTAATTATTATATAATTAGTGAATCTATTTTGCCCTTAACTCATCAGAAGAAATAGCAACAACTAACCCACCACAAGGAAATAACATGCGTTTGGACATGATTAAAAAATCCGAACGTTGAAGTAGAAACTACAAATACCATATAGTTTGCTTGTATAATGCCATTTAAACGTATAAATAAAGCCATTAAAACCCGCATATTCGAATAAAAATGGTGTAAGTTAACTATAAGGTATTTGCAGCATCTCTTCCAATTTTCGGATTTTTTAATCATGTCCAAACTCATTTTATTTTCTGTTTGGTGGATTGATTGTTGCTATTTCTTCTGATGAGTTAAGGACAAAATACATTCAGTAATTGAGGTAATAATTAAGTGATTGATTTTGTGCTACGAAACAGGTACTGTCAATAATTTTAAATGTCAACTGATTGATTAAACGAACGAAGAGGGTCAACATCATAGAATTAGGAATATAGACTTTTGTCGTTTATTCTTTATATGCTCTGTAATTACATTGAGCTTCTTAAATAATGGTTTGGTATATATAAAAAGGGAAACATAAGTGAATAACGAATATTTCTACATACATACACACACACACACACACACACACACACACACATATATATATATATATATATATATATATATATATATATATATAAGAGAAAGAAAATAAAAACAGTAAGTTGAACTTTACAAGCAAAATGTATTGTTCGACTGAATGCACCAAAAACCAATTTACAATTGTAAATTGGTTTTATTTTTATTCTCTTAAGCTCTACTCTTTATTACTATTGCGTATTTAGCTTTTTCATCTGGTTGGGATTTAACTATATATATATATATATATATATATATATATATATATATATATATATATATATATATATATACTGGTATTTATAATAGGTTATAGTTTACCATTGCGTATATCAGGTAAACACTACCTGGTTTTGATTTGATTACTATATATATATATATATATATATATATATATATATATATATATAAATATATATATATATATGTATATATATATATATGTATATATATGTATATATATGCATATATATATGTATATATATAAATATATATATGTATATATACAAACATATATATATGCATATATATATACGCGTGTATGTACACATGTTTCAAAACTGTATAGCTAAATTTTCATATATATATGTGTGTTTGTTTGTGTGTGTTTGTTTGTGTTCTTGTGTGTGCGTATGTATGTGTGTGAGTATGTGTGTATCCATATGTACGTATAACATTTCAAAAATGCTTCTTATTTTATTCCGCCCGAATGGATCACGGGTGGTTGCATATTGCACTGTTATCATGGCTGAATCTGTGCATTCATGACCTGAAATGTTCAACCTCTCACTTGTAGATATTTATGACGCGGGATTCTAATAAAGTAACACCATTCATGTGCGTGCGTCAGAAGCAAAGTTGCGTCATTGAATTTATCCATGCAGAATAAATTGAATCATTTGATCCCTATTCTTCTCATCAGAGGAAAACTGTTAGCAAAATAATCGGATAGGAATGTTAGATGTAAGCATTTCTGTGCATTTGCTGATTAGTGCATGAAATGAAATTAAAAAATTTATGAGTTTTAGTCATAAGATATAAAGGCATATAAAAATCTAAATATGGAAATAAGTCATGCAGAGAATTCTTTCAGGAATATTTTGTGTGTAAAATAAAATATAATATAAAATAAATAATTTAGAAATATAAAATAAGATTTGAGAAAAAAAAACCTAACCATATACTACCCACAAGTCCCGAGCCATGATTTACTGCGGTATAGTCACTGCTTACAACAACACGTTTGTCAAAGTCAAGTAAATATCTGACGAAGAGATCTTTCTCGAAATATTATATTACACGGACATACCACCAGATCGACTTTCTCAGGTAACCACTGTGCAAATATAAATATACTTCGTATATGAAATATGAATATGTACACATGTATTTATAAGTTGTATTAATAAATTTCTCACCTGCTTCAGCTTGTGTCTTTCCGTTACTTCTGCATTGTACCGCTTTCTACAATTCCATTTAACTACATACTATACAATGCTTCAAGCAAACTACACCCACCTCTTATATATATATATATATATATATATATATATATAATTTATAAAATATATATGGCGATTAAGCTACACTGAATATTCGGCGTTTCATCCACTCTAGGACTCCTCAGGCTTATGCGCGAATTCTGCGGTTGTTTATCGTTTTTATAATATAGGAGGACCATATAAACATTGTATTTTATCGGACAAAACAAATCCTTTGTCCGATAAAATGCACGCCCATTGGCTGATAGGAAGGGGCGCGGTGGATACTAGAAAGCTGATTGGCTAACTAAGTCCTCAATAGAAAAGGGACCATATAAAAACGATAAACAACCACAGAATTCGCGCATAAGCCTGAGGAGTCCTAGAGTGGATGAAACGCGGAATATCCAGTGTAGCTTAATCGCCATATATATTTTATAAATTATTAACTAGCTCTACCTACGTATTGAGCACTTTTGAAGTAAATACATAAAGTTTACGCATAAATCTATACTTTCGTATATTAATTTTATGTGAGTAAATTAAGTAGTTATATATATATATATATATATATATATATATATATATATATATATATATATATATATATATATATATAAAGGGCGCGGTAGAAATATTTCCCACATTTTGACATGCGATATTCCCAGTCACGCTCGTGCAGTTTCTGAACCATCATTAATTTTATGGATGGAACTGCATATGAGCGTGTAGAATATTTCTGACGGTTAGATCAGACAATCCCAAGGCCAAAACATGTTTGCGAGCTGAACATGCAGGAAAATGAGCAACAGAAAGTCTCACAGCTCGAATACTGTATGTTGTTTGAGCGCTTTGAGGTCTTCCCGGTAGCCTTCTTTCAAGTGCCGAACCTGTAGCTCTGAAATTTGTAACCCATAACTACGGCTATGACAACAGCATATTCTTTTCCTTATTTTGATTCTCGGGTATATATATATATATATATATATATATATATATATATATATATATATATGTATGTGTGTGTATATATATGTGTGTGTGTATATATATGTGTGTGTGTCTATATATGTGCGTGTGTGTATATATATGTGTGTGTGTGTGTGTATATATATATATATATTTCCGTTGATATCTTATATGTTTTATGCAGAGCGATGTAGTTCACGGTTGATTAATTGTGCTTAACTTTGCCGGATATATACTTGAGAGTCCTGGATATGACCTTAAACTATATCCGATGGTGAGGCCCCAGCTTACGGGCTTTGGGGAGTGTGGAGCCACCCTTTAATTGCCATTGCTCCCAGGTCCACTCTGACCCGGAGTGGCAGTACCTGTTAGAGTACCAACTATGGGTTAAATAGAAACCGACTTGAAAACAACAAATATATTCTATTAAAAAATTCTTCTTCAAAATCATTGGATTCGGCATTAAATAACCTGAAAAGGGTTGATATGCCGTAAAACAAAAACGACCAAAACAACCAAACTTGAGAGTCAAAACAATTTTTTTTTTATATATATATTTTTTTTTAATTTTTATTTTTTTTTTATTTGCTTCCCCACCAAAGGAAATTAGGCTCAAGGCCGTTTTTAATGTGGGGTAAAAACCAGCGCCCCTAGAAGTAGGCAAAAGGGGGCACTTTGGTTACCAAAAATAATAATTGTCCCAGTATAGAGGGTTTCCCCTCCATTAACTGGTACAAATTATCTTCAGTGCAGCATCTGCAGAACAGATGGTATTTATTTGCTCCCCCACCGAGCAAATTAGGCACAAGGCCGATTTTTAATGTGAGGAGTGAAGGGAGGGGGAAGGGAAAAAGGGGACCAGCCCCCGAGAGGTGGGAAATGGGAGCTGGTTAAAGGTCAAGCATGTGGGGTTGCCCCCACATCTGGTCTTTGCTAGTCATAGCTAGTCATAACTTGCAGTATCTGCCGGAACAGATATTACACTTTGATCCTGGCCAGAAGGCCGAGAACAACAGAAAAAGGTCAAGGTATTTCTTTGCTCCCCCACCGAGCAAATTAGGCACAAGGCCGATTTTTAATGTGAGGAGTGAAGAGGAAATGGGGACCAACTCCCCGGGGAGTAGGGGAGCTGAATAGTGACAATTGGTATGAAGGGGTTTCCCTACATTGACCCAGGTCTTATATGTGGGGCTTCCCCCACATATTGTCTTTGCTTGCAGTATCTGCCGGAACAGATGGTATTTATTTGCTCCCCCACCGAGCAAATTAGGCGCAAGGCCGATTTTTAAAGTGAGGAGTGAAGGGGAAATGGGGACCAACTCCCCGGGGAGTAGGGGAGCTGGATAGTGACAATTGGTATGAAGGGTTGCCCCTACATTGACCAAGGTCTTATATGTGGAGTTGCCCCCACATATGGTCTTTGCTTGCAGTATCTGCCGGAACAAATACTACACTTTGATCCCAGCCCGAAGGCCAAGAACAACAGAAAAAAGGCAAGCTTCTTTTCTATTTATAAAACAATAAAAAGAATATGCTGTTTTCATAACCGTAGTTATAGGTTGCAAATTTCAGATCTACAGGTTCGACACTAAAAAAAACCCTACTCATAACTGTATTAATTTTCTATCTGGAACAGTATCATGGCGTCCTAACTTGTAATGAACTCGGGAAGCTTTCCGCGTTGCAGTTACAGATTCACCATTCTCTAAAAACAACGTTTCTATAGTAAAGGCATGATGTATACCAGTCCAAAACATATGGATTGATGACGGTTCCTGAAAATTATAGCAAGTTATTAGCAAAATGAAAACATTATTGACACTTGCATGGGTTCATTAGCAGTATATACGGATGAAACGATAAAGTTGTCGCCCTGAAGAAAACAACATTACAGATTTATTTTAAAACTTTTATTGAAAAAATCAACTCAGGTAACTTGACTATGTAAGAGAGCTGACATCTATTCAATGTAGCCACCTTCAGCCTCAACGCGGGTCCAGAACTGGGAGCATGCCTTTTCCATAAACGCCAGCAAGAGCCTGGTGAATACTCGGCGGATGACGGTGATCAGCCTATCTTTGCCGTTGTGGGAAGTCATGTTCGTGATGTTCTCGACGTATGACTAAACGAAATAGTCCAGTGGGGTCAGAGCGGGAGAGGAGGGGATTCAGTGAGAGAATTGTATGAAGTCGTAGCGCTAGGTCTGAAGCCGAGCCAGTGTCTGTTTGGACTTGTGGGCCGGCACCGAGTCCTGCTGCCACATCTAGGGGTTGCCAGCGGCAATCTGAATGCTTCAGCACATCTAAGTACACTTTGGTGCTGAATTTCAAATCAACTTTGAAGATGTGAGGTGGCAAGATGTGGCCCTCACTTGAAACCACACCAAAAGACCATAACCCTGGATAGAAACTTTGCTTTCCTCGCCCTGTGCACGTCGCTGTTCTTCGTGGCAATCCAGCAATGCATTTTGATGGTGCTCGCAATGGTCCTGTTGTAAAAACTTGGATCGGTAGAGAGCGTGAGTTGTACAGCGGCGCATCTCCTATCTCGCTGGTTGAACATTATGTCACTTTCAAACATGATGGAAGGCTCCTATCGTTCTTGGAATATGTTCCCAACTAGGCGACTAGTACATGGTCAGCAAAATAAAATAAAAAATATTTTTTTTTAAAAAAAAACGGGTTCCATCCAACGGAAATGAACTCATGTTTTCTAGGGTGACAATTGCATCTTTCCACCTTGTAGTTGAAAGTTTGAAATGTGGAAGGCATTTCTGCAGCACCTTTTATATATGCATGTGTGTGGGTATTTTATTTTAATAAGAAGCGTTTGGTACTCTAGGAAAGCCACGGCGAGACAGTGAAGTCTGAAGTTTTTCCCATTTCATTCTTTTAGTTTCTTTGAGACGTCACTTTGAAACTTCAAGTAATTTTTAAAATTTAAAAATGCATAGCCATATATAAGCATACAAACTCATGCTATTTCTTATATATATGCATATTTAATTTGTGAATGGGGTTTATGTCAATATTATTCAATGTTAGTACTCAATTTCCCAGTTGTTAACTATTCTGTACATTTGTTAAATTAAGATTCGTCTTCCTGCCTTGATTAATAATGTCCAAACTCTGCTTTTATTTTGTATCTTGGAGATCTTGCTTTTTTTTTTTATTTATTTTTTATTTATTTATTTATTTATTTATTTATTTTGCCAGTATCGTCATTAGTCTTTTGTGATAGGGTGGGTTGACGGGTGGATTGAGGTTGGTTTCCGCGTGCGGGTTAGGTTCGGGCTAAATGGATTGTTGTTGTGTGTCGAGTGTAATACTAAAAATGTCGGACGGACCAACGCGATGCGCTTTTCTTTGCCTATCGACAAGTCGAGTTGGTCCCGTTGGTGTTTTTTTAAAAGGCGATTGGAAACCACAAATCTATAATCGGGTGGAGGTTGGGAGACGCACATCCACACCCAACACCGAAAACCTAACACCTAACCTCCGCCACAGGTATGCATAAATATATGTGTTTATATGCACACGCATGTGCACGCGTAAATACAGACAGGTATCCGTACATACACGCATATATATATATATATATATATATATATATATATATATACATATATATATATATATATACATATATATATATATATATATATTAATGATGAGAGGAGTTCAATATATTTCCCGATTTCGATGCAAGTACTGATTCTGTATAAATTCGCGATTCCGATACAATTACCGATTCCGATTCCAAATCTTTATAAATCTCTAAATATTTAACTATAAAAGTGTTATTTTGTCTCGATTACTGTAAAAACATATTAAATGAACCTATATTTTCTCAAACGTAAAAACACTCTAGTGATTTTAGTCTTACTCTTTAAATCAATACATATTTAGTATGTTATTATTAGTACAAGCAGCGAACGATGTGTCTTAAGCCAAAATCAAATAAAAAAAAAAATAATTTAAGGAATCGGTTTTGGCATCCGGAAATAGGCTCAAATTCTTCCGATTCCGATACCAAAAAGCTCCGATATTTCCGATTCCATATTCCGATTCTGATAATCCGTCCCAACACTAGGATATATATATATATATATATATATATATATATATATATATATATATATATATATATATATATATATATATATATATATGGCGATTAAGCTACACTGAATATTCCGCGTTTCATCCACTCTAGGATTCCTCAGGCTTATGCGCGGATTCTGTGGTTGTTTATCGTTTTTATATGGTCCCTTTTCTATTGAGGATTTAGTTAGCCAATCAGCTTTCTAGTATCCACCGCGCCCCTTCCTATCAGTCAATGGGTATGCATTTTATCGGACAAAGGATTTGTTTTGTCCGATAAAATGCAATAGAAAAGGGACCATATAAAAACGATAAACAACCACAGAATTCGCGCATAAGCCTGAAGAATCCTAGAGTGGATGAAACGCCGAATATTCAGTGTAGCTTAATCGCCATATATATTTTATAAATTACTAACTAGCTCTACCTACGTATTAAACACTTTTGAAGTAAATACTTAAAGTTTACGCATAAATCTATACTTTCGTATATTAATTTTATGTGAGTAAATGAAGTAGTTATATATATATATATATATATATATATATATATATATATATATATATATATATATATATATATTAGTGGTCTGGCAAGGTCACAGGAGAGACAATCGAAGCAGCAAAACTTTAGTTGCCTGCCAGGACACTCTATATACAATTTTTGGCAAATCTAAGCATATTTTATTGGTTTGAAAATATTGTTGTTTTTACTAATTGTCATTAAATTTTAGCCATAGAATAGCATTATTATCTTCAAACAGCTTGCAAATTTTCATGTAGTTTCGTCCCGTAGAACCAAGACATGAGCATTTCACTATTCGGTTTGGCTATAAGTATAGATATATTCATATATATACCAACTTTTTGGCAAGTTTGTGAGTTCCAAATCCCAGCGACTATTCATCAGAATTTTACAAATGAATACTCGTAGAAAAGGTAATAACGTTAATGTGACATTTGCCCTTAAGGTTGCACATGAAGGGGGTCATTCATACTCTAGAGCGTATTTTTGGCACTTTTTACAGCCGTAAAATGTTTAAATCATAGTCATTTGTTTTCCTAGTTTTGCATATAATTTACAAAATATACAATATTTCCCAAACACCTCTGACCTTGAGGGAACCAAAATCTCTGATCTTGATGGAACCAAAGCCTCTGACCTTGATGGAACCAAAACCTCTGACCTTGATGGAAGGGAGACTAAAACTTGCTGTTTCGGTTTAAATCTGAAATAACAGCAAAGGGAAACTTGATTCCAAATATTTCTCATATGTTTTATCTCCCCCCTTTGGATTAAAACAAAAAGTAAATTTCATAGTTTATAAAGATTATTTGATACTGGAGATATTCATAATCGTACCTTATTTCCAAAAGAGGGGAGATATAACATATGAGAAATATTTGGAATCAAGTCTTCCTCTGCTGTTATTTAAGATCATTTGAAACCATAGCAGCAAATTTTATTTATCCCATCCATCAAGGCCAGTTTTGGGTATATATATATATATATATATATATATATATATATATATATATACAGGCGGCAAAAAGAGAGTCCGCCCTTGTAATTTTTTCAAAACCTGCGAATTTAAGCTAAATTCAATGTAACTGTTTAAATAAACTATACCTCATTCGATTGGCCTTATATTCTTCTATAATTGTACCTTTTTATGTTTGACTTTGAATTGAAATATTCTAGTGTTCACGTCAATTAAAAAAAAAACTTCAAATTGAGGAGGCAAAAAGAAAGTCCGCACAATGGAAAATTGTTATGTAAATGTAACTTTAGGACATTAATGCAACGCAAATACAACAGGAACACAATGAACTAATTAATATTTGGTAGCATAGTCCTTCTGCAATTTGACAGCTTGCAATCTTTTGTAAATTCCTTGAATTAGACTGCAGCAAACTTCTGGGAAAGGGCATCCAACTTTTCTTTAATTTTTGTCCAAAGTTCTTCCAAATTTGAAATTCTATCATTGCGTAACTGTTGTTTGATGTAATGCCATATGTTTTCGATAGGACTGAGATCTGGAGATTGTGCAGGCCAATCCAAACACGGAATATCTTGCTCTTCCAGAAACCACTTGATAGTGCTAGCTATTTGAATGGGAGCATTATCCTGCATGAAGATGGGATTATCATCCAAGTTCCGACTAAAGTAGGGTAGAAAATATACATATATATATATATTTATATATATATATATATATATATATATATGTGTGTGTGTGTGTGTGTGTTTATATATATATGTATATATGTATATATATATATGTATATATAAGTATATATATGCATATATATATATATATATATATATATATATAAAACACCTACATACCTACATATACACATACACATACACACATATATTTATATGTTCTACCCTACACGTATATATATATATATATATATATATATATATATATATATATATATATATATATATATACTTATAGGGTGTCCCAATAAAATGTTTACACTCTTTAAATTATCTTAACTTGCTAGAGATGTTTCGGAATGAAGAATGGCATTTCTCCACTATCATTATGATGTAAGAGCATATCTTGATAGTCACTTGCGAAACACAAAATCGAGTACACTCAACATCAAGTACACTCAACATCGTCTAACCATCAACGCTTACCCTGTGAACTCAGAGTATGGTAAATTCCCATATGTACAAAACAAAATCGCTGGAAAAACAAAAATACTCTTATTAAGGGCAAGGATGATGAGTACACGTTGGATAAAATGATGGTTAAAATTATTACGAACTTGCCAGGATTCGAACCTGGAATCTTCTGATCCGGAGTAAGACGCGTTATCCATTGCGCCACAAGTCCGTGTGCGGAAAAATGTTACCGCGACCTTATAGAAACAGTGCTAAAATCTGTTGTCATGGGCAGATAATTTTTCGACAAAAACGAAACTACCCCAAAACCCTTATTTCGAGCTTTTTGAGTGACTCGGCGTTGTTCGTTACGAACCATATATAGATATAGGCAATCTAGAGACTCACACCTTTCAGAGGTAAAAAGAATTATTCAATTCGGTACATCTGTTCGAAAGTTTTATTGGTATATATACACACACACACATATAAATAAATAAATAAATAAACATTTAGAATTTTATTAATAGTATAGATGAACGATTCTGAGAGCTGCCCAAATGCTTTAAAAGCCAGATTTTTCTTTAATGAACGAGTTGAGCCCAGTTGGCCCGAGTCTATGGATGTTGTAGCTGGCCCCTTTCTCGGCAACACCTCTTTCCACCTTCTCAAACACACGAACACACAGATACACACAAAACTCATCGACATTATCGTCTGCCGATCTGTTAAACTTTATTTATTGAAATATTTCCAAACCTTATCACTAAACTATTTTCTATTATGATCAACAAAAGAACATTGACTCTCATAAAAAAAAACTTTTAAGGAATTATAAAATATTAAAATAAGCAGATCCAGACTTCTAAAGTCTCAGCTAAGGAACTCCCCTTTTCTTACAAAAACTATAAAAATGTTCACGAACATTCTGTGTTTTCCAATTCCTTTCATCTTATACATATATAAATTATCTCTTTTGTGAAAATATGCTTTCTTAACGCATCATTTTGTTTTGTTTACCGTATGAAAATATCTCTCGTTTTTCTCAAATTTGAATATAAAACCTGCAAATAAATTTCACTGAAAATATTTCTCTGATTCCGGCTCATCCCAAAATATTGTTCCTTAAAAAAACAACCTAAACTAAAAACCATCCCACACCGGGATGAACACATTCCTAAAAACTAATAACCGTATCCCAATATAACTATACTATCTATCTATTTATCTCTCTCTCTCTCTCTCTCTCTCTCTCTATATATATATATATATATATATATATATATATATATATATATATATATATATATATACTAGCGAAGAGGGGAGCTCGGTCTAACCCGGTCTTGCCTGGCCGTAAAATACGTAAAAAAATATATTCTGATTTGTCCAGATTTCATATATATTATTATAGAGTCGTGATTTCAAAAATACAAAAAAGTATTTGGGCGCTATCAACTAGGATCGAAACCGAAAGCAAAACTACAGTATTCAAAGCTGGTGACGTTACCACTGTACCAATGGGACGCCCATATAAACTGATTAAAAATTAAAAAATTAAAATGAATGTACAAAATGTATAACGGTATTGTTTTTCAATTTTGATCCCTTTTGGACCATTAAAACCATTTTAACTGGCTAAAGGCTCATAAAAGAACGGTTCATAAAAAATCGCAATCATTTGAGGCCTCTAGCGCTGCTGTGCGACGTTTCGTATCGGAAAAGATAGTCTGAAAATATGAAGACAAACAGACAGACATATAGCCTTTTATATATTAGATTTTCTTTACTTTCCTGCCAGGCAATATATGCGTTAAGCCCGCAACTAAATATAAGCTAGAGCGCCTACAATCAACAAGGCCCTACACAAAAAAATCAACCACCTACTTTTCACGAATGAATGCCAGCTCAGATGTAAACTTAAGTCGACTTTTGCAGGTCGTATTTAACTTTTCCAGGGATATAGGAATTAAGTTTGGTTTGGTCAAATATGTTAACTGCTCCATACGAGCTGTAAGAAAAGTTCAAACGAAAAACATATAGCTTGATAAAAACACTGAGATCAAGAACGTAGAAGAGAAGGAACAACACACATACTTTTGCATATCATAGAACTTTTCGATACAACATCTAGATGAGATGAAAAAATTGGCTGTGAATGTATACGCCGTGTAAATAAAATCTGAAAAACAGTGTTTTCGCACAAAAACAAGATAACTGCCATTAATCGACTCGCCACGTCTGTGGTAACATACAGTTTGTCATTTTTGAATGGCCACATAAATAGACTAGAAAGTAAAACGCGGGAAATGTTTATACTCTACAGAACAACGTACAGAAACCAGTATATATCTAGGCAGAATTTGCAAGAAGATAGTAGTTCCTCAGAAATCGACCATCTGCATCATGCTACTATTGTGTTTCATCGGAAAATATCTTTCAAACTCCCTAAATCCAAACTTCAAAATGGTACGCCTTCATCACAAAACAGGAGCCAGCAGAACCACCTTCATCCCAGAAATGGCCAAATATTTGGAACTAGATTGTGTTACTAACACAGTAAGACAATCTGAGCCAGAATCAGAAAACATGTCTTACGCATATAGTCCTCAAAAAAGCACTGACACCATCCATTTAAAATAACTGGAAGAATGGGCCACACAACAGAGTGCCAAGTATTTTCTGGGTGAGTTCTATTATAAAATAGTCCCTCCGTAGACTTTAGATTCGATTAATTCTGAAGCTAAACTTTTACTGACTTCTATGAATATTCATAAATTCACTGAAATAATTTCTCCGGGTACCCCTAGATTCACCCTCAAGTATCATAAACGTAATTTCTATGACAACCCCTCCATCAGATTGATCTGCCCATCGAACTCTGACTTAGGTGCTGTAAGCAAACATCTCTTAGATAGAATAATCCCTTCTATTAAAGAAAAAGTAAGTTTCCCTCTTTGGCTAAATTCAGATTCCGTAATTAATTGGTTTGTCTCCCTTAAAAATAAACACCTCCTTAACTTCATAACCTTTGCCATCCAAAATTATTATCAATCAATTTCTTCGATCCTTTTAAATAAGGCTCTAATCTTTGCTAAAAGAAATTCTGATTAATTAATTTAGAAATTACATTAATTCTTCTAGCGAGAAAGTCCCTTATAAAAGTTAACAATAAGCTTTGGACTAGAAAGGATACCCTGATAATTTTGACATCTAGATGGGTGCTTCTGACTCTGCATATGTTACCTATTTAGTGGGACTCTTCTTACTGAAAGAAATTAAATACGACTTTAAACATATCCATGGAGACCTTTATAGAGATGATGCCCTTTTTACTACAACAGCCAGGCCAAGAGAGTACAACAAAACAATTAAAAAATTACATAACTTCTTTAATAACTTTGGCCTTTCTATAATCATCGAACCAAACAAAAAAAAAACTCCAAATTTTCTAGATGGTTCACTTAATCTAAACACCGAAACTCATAGCCGCTATTTATAGTACCATCCGTCTCTAGAAGAATGTCTACTCTTTCTGCTGATAAAAAACTTTTAATCAAAATGCTACTTTCTTCAATAATGCTTTAAGGAACTCAGGACACAAGGAAAAGATTAAATACAACCATTATGCTCCTCCTGTATGCCGCCTTAAATCTGTAACCACACACAATATGACTCGTAAGAAACCACTTCAAATATCAAGATCTTCCGCTATCAATAACAATGAACCAGTCTACATATATAATCCAAATCAAAATACTAATCGTAATACCTCTAACCCACCCAGTCGCATCAGGAGAAAGAAAAGTTTTTGGTTTAATCCTCCATTTAGCGTAAATGTCAAAACTAATATACCCAAGGGATTCTTTAACATTGTACAAAACTCTTGCAAATACCCACACCCATATAGTTTATTTTCAATAAAAACTCAATTAGGATTTCTTATTCAACAATGCCCAATTCAGCACAAATAATCTTAACATCTAATAACAAAAAAATTAAATCAGACCAAAAAATCCCTTTCCCAATTAAACCCAAAACTAACTGTAATTATAATAACAAACATCTTTGCCCACTCAATAATGATTGCATCCATAAAGATATTATATATTCATGCACAATTACTGAGCTCCCACGCAATCCTCCCATAACATACACTAATATTTCGACTTCAAGTTATCCTTCTTCCCATCCTCAATCTGATATAGTTACTAATCCAATACATCATGCGAGCAGCCCTTCCATCTACAATCATACAACTAGCAATAATAATAATGATAATAATAATAATAATAATAATGAGAATAATGATATTTCTCCTAACAGCCATCCTAACACTAACAACACTCATTATCCCCTCCAAAATAGTCCTCATACGATCATTGTCCCACCATTTGTTGAACACTATGAACAAAATTCAAACTATTTAACTAATACCAATCAGAAAATTAATATTAATATCAAACGTCGAGCTTTTAATAAAGTACATACATATATCGGCGCTACTTCAACATTAATTAAGAAAAGAATATCAAACCACATTTCTTCCTTTAACAACCATAATTCTAATAATAACCAAGGACCTTCTCTAACCACTTTAATTTAAAAACTTAACTCTAATAATATCCCCTTCTCAATCAAATGGACTATCATAAAAAAGTTAAGTCTTATACTCCAGGCTCTAAGTCATGTCGCCTCTGCACAACCGAAGCTATAACTATAGTTACTTCCCCTCAAAGAAACAATATAATAAATTCTAAAAACGAACTGATCTCTTTCTGTAAACATAAGTCCAAATTTAATCATGGTAATTTTGGAATTATATGGCTATTACTTTAACCTTTCAGATATATATAATTTTTCTTTAACATTATCATTTCTTCTACATACTTTCTTAATAATTTATAACTTTATAATCCTTTATTTTAATTCATTTCTTCTTTGTTTGGCCGTTTTTTTATCTGCAACTTCCGTTTTAGTCTTTAAATATTCCTATCTATCTAATATATCATATATATATATATATATATATATATATATACATATATATAATTATTCATAATCATGAAATACAATAAATTTACTGAAAAATCTACTAAATCTTTTTACCAAAACTTCCATTACAGGATTTAGCATACACTTTCGATTTGAAATTCAATATCCTTTTTTGCTGCATCAATATACAATTTCGCTTATTCTATGTAACTAAAATGATTTAGAAACTTTAAAAAGATTTAATTTTCTATGCTTATGACCTTTAGCAAATCAGATGCAAACCTTTTACAATATTTGCTAATATTTTTCCTCCGAGGAGATGTATAAACATCGAAAACTCATGGGTTAAGGAAATATATTTTACTATACTGTATTCTTTGTCTTGCATACAATAAAATTTCTATATGCAAAATTTATCTTATTCGAATCACAAATTTATAAATTCTGATATATATATACCTACAAAACGGAACTGATAAACCTGACATAGGTATAGAGGACAAAAGGGAGAAAGAAGCAACCTTATTAGAAGTTAGTGTTCTAGATTTGGTGGGTTAAATAGAACTGAGAGGAGAAAAGAAACGAAATTACCGATGTATTACGTTTTATATAAATAGGAATTGGAATCTTAGCCTAAATCAAAACGCGGATTCCACGAACAAAGCTTCTTTCTTAGAACTGCATGCCTGTGGAACTCTGTTCCATTTGCCTGCTTCCCACCTGACTACAACTTGGATGTGTTCAAGTCCAACGTTAACAAATTCCTAATGAACCGCCCCCTAAAGTAAACACTTCATCAAATCTCCACACTAACGTAATGTACTTGCAATAACCCTTATCCCTGAGTGGCTTCCGGGCCTTGATAAGTGGTGATCACTGTGTAAAAAAAAAATCTTAGGAAGATTTCTATCATTTCAGTAATTATAACAGAAAATGGATTCACGAAAAATAATTTCAAAAACTACCACGCAAATATACCCTGTGAACCAAGTTTCAAACAATTTTACTTAAAAGGGAGCTTAAAAAATATTTCCGCTGAAATGTATGAGATAGTGTGTACAAGTCTGGCATAAGGCTGATATACTATATTTTTTCAAAGAATCGACGTTTCGCTTATCCTATTTAGTAGATAGTGTACCTGTAACTATTTAGAGCATTATAAGTGAAAACAAGATCCAAGCATTTTTACACACTTAACTCTACAAATTTACTATCAGACCATGTGTGGAGGCATTATACTGTTACAACAACTTCTGAAAGGCCATAGGAAGTCCTGTTCGTGAACGTGTCAATGACCCTCATTACAGGTACTTTTATTTTTTTCAATTGTTTCAAAATAACAGCATCTAAGGTTTTCCTTGAGCTTGAAGAATAACAAAAAGTCACTAGGAGCAAGCAAGGCCTGAACAATAGGGACAATACCAGTTTGGTGATCATTTGGGAATTCTAGGTGCTGTGTGTACTCTTCACTTTTCGAGGCATAGTTTCCAATCGTCCTGAAGCTCCACTTGCCACTGGTATTAAACAATGCCGACTAAGGAAAGTGCCGTGGGGGGGCGCAAAAATTCCATGCGCAGGCATCTTTACAATGGAGATCCATAGTCCAGCAAGACTGAAGGGAGCTACCATGCATATATTTTCGCTATTTTTTATTTATTTGGAACGAAGGAATACAAAAGGTATTTAAAATAAAACACAAAATATATTTGTATAAAAGAACCAATTTTACAACGATGTTCCACAGGGATTAAAGGTATGTGCGTGTGTGTGTGTGTGTTTGTGTGTGTTTGTGTGTGTGTGTGTGTGTATGAGTGTGTGTGTGTACGGTTAGAAGAAAGAGTATAACAAATGGGGTGAAGATATATTCACGTATCACTACATATACTTTCCAGCATTTTAATACGAAACGGCCCGTAACTTGGTTGGTCCTGTGGCCTTGCTAATAATCGAGTGGGAACCATTACATGTAGGAAGTTGAACGTCCTGTGTATACCAGGCATGTCAAACGCACTGCCCGCGGACTGCATGTGTTATGTAAAAAGGGGCAGACCCCAGTAATTAAATAGATAAGTTGAAAAGGATATTTGGAAAAGGTTAGTATCGACCCCCCCCCAAAAAAAGAATACATATTGAAATCCTAGGAATGCAGGACGATTGCCATTGTTGCTGCAAATAACTAAATATTATTTATGTCAGAGATAGATATTTATTTTAAGAATGCGGTCGCTTGTCCATTCTTTAAGAAATAACCGGATATTAAATATGTCAGTTAAAAGAATGGACAATACGAGTTTAGAAATAATAATTAACAAATAGGTTAAAAACGAAACAATTTAATTTAGGAATGTCTTTATTACTAGAGGTGTGTGGATGCATGTGCAAAGAGCACGTGTAATTCGAAACGTGAGGCGTCACATTGTTTCACCACGCCTGTGACGTCACCACGAAAGAAAATTTCCAATATATTGAGACAGGGTTCGAAGTTAGAGACAGCCACAGTCAGAGATAGATAGATAGATAGATAGAGAGAGAGAGAGAGAGAGAGAGAGGGGGCGAGAGACTCGGAGCTGATGCCCTTGAATGTGAAAGGGGAAGATACAACATTGTAAAGGCTTGAATCACTGATAATCAATCAGCTGATATGAATAAAGAAGCATCTATATATTATATTTGGTAATTGATGATTTGGTAAACTGTTGTTTTCCTCTGTCGTCATTCCACCAAAAGGAAAAGGCGAATGTGTTTTTTTCTACTATCTTCTAAACGAATATTGTATAACTCCCTCTTCCTTTAATGTAAAAAAGAACTGTCTGTCCAGTTCCCATCATCATAAGTGAATTATTCCCCTCTATCAGTGTTCAGAAGAACTGTTGCATAAATGTTTCAGCTCCGTATTATGATATGATAAAAGATGTATCATCACAGTAGTCGTGATGTAAACAGTATATAGATGACGTCCTCATCCTCTCTTCTGAGTCCTCGTTATATACTGTCTCAATATGTGCCCGACTATTCAACACATGCGGCCCATCATAGACACGCTTGCGGCCAACACAAATGATCTTGCTTTGTTTTTCAAAACTCATTAGCAGGGGTATGGTACGTTTCGGCGTAGTAGAAGTGGGAGGAGATAATGTTCACTCAAGGCAAGTCTTATAAAAACATAACTAAACATTGGAGCTATTAGTCTATATTTTTTATGTATTAAAATTAAAACAGTTTCCTCATTCTAATTTGTAGTTTTTACATTTTAATATGATAATATTTCATCGCATGGGCGCTACTATCATTTATTTAAACTGACTAAGAGTTATATTTAACTTTTAAGATTACTTCCCTTTGAAAAGTCGGTGAAAACTATTTTTCCAGCTGTCACTATAAAAGAAAATTATTTTATTTGACAATTTATAAAAAATTAAGTCTATTTAATTACACTTTTTGTAAATTAAGCGTTGAGCTACTTATTGTTCATTAATTTTTTTTTTCAGGTGAGTACTTTTTGAATTTATTTAGATATTTTAATTTTGAACTTAGGTTTTGAATTTAGTGATGAAATTCGTTATTTTTTTTTCACTCTTTTTAAACAATTTGTTCCAAAAAGCATATTATTCTCTTTAACTGTTTTATTATTTAATGACTTTCATGTTTACTGGTTTTATTTAAAAAATATGGGCTCGAAATTCATTTTTTTAGATAGGGTTTAAAAATCACTAAACAATATGAGTAATTCACTATCCAAAATTTTAAAATGATCAAAATTTATTGAATTGTTAAAGTGAAATAGTAAACATATGCATGCACGACAACAAATTTACCTAAAACTTAAACTAAATAAATAAGGATACAATGAAATAATAAAAAAAAAAAAAAATAATAATAATAATAATAATAATAATAATAATAATAATAATAATAATTAATAAACAAATAAACATGTTTACTGGTTTTATTTTAAAAAATATGGGCTCAAAATTCATTTTTTTTCAGATAGGTTTAAAAGTCTCTAAACAAAATGAGAAATTTTAAAATCCTCAAAATTTATTGATTTGTTAAAGTGAAATAGTAAACATATGCGTGCACGACAAAATTTTTACCTTAAACTAAATAAATAAAGATACAATGAAATAACAAGACTAAATGTAATAATAATAATAATAATAATAATAATAATAATAATAATAATAATAATGATAGTAATAATAATAATAATAATTAATAAATAAACAAATAAACTAACTAATATAAGCGAAAATATAAGCGGACATATTTGAACACTTGATGATTAAAACTAACTCATGCATTAACATCAGGAAAAGATGGTTGTATTTCCTCCAAAAACGAACAAAGATACGGGTGTAATACAGAGCAAATAACCTCTGCCTAATTAATGGCCGTATCAGTTGCGATGAAGAAGTGAACACCAAAGTATCTAATGAACGAAATAACGAACTCAGCATCTCGTGAAAACACATAAAATATAAATTCCATGCTATAGCTTTTCGAACCATCACGGGGATAAAATGCGAAAAATCTGTCTAGCTTAATTACTATACACTGCGTGTGAAATTATTAACGATATAACATTTTTTTACCAGTTTCAGAAACTTACCGGTAGTTTCGTATCAAAAGCTTCGGAAACGTTGGTAATGCTGAGCTGCGCGTACTTGGAAATTTTCGTACTGTTCCGCGCAATGTAAGCAGATTGCCATCGTAATTGCTGAAGCCACTGTATTTGAGGTGTGTCAAATTATTAACAAGGCAGTTTGTTTCGTCAATGAAACGGGTCGTAAAGGATTGGATTGAGTAGTTCTGAAAAGAGTACTATTACAGAACAACTAGCAAAAGGTAAAACTACCCTCGATATATCGAAAATGATAGGAACGTACCATCAAACTGTGAAGGACTTTGACAAGGACCCTACAAAAGTTACGTAAGAGAGCTGATAAAGATAAATCTAGAGTCGTTTCACTCCGTTCTCTACTACAAATTAAACGTGAAGTTGTTAAGAACCCTGGGCAGACAAGTCGAGAAGTCTTTGACCAAGCCGGATTGGAGAATGTCTCGAAAAGTACTCGATGTTGCCTTCTGAAAGAAGTTGCGAAGTCTGTTAAGCCTGTGACAAAGGCCTGCATTAAAGCAACATCACATACACAACCGATTGAAATGGGCAGAGGACAACATGAAAACAGAGTTTTCCAAAGTTTTGTTTACGGATGAAGTGCGTGTCACTCTTGATGGCCTAGAAAGCTGGAGCAAAGGAGGGGTCCTAGATAGACGACATCGTCTACAGCGTTTAAGGCGCCAACATGGTTGTGATGGGATAATGATTTGGACTGGGATTATCGGGGGTACTTTAGTTGGCCCATGGAGAGTCAAATGCTTACATAGCTTTTTCGAAGGAACACTTTAAAACAAAGATTTAAACACTTTTAAGCAAAGGTTGACGTTCAGAAGGACCATTATTTTTATGCAGGATGATATTCCGTCGCATGCAGCAAACAAAAGGAAAAAGTATTTGCAACAACTGGGGGTTTCTGAGCTACGGAAGATGGAATGGACTGCGAATTCACCAGATTTGAACCCAATTGAGAACTTTTGGAGTATCATGAAGCGACGCCTCTATGCAAGTGGACGTTAATTTAAGAGCAAAGATGGGTTGTGGGATGCTCTCCAAGAGGTATTGCGAGGAATAACTGTTGACAAATCACAAATTTGACCAATTCTGTGGACCAATGTATTTTACAAGTTATTTATAAAAAATGATCGCATATCTCCTACTAATTATGTTAACTTAGAGATTGATATGTAGTTATTGTGTTGTAAGCATTTTTCCTAGTTCATTTAATGTTTGAAAATTATTTAAATAAACAAGTTATGGATATCTTGTGTTTTATTTTTCTCAACCTCATTAATAACTTGACACACTGAAATCAACAGATATTCCTATCTTCTGCCATAGTTTCGCTATTACTGCTTTAAATACTTTTATTTTCTGACTGGAGTGGCTAAATAGTATTGTGATCACTTTCTCAAAGTTTCATGGATTTTTATCCACTCGTTACTTAAGTGAAAGTGTCTCTGTATGTGTCTGTGTGTGTACATTTCCCTACCAAACTACTCTGTTAATTTTCAGTCTACAGACTCGGGATTTTACATTAATGGTAGTGGGATTTGCAAAGATCTTTGTATTCGGGTTTCGGCCAGAAATTTAGCTGTCAAGAGGTCCAAGTTATATATATATATATATATATATATATATATATATATATATATATATATATAATCTGATGTTATTGTTTTCCGGAGGTTTAGTAACCAATGGTGTTAAACGAGGTTAATACAAGAGTGCTTAATACCGACGGAGAGCAGGGCATACTTTTTATTTGTTTTTACATAAGCAGTAATATGTTGCTACACAGCCATAAGCATGTTTCCCGCAGCAAGTTACCAGATATTTGAGACCTGTTCAGGCGATACAGTTTGCAATGAAAATAACTAGTCTTCTTCGTCACAAGGATTTAATATCAGGAGGTTTGTCAAATTGTGTGGAAAATAAGATTTGGTGGTATTTGTCAATAAAACCCAATAGAGTTGCGGATTTCAGTCTGCAGTTCGATAAAAAAAAATGAAAGTGTGGTTAAATGTCAAGATAGACATAATGGAAGACTAAAAAATAAGGTACTGACATGCGTGTGTGATAGCCGCCTAAAATCTTTATATATATTCGAATACCTATTTTCTAGTCTTCTATTACCTCTTTCTATTTGTGTGTGAGTATTATATATATATATATATATATATATATATATATATATATATATATATACATAGTCATCCACATACAGTACTGTTTCGCAGGTCATCAGTGCGGCTAGACAGGCAACTACCTCAAGCCAGAATTGAAAACCGACCGTCTGTACGGCAATCAAGGCTCCTAACCATTACGCTATTGGCGGCTGCTGAATGAGTAATGAATTTAACGATGTTTTGTCATCGTCCGAAATACCTCCGCTCGATTTGTTTACACAAAGAGCGTCGCTTATATGCTAATGGTAATTCGTGTATCACTTCTCAATATGCTCAACTCAAGGTGAGGAGCATTATAGTCATCCACATACAGTACTGTTTCGCTGTTTCGCAACTCATCAGTTCGGCTAGACAGGCAACTACCTCAAGCCAGGATTGAAACACACACACACACACACACACACACACACACACATATATATATATATATATATATATATATATATATATATATATATATATATAAAGATTTAGGGCGGCTATCACACATGCATACAAATACCTTTTTTCTAGTTTTCCATCACCTCTATGTCTCTCCCCCCCCTCTCTCTCTCTCTCTCTCTCTCTCTCTCTCTGTCTCTACACACACACACATATATATATACGTATGTGTGTGTGTGTGCGTGTGTGTGTGCGTTGTGTTGTAACACAATAGTAAAAGAAGAAAATCAAGTCTAGGTTGGTTTAACAAACGAAGTGTATTAACATCACAGGTACAAAGGTAGGAATACGGGTATAACTGACTGGAGCTCAGCTAGGCAGTAGAGCACTGTCACTCCTTCTCACTGATGTAGACATTACTGGCATTAAGTATATAGTGCGAACCATTGTAATTTCCCTTATTCATAAAAAGGCCGGTATAACAGTGTGTGTGTGTGTGTGTGTGCGTGTGTGTGTGGAAATTCTTAGTAAAATTATGTATTACAACAAAATTCAGTGTTTGATAAATATTTCTACTTCTCTATCAAACAATAACTTTTGTTGTTATTCTACACCATTTAACTTTATATCATAATGAGCTTTTGTTATCTGTTTGGGATCGTCTTATAAAAATTGAAATGCCGTAGAAATACTGATTGTATGATATTGTAAACATTAAATTCGAATGAATATCAATTTTTATAAGACGATCCCAAACAGATAACAAAAGCTCATTATGGTGTCTTTTACATTTAATAAAAACCCTTTCCAATATTTGCTGATGAGGAAACCTTGTTTAATAAAAAACTATATGTAATAATTATTGTCCGTAACTTGATGTCTACCACAATAAAAACATTGTTTTCCGAAACGATCGTACAAATAATTGATTTTGTTGTTGTTCCTTCTTATGAAACGGATTTTTAATTTAATTATAATTTGATTTTTAAATTGTTAATCACATTACTAAATATATATATATATATATATATATATATATATATATATATATATATATATATATATATATATATATATATATACTAGCATTTCAGCCCGGCATTACCGGGGTGTTTGGATGTGTATGTTGAGCAAAAAAAAAAAAAAGTGGTAGTAGGAATGCAGGCTCGAACCCGTACAGCAAATGAGGAAAAGAACGGGGGGGCGAAAACCTGACGTCTTTGCCGTTACGACCACCGCCAAAACTGATGTGACTCATATTTTAATTAAGGCTAGACAATCTAAAGGAGAGGATAACTTTCAAAAATACCGGCGAAAAAAAGCCACCCCCTGTGGGAAAATGCCTAGTTGAAGGTTAAGATATTAATGCTTTAAGCCCATTTTTTGATATGTCTCGTCTGAAAGGTCGCACTTTAAAACGACACTGATCTTGGTAAAATACGTTGCCTTTGTCGAAAGTTTTTGGCACACATGCAAACATACATACATACATACATTTATATATTGGTAACTGAAAACTTTCGACCCAAACCGATGAAAAAGCTTGCCCTATATCCGAATACCTTTTATATAAAATTTCAAATGTATAGACCAGAAATTGTCTGAGTAATTTGGTAGAGACCGCAGATAATGTAACTTAACAGAAAGATACGGTAATAAAAAATAAAACGCATATTTGCTCTACAACAGTATTGAGCACTTCCTTCAGTTTTTATTAATTACCATCTCCACTATATATATATATATATATATATATATATATATATATATATATATATATATATATATATATATATATACTGAGATCTTCTAGGTTGCTTTTATATTAGCACATTTCCTCAGGTAGAAAGCACTTGATATTTCAAGTGCTGTCCACCTAAAAAATGTACCGACATAAAACTAAAAATAATTAAATGTACTAACATAAAAATTAACAGAAAAAAAACAACAACAGGCAATAGAAAACTCAAGTGGATCTGTTGTTCTTATTCCTAGTAATCTTGTTCCGTCGGAATTACGGCAGGCAATTTAACTGCTTTTCCAACAACGTCTTTGTTGAACTCTAAGCATTTTACTAAACGAGAATAGAGAGAATCGTATAAAGTCTGCTTAGGTAATTCTTGCTTTACTGCCTTGCATTCCATGAAAGGAGATCGACCAACGAGGAAAGAAAGGTAAAATGATAAACCATGTAAAGGAAATAAATGCTAAGATTGTACATAATGCTCGTCTGAGCTCCAATCTATTATCTCACCTCGCCAAACACTCGAGACTATAACCGTGGCCGGAAACTTCGTTGAGGTGTACCGTCAAGCGTTGAACCGTCTCGATTCGCATTTTTTGCGTGCTGACAATGGTTCTGTTTTCATAACTCTGATCGGTACAGCGCATGAGTTGTGAAGCCGTGCATCCCCCCCTCTCTCTCTCTCTTTATATATATATATATATATATATATATATATATATATATATATATATAAAAGTGAAAATGCCTCTCTGTCTGTGTCTATGTCTGTGTGTGTACATTTCCCTACTAAACTACTCTGTCAATTTTTTAGTCTACAGACTAGATACTTGACGTAAGGGGTATTGAGATTTGGGAAACTTTTTAAAATTCGTTTTCGTCCAAAGATTTTGCTGTCAAGGGGTCAAAGTTCAACGATTTTACCTTTAAAAACTTTACCAATCTCTTCCATCAATTTTGGGTCTAAACTTTTGAAATTTTAGATGTAGGTTACTTGGAAATAAATCAAACTTTGTAATTTGATTTGAGCTCAAAACAATAAATGTTAAGGGGTCAAGAGGTTAAGAGGACAAAATTTTGGTCAAAGTCTTTAAAAAGTTGACCTCTGCTGTCCTTACCTTTGACAAGCCAAAATTGTCGCTGATATAGCAGCGTGGACAAGAGTTGTTTTTTTTTTCTGTACAGCTTCAAGCCCACCATTGGCCCATGTAGTGAGTATTGTTGCCACATTTGGGCTGGTGCATCTGCTACTAGTCTCTCCCTCTTTGACAAGGGTTCAAAAGAGAGTCGCTAATCTAATAGGTCCCGTACAACAGCTAGGCTTCAGCCACTGTCCCATCGACGAAATGTTGCATCCCTCTACTTGTTTTACAAGCCCTTGTGCCCCCGTCGACTGAAAAACACTCGACAAACCCACCAACCAGCAAAATACCACCCATGCATAGTAGACATCCCTAGATGTAAGAAAGCCTTCTCCTCTAATAGTTAATTTCCTTAGCACTGCTAGACTTTGGGATTCACTTCCGGGTTCCTGCTTCCTTGGCTGTACTTTCTTTTTTACATAGACATCACCACTTATCAAGGCCCATGGACCACTCGAGGATAAGGGTTTACATGCCAATGTTTAAGTACCCCTTCAGATTATGTCCTAAGTAGTAGCCCTTTACTCCAAAGTGGCACTGTGCCTTGTTTGGGATAAAAATACAATACTACTACTACTACTACTACTACTACTACTACTAATAATAATAATAATAATAATAATAATAATAATAATGATAATGATAATAATAATAATAATAATAATAATAATAATAATAATAATGATGATCTGAAAGCGATATTTCCTATTTGCGAAATATTGCAGACATGATTAAATACAGCTGAAGCCTTACCTATCCTGCACTTCACTTCAAAGTCCACACGGAGTTTTTTTTTTTTTTTTTTTTTTTTGTGGAAATTCCTAATCTTATAAAGACCAATAAAATAATTATTTTAACATTTTTAATTGGATCATTTAAAAATGCCAAGTTTCACTTCCGTATAGCAGTATGGACAAAAGGTTGCTGCTCTAATGTGACCTACTACGCATTTATACGCAGGACCCACACGTTGTATGCAGTCTCCATCGCAATTGAACAGAAGACAAATAATAACTATACTCAATGTTTCTTGCAATAACGGCATTTATTTCCTCATTCTCCCGGCACGCGTGACTTCTCGTTACGGCTGTGACGTCCCCGACGCCTCTAAACCGCTCTTGGGCGTCATATACGTCTATAACGTGCTATTTCTCCTTTTTAAAGTCTTTTTTTTTTCTAACAATGACGTCATGTCGCATTTCGTATACATTTCTTACGCGCGTCCGCGCTCAGTTTCAATAAAATCTTACTTTAGATCTGCAAATGATTTTTTTTTCTTTTATCCTCTCTTAAGTGGTCAAAATCTTATCAGAGGCTGCATGCGTGTTGTAGGCCCCCAACAGACCTCTTCAATCCTCTTCTTTTTGCATGATATCTATTGAAACACTGGAGGTCTCTTCAACCAGAGCCCAATGTTAATTTTTCCCCCTCTACTGGGGAGAGCGACGGTGTTGTTGTCAAGAAAGTTTCTTCCTGCAAACAGCGATAAACCAGTTTTATGTGATAATCGCCATTTTTTATTTTTTTATTTTTTTTATTTTATTTATTTATTTTTTATTTATTCATTTTATCTTATTTTATTTTTATTTTTTTTTGCTGCCCAAGTTTAAGCAATGCAGTGGTCCGGGATAGAAGTCAATGGGACACCGCTATGAGGGAACGCTTCTTGTGTCTAAGACCTTGACACACGTTTGAAGATAACACATGCTTCCGGAACTATCATCAGGTTCAGAAGGACGATTCAGACGAACTCGACACAGCGACTTAGCGATATTACACGTACGCATATGCAATCAGAAACCAAATCTATTTTTTTTTACATAGGCATCACTACTTATCAAGGCCCACACGACACTCGAGGATAAGGGTTAAAGAGTGTACAGTAGTAAATTGGACAATATAATAATCCTTTGTAATGGAAATTCAGTAAATTTTCACCTTAAGTCGAACGGCTCATCAAGAACTTGTTTACGTTGGACTTGAAGATAATCATATTGTAGTCAGCTGGAAAGCAGGCAAATGGAAGATAGTTCCACAGGCGTGCAGTAAATAGAACGAAAAGAGCACTTTTCGGTAGCTGATCATGTTCGTAGAACCATTTAGATTTCCTTAGCTTGTGGGTTGTACTGATTATCTGACAGATAGAATCCTCTACTGTTGGACAAGCAGTTTCAATATCGACATTACTTCGCACTGAACACAGAAACATACTGCTGTTAATCCCTTGACTAACAGTAATTATCATATTTGTTTGGCATAAGAGTAGTTCGAAGACATGCCGACATGTGTCAGAGATCCATTTTGGGTCCGACCGCTTTCCTAATCTTCATAAACAATTTTCTTAGTGATATTCTTGACATTTATGCAGGCGACACAACTATTTATACGGACACCACGAAGATATTTTTCTGATTCTTCAGTCGTAATTTGAGCATTTTGTGCAAGAGGTAAAAATGTTTACTTTTAACGCTTCCCTCTTTTCACTATAAACGCTCGGATCCTCACTTCTCCCCAACCGAAATGAACACTTTGATCCTGACCCGAAGGCCAAGATATTTATTTGCTCCCCCACCGAACAAATTAGGCACAAGGCCAATTTTTAATGTGAGGAGTGAAGAGGAATGGGGACCAACTCCCCGGGGAGCAGGGGAGCTGGATAGTGACAATTGGTATGAAGGGTTGCCCCTACATTAACAAAGGTCTTATATGTGGGATTGCTACCACATATGGTCTTTGCTTGCAGTATCTGCCGGAACAGATACTACACTTTTATCCCAGTCCAAAGGCCAGAACAAGCGATTCGAGTTTTAGTATTAACATGGGTCCGTGCTGTCTTTAAGCCCTTGACTAGCAGAAATTATAATTTCTCTGACAATTACAGTAGCCTGGAGAAATTTGGCCTTTGGGTCAAGATCAAATCACTTTTGTGTAGTATCTTTTCCGGCAGATACTACCATCAAAGACCATATGTGGGGGGGGCAACCCCACATATCAGACCATTGCTCTCAAGCAATCAGTTATTGTTCACTGTAGGGAAACCCCTTCATACCAATTGTCACTATCCAGTTCCTTCACTCCCCACGTTAAAAAACGGCCTTGTGCTTAATTTGCTCAGTGGGGAAGCAAATAAATCCGGCAAGCTTTCGGCTGGACGCCAGCCCCTTGCTCGGGCCAAGTGTAGTATCTGTTCCGGCAAATACTGCAATCAAAGACCATATGTATGGGAAACTCCACATATAAGACCATTGCCCTTGTGGCCATCAGTTATTGGTCAATGTAGAGGAAACCCTTCATACCAATTGTCACCATCCAGCTCCCCTACTCCCCGGGGAGCTGGCCCCTATTTCCCCAATCTTTCCACATTAAAAAACGGCCTTGTGCCTAATTTGCTCAGTGCGGAAGCAAATAAATACAAACTTGGGTTTTTGGCCAAGATCAAAGTGTAGTATCTGTTCTTCAGATGCTGCACTTCAATTTCTTGTTCTCTGTCAGTGGAGGAGAAGTCCTTCACGATTGAAACAATTTTTAACGTTTGTTCTTTTTTTTTCCACGTTAAAAACTACCCTGGTGTCTCTGTCCCATGGGGAGGCATTGTAAATAGGAACAGTAGCCTGGAGATGTGCCGACATGTCGTAGGAAACCATTTTGGGACTGAGCATCATCTTCATAAACGATCTTCTAAATCATATTCCGAAATCATAATATAGACACTAAATTTTCATCTTCATCATTGTAATTGACTTTGAATTTTTTTCTCCAATTCTAATTGATTATCGATACGGGGTTGCATACCCGACTTCGGAAGTAACTATCATTTTCTTACACTGAAGACTGCGTAATCGAGAAACACTTGTATATGTAGATAAAAAATTATAAATATCAAAAATAAAAATATTGTTAGCGTCCCTTTAAAAAACGATACGATCTCTATTGGAATTTATAATAAGCCGATAACCTGGCGTGAAGCGATATCAATCTATGCGTAATGCAATGTTCCGTACTGTATATATCTGTTCATTTGATATAACAGACTTAAAATTATCTTCATTCTCACCTTAATTAATAGTGGTCTGGAGGTTAAATGCCTAACTGCATGATTAAAGGTGACTTTGCAAGTGAATTTGAATCCTTCGACCGACAGAATTAAAGGTGACTCTACAACCTGGTTCGAATTTTTTGACGCACAATAATTATCATTTCCTATACTGAAGATTGCGTAAGCAGTAAATATTAATGTCTTTAATTAAAAATTTTAAATATTTAAAATAAAAGTGTTGTTATCGCTCCCTTGAAAAAAGAGAACTGAATCTCTATGAGAATTGATAACCAGCCGTTAACTTTGCGTGAAGCAATGTTGAGCAGTTTCTGGTCTCGACTCTAAAAACTATGTGACAAATCGTACATACATCCTGCTGATTTGAAATAATATAGTCAGTGAATTCTTTTTTTTTCTTATTTTAATTGTAAGTAACCTTCAGGTTGAATTTTAGATTGCAGATTTAAAGGTGACTTTGCAACGGAAAATTACATAAGCATGAAACACTAATAACTATATGTTAGATTATTTATATCTATGAGGTTGGAAAGAAAGTTCCCGCGGTTTTTAACTTTTAAGTTCAGTTGAACACATATCGGCTCAAAGAGAAATTTATTGATCGAAACAAACACCATCGGAGTAAATACAGTTTTACCAACACAAAACAAGGGTGTTTATGCCAGTAACATAAAAACGTTGCGGTCTGATTGCGATGAAGTCGCTGAAGACATTTTTGATATCGATTAGGTTTTTGGAGCATTTCTTACGACGGAAGTTGTCGAGATGCTTGAAAAAGTGGGAATCGGTGGGTGCAGATTATGGCGGATGAGACCGAGTTTCGTAGCTCAATTTTTTCAACTCCTGCAGTGTCAGTTTACCAACTTGTGGTCGGGCATTGTCTGGAAGAAGAATTGTGGCTTTTGTGTTGACTAATGCTGGGTGCTGTTGAAGTTTCTGATGTATTTCACCCATACGTTTACAGTACTTCCCCGTCGTAATATTGTCGGCTGCATTCAAAAAACTGTAACGAATAAGACCGGTTTGAGACCACAAAACACCCAGTACGAACTTCTTTTGGTGCAACTCTGGCTTTGGGAAGTGTCGTGAACTTCGTCGGCGTGTAACCTCTGAGCTGGGCGTCGCCGGTTGTTGTAAATGAGCTACTTTTCATCATAAGTCACAACCCGGTTGCGAAACATGTCGTTCTTTTTTGTGTAAAAGAAGGGAAGATGACACTTCATAACGGTAGGGGTTTTTTTGTGTGTGTGGGGGGGGGGGTAGTTAAATTCGTAAGACATCTGTTTATCAAATTTTTTAGTCTTTCCGATATCTCTCAAGCGGTTGGAAATCGCCGTATATGTTACGTTTAATTCCTGAAGGAAGTTCTCGAAAAGTGCGTGGATTGGCTCCGACTAAGGCTCTGAATTGATCGTTGTTAACATCCGATGGCCGACCACTACGCTCATCATCTTCAAGACTTTCAACGCCGCCACGAAACTTCTTAAACAACCAGAATTCTGTGGGTTCAGTAGTGGTTGTTGAGCCAAAAGCTTCGTTGAGATCACGAGCTGTTTCAGCAGCTTTTCGGCCTAGCTTGAATTGAAATAAGAAAATTGTGCGAATTGGCCTTATTTTTTCATCTTGTATTTAACGTTCTGAAAAAAAAAGACATAATTGTTTCAAAATCAAAATCATTGCAAGTTAAACGATTAGACACAGCAGAAATTCGCTCTTTAAAATGATGTATAAAGTTAAGGCAAACTTTCATGTCAACTTGATACATAAATAAAGCAGTAAATGTGTGTATGTATGCGTGTGAAAACTACTAGTCACATAACACTGAAATTAACAGGAAATAGTAATCACACACCAAGGATGGTTTATAACGAGTAAAATCTTTGTTTGGATGGATGAATAACGTGTACAGAAATATGTCGACAAGTTGAAATGCAAAATCTTTATTTCAACTTGCTGACTTATTTCTATAACTTTTGCGCATGCAACAATTAATCTATAACTTGAAATGATTTAATTTTGAACTTTTTCTTATGTAACTGTAAATAGCTCAGTGTTATATATTCGTTATCATCGAGGTTATCCTAGAGGGGCACCAAATTGAACTTTTGTTACATAGAATTCTTCATTGGGGTTCTCACTGGGGTTATCATCGTGGGGCGCCATTTACGTTTGGTGTATAACATAAAAATTGATTCCGTGTGCGTATGATTGTCTCTAATATAAATGGTTGTGCGTTTGATTATCATAAAGGGAATCGTGTGTGTGACATGTAATTTCTGAACCTACCTCTGCTTCTTCAAAACGGACCATCTGGAAATTTCTCATCCTGGAGGGAGACTTGATACCTGTTTGACGAAGATTTATCACTCCAAGACGATGAATGTGTTTTATAGTTTTTTTATTTCACTTTCCCCAGATGTCCTGCAGCAGGTGGAAGTGAAATCTGCTTGTGTGGGTTCTTCTTCACACACGTCAGCGTTCGTCTCCCCCCTCCCCAGTTAAGAGGGGGAGACCACGGAAAAACGTCCGTCTTCTTCAAAGCTCAAATCAAATCTCACCGATCTGCTGACCACGTCATACATACGTAATTTGGTCAGCTGACCTTCGGTTCTGGTAAACGTGTCTACCTCCACGTTTACTCTCCTCTCTCTCTCTCTCTCTCTCTCTCTGTAACATCAGGCGATAGGAAACGGGGCTAGACTGCTAAATATTTGGGTTTCGATTCTACCTGAGGGTATCCAAGTCATTTTTTGTTAAACTTTGGAAATCAGTACTATATATTAGGCACAATATAATATCTATATATCTATAAAAGTGAACGTGTCTGTGTGTCTGTCTGTGTGTCTGTGTGTCTGTGTGTCTGTCTGTCTGTGTACATTTCCCTACGCAATAACTCTGTCAATTTTTAGTCTATAGACTCGAAATTTGAAATACCGGGTACTGAGATTTGGGAAAATCGATCTGACGGGTGTCAGCCAGAAATTTGGCTGTTAAGGGGTCAAATTTCAACGATTTGACCTTTAAGAACTCTACTAAACTCCTCCCACAATTTTGGGTCTAGACACTTGAAATTTTAGATATAGGTTCCTTGAACCTGGATCTAACTTAATAAAGTGATTTGAGCCCGAAACTATAAATTTTAAGGGGTCATAATAGGGGTCAAAGTTTTTAAAAAATTAACCATTTTTTTGTTTTTTTGCTTTTTTTGCACAGCATACACCTCCAAACACCCGAGCAACGCCGGGCACCCCTGCTAGTTCAATAGAAAACTGGCTCTGTAATGATAAATCCGACATCTGCATGAATTAAAATATATTTAAGTGTATTTTTCAACCGAGTAAGGCCGGAAACCACATACAAAAAAAACATAGCCCTTGAGGGGCACAGGCTATCTGCAACTTTTGTAGCGAGTTCTTTTTATGGGGTGAGGGTGCTGACCCCACGCCCAACATTCTCAGAAGGTACAGACAACGCCTAGCCTTCCCAAATGGTCACCCATTTGCTACTGGCCAAGCTCAACATTGCTGAACTTCCATGATCTGGCGAGAACCGGTGTGTCAACGTGATTGTGCCGTACGCCGGGCACCACGCTAGTTTAAAATCAAAATTATTGTTAACTGAATCTACGTGACAATTTATATACACCGTAAAGCTATGAGTAAAAATTGTATGGCATGGGATATCTGGACATTTTTTTAAAAATATTTTCACCCCAAACTAGGCAAATTGCCAATTTGGTGTAGGTGGCTACTACCAGGGGCAACAACTACCGGGGTACTATGTAGGGATTTGGGCAGCAAGATGTCGGTTCACGTTACACTTGAACTTCTGCACGTCAGTACAGTTGGGGAAGCAGGGACTTGGAATGGAATTCCAAAGTCTGGCGGCTCTGAGGAAGAAACTATTGGAATAGAAAGATCTTTTACATCTAGGGATCTCTACAGTGTGGGAGTAGGATTTAGCAGCCTGTCGGGTTTGTCGAGGGTGCTCACGTCGTGGGGGCACAAGTGCTTGCAGTTCATCAGAGCATTCACCACTAAAATACTTGTAGAACAGACAGAGGGATGCAACATTTCGTCGATGGGACAGAGGCTGAAGCTTAGATGCCAGTTCAGGGCCTATCAGGTTTGCGACTCTATTTTGAACCTTGTCAAAGAGCGAGAGGCTAGTAGCAGATGCACCAGCCCAGATGTGGCAGCAATACTCTATACATGGGCGAATGGTGGCCTTATAGAGGTACAGGATACTTTCGGGTGTTAGTAGTTTTTTAGCACGGTAGAGAGAGCCCACCTTTTTTGCAGCGGCCCTGGCAATTGTTCCAACTCATGTTTCCTGTGAACCTTATGTCAAGGAGTTTGAAAGATGTACTCTCAGATAAAGAGTTGTTGGCCATTGCTATAGGTGGTAGAGAGGGTTTCTTGTAATTATTGAATGAAACTAGTTTAGTCTTGGCGGCATTGAACGTGACCATCCATTTTTGTCCCCATTCTACTACAGATTGGAGGTCTTCCTCTAGTGTTTCTCTCATTTCTTTAGAAATGTGTTCATTCGTCTTCCTGTCGTGCATGTTATAGAGTGTAGTGTCATCAGCATATATACCCATCTCAGAGGCAATTTTGTCGGGGAGGTCATTTATGACATGGCGTCTAAACCAGCAAATCCCATTTTCATTGGTTAGATTATAGAAGTAGTAAAATCCGAAGTGCATAGAATTAAGGCCGGCGTGTTTCAGAGATCCATTTAGGACGTGATTCTCTTCCTAATCTTCATAAACGATCTTCTAAATATTCTTGGGTCTTTCTTTAACATTTATGCAGATGCCACAACTATTTATACAGACAGTTTGTAGAGAGCCTTTTTTTAAATACTTTTTTATACAGACGCCACAACTATTTATACAGACAGTTTTAAATACGCCACAACTATTTATACAGACAGTTTTAAATACGCCACAACTATTTATACAGACAGTTTTAATACTTTTTTATACAAACGCCACAACTATTTATACAGACGCCACAACTATTTATACAGACAGTTTGTAGAGAGCCTTTTTTTAAATACTTTTTTATACAGACGCCACAACTATTTATACAGACAGTTTTAAATACGCCACAACTATTTATAAAGACAGTTTTAAATACGCCACAACTATTTATACAGACAGTTTTAATACTTTTTTATACAAACGCCACAACTATTTATACAGACGCCACAACTATTTATACAGACAGTTTGTAGAGAGCCTTTTTTTAAATACTTTTTTATACAGACGCCACAACTATTTATACAGACAGTTTTAAATACGCCACAACTATTTATACAGACAGTTTTAATACTTTTTTATACAGACGCCACAACTATTTATACAGACGCCACTACTATTTATACAGACAGTTTGTAGAGAGCCTTTTTTAAAATACTTTTTTATACAGACGCCACAACTATTTATACAGACAGTTTTAAATACGCCACAACTATTTATACAGACAGTTTTAATACTTTTTTATACAAATGCCACAACTATTTATACAGACGCCACTACTATTTATACAGACAGTTTGTAGAGAGCCTTTTTTAAAATACTTTTTTATACAGACGCCACAACTATTTATACAGACAGTTTTAAATACGCCACAACTATTTATACAGACAGTTTTAATACTTTTTTATACAAACGCCACAACTATTTATACAGACGCCACTACTATTTATACAGACAGTTTGTAGAGAGCCTTTTTTAAAATACTTTTTTATACAGACGCCACAACTATTTATACAGCCAGTTTTAAATACGCCACAACTATTTATACAGACAGTTTTAATACTTTTTTATACAGACGCCACAACTATTTATACAGACGCCACAACTATTTATACAGACGCCACAACTATTTATACAGACAGTTTGTAGAGAGATTTTTTTTTAAATATTTTTTTCTTTGGTATTCTATTGAACAAACTTTTGATTTCAATGTGTAAACAAGTCTTTTTAAAATCAACTGTGACGATTTCACGTGTTAGGGGTCACGGAAAATGATACTGAAAAACTTTGTCACCCACTTGAGGGTAGTCTGTTATCGGGCAGCCGTAGGGGGGATTGCCACACATGGACTCCTTAAGCACATCGCCCCGACCCCCAGGGACTAATTATTAGAGATATAACTTTACGCACCCACCCAAAATGCGAAGAAATGCCCCACACGATTACTGATAAAATTATATATATATATATATGTCTGTATATGTGTGTATACATATCAATATATACGTATCTAATTGTATGTATATGTATATATATATGTATATATATATATGTATGTATATATATGTATGTAAATATATATGCTTTTATGTACGTATATATATGTATACATATACAAGCACATACACACACGTACATTGATATAGATACACACACACACAAACACACACACACATATATATAAATGCTATCTATATCAATGTACGTAAGTTTCGAATACACAGCTACTAACCTTATCAATACAAATTTATCGGTTTTTCATGCAAATTGAATTTTGATTGTGCAACTGATATTTTGTACACAGCATTTGAAACTCCGTCATTTCTGGCCAATCAAATGCCACGATTCAAGCTGAAAATTGTCGCCTGCATTAGAGCATTCCTATTGGTGTGTTAAGTAACTCTAGACAGGAAGCACGTATTGTGTTCTTTACGATTGGGTTTCACTGAACAGGATATTTTTTTCGTATCATTTGGATTCTTCCGTTTACTCAACTGGGGTGTTCTTTTACACAACGTTTCGCTCTATGTAGGACCAGTGGCGTAATGGATAAAGGACTTGGTAAAATTCAGTTTTAAAATTGCACTCTTCTTTAGGTTGAAAGGAATTCTACAGAAATAAGCAGGCGCCTCATTGGCCGGTTTGACCGCCCATGGTTTTGTTTGGATCCTTGTTATAATCGCTGACGTTCGTCGGCGACTTTTTTTAGTTTCAGAAAAGACGGTGGTCGATGAAAACGTAAAACTCATTCTCCTTATTTTGAGGCATGAAGCCTCGGGTCCCTTTGTCTACCTGAGACATAATTAATAGCCCTGATGTGTGGTGAAATGTTAGCTTCATTTGGAAACACTTATGCCCGATGTTGAGCGAAATATATCATCATTGGCACTTGTGCTGCTTCTTCGGATGAAATTTTCTCCTTATGCAAGGTGATCAAAAAAAAAAAAAAAAAGAAGCTAAACGGAGGCCATCTAGAACATATGCTGTAGAACGGGGAAAAAAAGGTCAAAGACCCTAGTGTTTTGATGTGATGTTTTGAATATAATAAAATAGTTATGACCAAAGTTTCATTTCATTCGGACAAAACACTAAGACACGGGGCCTAATTAGAGTTGGGGCCCGTTTTTTTTGGGGGGGGGGGTTACCCTGTATATTATTAATGTCTCTTCGAGACGATTATAAAAGTCTACGGTTTGACTCTCCATTGTTTGCCGTCTGGACACAATTCACCGTGAACTCCAGAGACGACTGCATTATTTCATCCTGGAAGGCATCACTTCAAAACCTTCGACCGGCTGCTATAATTCTTCGCACAACATAGAGAACCGTATCCGGCAAGCATCGAAGAAATCCATGAACTATTACCCGTTCCGGGCGTTACTCGCTCTATCGAGCAGATAGCTAAAGATGGTGCATCTTTTTGCAACGTGGGATCATCTTGATTTAATAAAGTTCAGTTGAAATTTAAAGATGAGCCTGTTGTGATTTTTGTTGTCTTTCTTTCATTCTCTCGAGGACAAACCAATGTGGGATTTCTCAGAAGGTGAAATGGTAGACCCTCAATAAGATACGACACTCAAAATGCAATTGATTATTACTAAGAACGTTTACCTAATGGCCAAACGAAATCATGCTCCATCTGTGAATTAAGTAAGGGTTTCCGTTTGTACTTACGTGCTGGTTCCCGAGTTCAACAGAAAGAGTCCCGAGTTCGACAAAAAAAAAAAAACTAAAAAAGGTCGGCATATAACACGATCAGCCGGTTACTGCTGTGTGACCGACCCACGTGTTATACTAAATGTCTTAGAAACGGTTTCATGATGATAGGACGATGGGTCAGTAGTTAGCGTCTGAGTATCAAGACGAAAAGCATACCTGAGATGTTGGATGCGGGTGTGTGGCTCCTTTATTCTCTCAAGATGACATCTTCACTCTGGTGGCATTCTGGTTGGAATCTTCCTTGTCGTAAGGGCCACTTCATTCTTTAATGCAGACATTTATGGCAGACACAAAAACGACGCACGACAAAAAATGCATGTAATATATGAGAAATATAATTAACTATTTATTTTATAAATACCCACAATATATGTGTGTGTGTTTATATATATATATATATATATATATATATATATATATATATATATACAGTATATATATATACAGTATACGAGAAATATAATTAACTATTTATTTTATAAATACATATAATATATGTGTGTGTGTGTGCTTATATATATATATATATATATATATATATATATATATATATATATTACAGTATTAACATACAATTTACAGATCATACAATTGATTTGCACGATTACTTCTTTAAAATTAACTTACCTTAACTAGAGTTGAAGGAAAGGGGATGCCCCCATCTCGTTTACAGAAAGGGAAAATAACACATGCTTACCCCATGCTGTCCGGACAAAAAAAAAGGTCGATAAAAGAAAGGTAATTATGGGATTGTATTTTTCTGTGTATCACTCCATTTACGGCCAAATTACCACCTGACCATGCTGAAGGGTGTGTTAACAGCCATCACACCCGGGCATCAAGACATAGTGCCACAGGCACAGGCATTTACCAAAACCTTACGAAAATGACACCCAAGTTGAAAAGAGTAATCCAAAGAATCCAAACAATACGAACTATTAATCATCAGCTAAAAAATCCAGAATTTTATTCATAACAAAATGTATACCCGTCCCAAGGCAAAAATGAAGCCATTACCCCTAGCAGAACGCAGATTAAAATGTAGGTAACATGTTAACAAACCTTAGGTCTAGAACACTAATATGGATAAAGGGAGGTGTTTTGTTTTACGGTATACTAAACACTTTCAGGTTATTTATAATATAAATATCACCTATCTGTTTAAATACTCATATATATATATATATATATATATATATATATATATATATATATATATATATATATATATATATATAGGAAATTTATTACTGTGAGTCCAGAATGAGTTTACATATTGTTTCAGCTAAAGGAAAATCCTCAAAATGAGGAAATATCCAACTAGCATCGTCAATATTCATAGATGGACTCTATGAATTCTGACGATGCTAGTTGGATATTTCGTCTCTTTGAGGATCTTCCTCTAGCTGAAACAATATGTAAACTCATCCTGGACTCACAGTAATAAATTTCCTATATACTGCTCTGGCTACACATTGAGCACTCTAGTCCGGTTTTTCAACACTGGTAAATATATATATATATATATATATATTTATATTTGTAGTCATCGGCATACTGTCCTGTTTCGTTGTATCATAACTCATCAGTGCCGCTAGACTAGCACCTTTCCCAAGCCGAGGATTGAGCCTAGAACACTCGCGTTGACAGTCAGCAGTTCTACCGATCGGCCCACGAGCGGCTCCCGCAAATAATCTCGCCAAATGTCTATTTAAACAAACATCGGTCCACCACTTTTACAGTGCTCTAACTGCTTTGTTTATGAACAAAGGGCGAGCGTCGCATTTTTCAGCCAATTAAGTTGCGGGTGAGATTACTTACGACAGTGCTCCACACAAAGAGGGTTGCTTAAAATATTTGTAGTCATCGACCTACAGTCCTGTTTCGTTGTATCACAACTCATCAGTGCCGCTAGACTATATATATATATATATATATATATATATATATATATAACTACTTCATTTACTCACATAAATGTAATATACGAAAGTATAGATTTATGCGTAAACTTTAAGTATTTACTTCAAAAGTGCTCAATACGTAGGTAGAGCTAGTTAGTAATTTATAAAATATATATGGCGATTAAGCTACACTGAATATTCTGCATTTCATCCACTATAAGCCTGACGAATCCTATAGTGGCTGAAACGCAGAATATTCAGTGTAGCTTAATCGCCATATATATTTTATAAATTACTATATATATATATATATATATATGCGTGCGCGTGGTGTGTGTGTGTGTGTGTGTGTGTGTGTGTGTGTCTGTGTGTGTGTGTGTGTGTGTGTGCCTTCAACTTTCCAAAAAGGCGACGGATTTTCACGGGATTAGTATCTTTTTGAAGCTGACCTTCGGACGACAAATATCGAAAAATTAGATAAAACATTAAATATTTCACCCTCAACTGGGCACTTTTCTACAGAGAGGAGTCGTTTTATCGCCGATATTTTTAATGTCATCCCCTCTTTCCGATTGATTAAGCCTTAATTTAAACCTACGTCACATCTGAACAGCAAAGACCTCATGTTATTATTCACTTTCTTTTCCTCCATCGCGGTACGGGTTCGAGCCTGCCTGTCTACTACCACTCTTTTTTTGCTCAACACACACCTCTAAACACCCGAGCATCGCCGGGTACCCCCCGCTAGTCTATAATATAAAACTCACTTGTTTGTTTAAATGTATGTATGCATGTATGTATGTCTCGCAAAAACTTTCGACAAAGGCGACGGATTTTCACGATGTCGGTATCTTTTGGCGATCGACCCTTCGGACTACAAATATCGAAACATTTGATTAAAATATTAATTTTCTAACACTTAACTGGGCATTTTTCTACAGGGAGGGGTCGCTTTTTCGCCGATATTTTCGAAAGTCATACCATCTTTTCGATTGAGTGGCCTTAATTTAAACATTCGTCATTTCCGGTTTGGCGATGGGTGCAAGAGAAAAACGTCACGTTTTTTTTTTTTTGACATTCTTTTTCTTCTTCGCGGCACGGGTTCGAACCTGCCTAGTAATTACCAATTTTTTTTTTTTTTTTGCTAAACACACCTTCAAACATTCGGAAAACGCCGGGCACCAAGGCTAGCCTATCACATTAATCTCGCGTGCCTGTTTAAATCTATGTATGTATGTTTAAAACTTTTTTTATGAGATCGGTATCGTTTTTAAGCTCGACGTCTCGGACGAAAAATATCGAAAGATTGGCCAAACACATTACTTACTTCGTCCTCAACTGGGAAGTTTTCTACAAGGATGTGTCGATGTTTTGCGAGCCATCTTTGCAAGTCATCGTGTCGGTTTGATGGACTTTGCCTAATTTTAACGTTCCGAGGAGGGGGGAAGACGTCAGATTTTCTTTCACTTTCTTTTCCACCTCTGTGTCACGGGTTCGAGCCTGCCTGCCTACTACTACTTTTTTGTTCAATACATACCTCTAAACACCCTAACAACGTCGGCATCCAGGATAGTTTAATATAGTTTTTTATGCTTCGAGTTCTTTATATTATTTGTTCATGGAATTTAGTTTAGTTGTTATGTTTTATTCCATATAATCTCTCTTTTATTTCTGTTATTTAACGCCGAATCCCGTAATTTTCTTAGAAGAGTTTTTATTTTTGGATCCATGTTCTTAATATCTTAAAAAAATTATTCATGGTGTTTCGTTTGGTTGTTTTGTTTTACGGCACGCCAACACTTTTCATCTTATTTTATTCCTCATACAGTACTTTTTGAAACATTTTAATTTCTCCAAGTTATATCTTCAAATATTTGTTCATGGAGTTGGGTTTTCTCGTATTTTTTTGTTTTTTTTATGTATACCAATTCATTTGTGGTATATTTAATGTCGAAACCGGTCAGTTTTGTAAAAAAATAGTCATATGCTTCAAGTTCGTCATATTTTCAAATATTTATTTATCGCGTTTGGTTTCGTTGTTTTGTTTTACGGCATATCAAGCCTTTTCGGGCAACTTAATCCAGAATCCAGTAATTTTGGGGCCCTGTCGGTGGGGCATTAGAATACGCCGACTGCCCCCCTGCAGAGGGTAAAAGTCCCTCAATGGGGGTCCTGGATACAACCTTAAACTATATCCAGTGGTGAGGCCCCAGCTTGTGGGCTTTGGGGAGTGTGGAGCCACCCTTTAATTACCATTGCTCCCAGGTCCACTCTGACGAGTGGCAGTACCTGTTAGGGTTCCAACTATTGGTGAAATAGAAACCAATGTGAAAACAACATTTAATATTCTATTAAAAAAAAAAATTCTTGAAAATCTTTGGATTCGGCACTAAATAACCCGGAAAGGGTTGATACGCGGTAAAACAAAAACAACCAACCAACCAGTAATATTGGAGAAAAAAAAGTTTTTGGCTTCAAATTGTTTCTATGTTAAAATATATAGTCATGATGTTTGCACGTGTTATTTTATTTTACGGCATTTCAACTCTTTTCGATTTATTTAATGGCGACTCTAGTGATTTTTTTTCAATTTTACAAAAACGTCTTTATATCTTCAAATATTGTTTTGTTTTGGTTAAAATTGCGTTTGTTTTTCACTTTGCAAACCGTGGTTGAGTTTTGCAAACTAACAAAATAAGACAATAACATCAATGTTTGGTAGATGTATGTAAGGAAACCAATATCTTCAAACAGCCTAATCAGTCAAATTTTAATGTAAACATGATTTGGATTTTAGAACAAGCTTAAAACATTCGACTTAAGATGAAGTGTTCTATGCGTGAATCGAAAGAAGTAGAGAACTCTGTAAAAGGGCCGCTGAAGCGTGTGCAGCAGCGTCATCTCACATATTCAAATGAGTAAGCCAGTCCGCGAAGTGAGATCACAGCTGAGGAAGAGAAGGGAAAGAAAAACGGAGGAAAAGAAAAGGAACCACGTAGGTGTCCAGTGCGAGAGGAACATTTGAAACAAGATGCAACCCTAACTTTGAAAAAAAAAAAAAAAAAAAGGAAATAGTTGGACGACCGTGCGAGTGGGGCGAGCTGCAGGCATAGCAGCGGAAGGAAAAGCTGACATTAAATAAAAACCCGCGTGCTAACGCCGATATATATATATATATATATATATATATATATATTTTTTTTTTTTTTACAAAGGCATCACCACATTATCAAGGCCCAGAGGCCACTCAAGGATAAGGGTTAAAGAGTGTACAGTAGAAATTGGTCAATATAGTAATCATTAGTAATGAAAATTTGGTAAATTTAATAACTTATATGGAACGGCTCATCAAGAAATTATTTACTTTAGACTTGAACACAACCATATTGTAGTCAGTCGGAAAGCAGGAAAACGGAAGACAATTCCACAGGCGTGCAGTTCTAAGAAAGAAACTTTGTTCATGGAATCTACGTTTAGGTTTAGGCACAGATAATGAGTGGGGGAAATTATTGATAGTGTTTACAGCTAGACGAGTGTTTCTTGTGAAAGTTTGGCGAGGGGGGACCATAGATTGAAGCTCAGTTGAACACTTTCCATGAAAATAACGATACATCAGAGACAAACTCGCAACATCTCTTCTGTGAGATAGAGGTTGCAAGGAGGAGAAAAGGACATCTCCTACGAGGCTACGAAGTCTATTTTGAACTCTATCAAGGCAGGACAAGTCCTTTCTAGCAGCTCCTGCCCAGATGTGGCAACAGTATTCCATCCTTGGACGTACCTGGCTCTTATATAGGTAGAGAATAGCATCAGCAGTGAGATATCTACTGGATCGATAGAAAGATCCCACCATTTTTCCAGCGGCCTTGGCAACAGATTTGATATACCTGTTCCATTTAAGATCAGGAGTAATGGTCAAGCCCAGAAGCTTGTCAAAACTTGAGGCCTCCTGAAGACGAGAGCCATTCATTTCAATTGATGAAAAATGTGAATTAGAATGTTGATGATGTAAAGAGAGAAGCTTGGTTTTAGATTCATTAAAAGTAACCAGCCACTCCTTTCCCCATTGTACTACGTGCTCAAGATCAGAGGAGAGAGAATCGGAGAGAACTTGGTCGTTTACTGTCTTAGATGTGGTACCATAAATGGTAGTGTCGTCAGCATAAATGTCTACAAATGATGTAAGGATATGATTTGGAAGATCATTAATGTAGATCAGGAAAAGAGTTGGGCCCAGGATGGATCCCTGAGGGACACCGGCATTAATACTGTGAGCTTCTGATTTTTGCCCTTCAACTACTACTCTTATGAACCTATCAGAAAGAAATGATTTAATAATTGAGAAGACTTTTCCAGCTATACCATAGCTAGCGATCTTATGAAGTAAACCTTTATGCCATACCCTATCAAAGGCTTTAGATATGTCAAGAGCAATTGCCCTAGAAAGATTGCCACCGTCGAGAGATTTGCTAATCCTATGCGATATAACTGTAAGGACATCTGCTGTAGATCTAGCAGAACGGAAACCATATTGAGTGTCACTAAGAAGGTAATTTTTGTTGAGATGTTTGATTACTTCTGTATTTAACACAGATTCTAGCAACTTACTCATGACGCACAGGAGACTTATTGGCCTGTACTGAGAGGGGGATGAGCGATCACCTGAATTCTTAAATACAGGGCATACTGATGAGATTTTCCAGGGAGATGGGAAACTATTCTCCTTAAGACAACGTTTAAACAGTTTTGTAAGTATGGGCGCTAATTCAGGTTGAAGTTTTTTGAGTACTATAATTGGAATACCATCAGGGCCAGTTGCTTTACTCGAATCAAGGTTTTTGATTAGCTTCGCAACATCACGTACAGATATACGTATATCACATAGCGTGTTTTATATATATATATATATATATATATATATATATATATATATATATATATATATATATAAAATGGCTTCTGTCGCCGGGTTCGGATCTATCGACTGGTGTTAATAGTGACACCCTGTACGTATGATTCCTGAAAGGATGAAACACTAGTGTTTGTTGGTATTTAATAATTATTATAGTAAATAATTATGCACTTATATATGCATTTATATATACATACATATACATATATATATATATATGCATATATATATATATGCATATATATATATGTATTTTAACAATATTGACAAATACATTAATGTTATTAAATACATGCGTATGTGTCTTTATTTTCCATTTCCAATGTTTTATTTTTGTTTGTTTTTTTTTGTTTTTTTCGTTTTTCTCTAATTAATTTTATTTCATTTCCTCTCTTCTGATTCCCGAAAGGATGAAAAGCTAGTTTCTGTAGTTATTTAATAATTATTATAGTAAATAATTACACACACACACACACACACACACACACGCACATACATTTATATATATACATATATATATTTATTTTAAAAATATTAACAAGTACATTAATATTATTATATACATGCGCATGTGTCTTTATCTTCTATTTCCAATGTTTTATTTTTGTTTGCTTGTTTTCATGTTTGTTTGGTTTTTTTTTTCGTTTTTCTCTAATTATTTTATGGTTTCGAAAATGTTCAATAAATTTTAGTTTCATTTCCTCTCTTTATCTTTTCAAAAAACCGTAAAACGCGAAAATTCCTTCTTGTATCAAGTTTTACCGACGCATAAAAATGATAACTTTTCAATTTGTAGGCATTTTTTAAAATCATTATTATTATATGTTGGGCTTTCCTTTCTGTATTTCTCTTCTCTTTCCATTTTTTTTTAATTCATTAAAAAAAGAAGAAAATGTCACCCATTTTCTTGAAGTCCTATGGTAATAACGTAGAAATATTACATACATTCCTACATGACCATGATTTCATCATGAACCGAATATTCTCCCACACCAACTCATCTCTGCATGCGTCTGCACATCAATTACTAATGGAGGTTTGTTATCTATCTGAAGCGGAAACAATTCTATTAGTTTTATCAGTTGAAATACTATCGGGACCGTCGGGTTATAAAATAGGTAGAACAGAATAAATTATCGATCTATCGATCTAGCCATCTGTCCATCTCGATCTATCTATCTAACTGGAGAGGTAGACAAGAGATGGATATGATGATGTTTTCATAAAACCTGTCAAAATATAACAAAGCTAGATCATGGACAAGTTTACCGGAAGTTCTGGTCAGCTGATCGGATCTACGTGTGAGTCATATTATCAGGTTAGCTGGAGATCATCGAAGAGTTGGAATTTGGAATTGAAGCAGAGCGGTTAGGCTTTGCAGTGTCTCTCAATGTAGACTCTGTCGTAATATTTTTTTTACTTATAATGGGGTATGACATTGCACAGTAAGGATATTCTATTTAAAACCGATGCTGCTAGGAACTGACGAATCGAATTAATTCACGTTCCGCTACCAACCAATAAAAACCAGAATTGCTCTATGAAAATTAAACATTTTTCTGTAGCAACTTCACATATGTTTTCTTCGTTTCAACACGGGGATAATATTTAGCTCTGAGGTTTCCATCTCAAGAACTGTTTACTGCGAACCAGTCACCTCCAGGACTTGTATTAAACATCTAACCATCGGAAACTGTTCTGAAACTAAACATGGCTTACAACTCAACACAAAAAGGAATATTGTCTCTCCTCCCCTCTTCGGAGAAAGTGACGTATCTCTCAATGTAAACTGTTAAGACCACAAGCAAAGAAACTCACTTTCTATTCTTCTGCGCGAGATCCTGGAAAGTGAAATAAAAGCTAAAATGAAAAGCAACCAGCGTTCTTGTGTTTTGTCCAAAAGGTTCCAGCCCCTTCCAAGAACAAGATGAAGTCAAGATGGACCAGGTTCACTGAGAAGAGAATATAAGGGTATGTCGAAGATACACATATGACACTCACACGCACGCATATAAACATTAGACGATCACGAAACGTTTAGGACACGTCACAAACAAAACACGAAACGTATACACCCGTTTACATGGGTGCTGTTCATATTAGATTATATAACATGACGCATTTTGGTGCTGTGACTAGGATAATTGTTTATTTTTCTAATCATAATAATTTATCCAGCGACTCGCCGTCGCTCGAATCAATTAATAATAATAATAATAATAATAATAATAATAATAATAATAATAATAATAATAATAATAATAATGTTTTAACTCTTGGTCCCGCTTGCCACAGTTAACACAGACACAACGCTATAATCATAGCCAAAGGGTCACAACATTACACAGTTTACAAATTTCATAGCATACTCCCTGTAAGAGTATCTGGGTGGGCAATTGTGATGCAGGAGTTGCACGATCTCAAATCATCAATCTTCTAGTACATCAGTTTTGGTCTAGTGACAAAGAGAGGCCCAGGATAAACAGGAAAACAATGCTGAAATAATCGGAGAGCACATAAAACCTGGAATTACAAAATTGTCGGCCATTTTAGTACCGACCAGGTAAAACTTTTCAATTATTGCAGGTTAAAAAAACAAACAGAAAGAGTGTTACATGTCCAAATATCATATATAGTTTATTTCAATTCTGTAGACGAAATAGTCAGCGAGAAGTTTGGTTGAGACTTTCGCATACATAGCGATAAGGTTAATATATATATATATATATATATATATATATATATGTATATATGTGTGTGTGTGTGTAAATATATATATTTGCATATATATATATAATATATGTGTGTGTGTGTGTGAATATATATATTTGCATATATATAATATATATATATCGCGTGTACGTAGATTACTGTTTTTAAAAATAATAAATAAATAAAAATGTTATATACGTCCAAATTAAAAAGGGCGACTTTCTAAGTAAATAAAAAAATGAGCTCCGAGGCGGAGCCAATATTAACCGTATGTATCGGTTGAAAAAAAAAAACAATAACAATATATATATGTATATATATATATATATATATATATATATATATATATATATATATATATATATATATACAGAGAGAGAGAGAGAGAGAGAGAGAGAGAGAGAGAGAGAGAGAGAGAGAGATTTAGTAACACATTTAGGACACGTCACAAACAAACGCGAAACGTATACACCCGTTTACATGGGTGCCGTTCATGTTAGATTATATAAGACTGTAGGAATTCCACAGGGGACTGATTCATATGTAATATATTTAAGTTGACATTCCGTAGATGTTCAGTGTTAATGGAGAAAGTTGCAGAGCGGATGTTTTACGGGCTGTTCTTGTATTGGTCTTAAGCCAGTTAAAATTGTTTTTAAGAGGTCAAATACGTGTCAAAATTGAAAAAGTTGTTATTCATTTTGTTTATTTTTAATTTTTACTTTTTAATCGATTTATGTGCGTGCCACGTTTGTACAGTGTATCGTATTTACGCGTATATTACGACCGAGCCATGCTTCTCTCCCCTCGCTAATATAATAATAATAATAATAATAATAATAATAATAATATATATATTAAAATATCATATTTAAGCGTATTTTACGATCGGGCAAAGCCTCTCCCCCTCGCTAACACACACACACACACACACACACATATATATATACATATATATATATATATATATATATATATATATATATATATATATATATGTATATATATATATATATTAGCGGGGAAGAGGTTTTGCCCGATCGTAAAATACGCTTAAATATGATATTTTAATATATATATATATATATTTGTGTGTGTGTGTGTGTGCGCGCGCGCGCATACCTACATAAAGGGAAATATTTGTTTGCAAAGAATTTTCACCTGATATGTTTCAGCGCGGCAGAGATCACCGCCCTTCGCCCACATGTATGACGTCAATGTTTATTATTTATTTCACTTACTTTATTTACTCATTTATTTGTTTTCCTTCCACCCCGACAGTCGGCATCATCCCCTTCCTCCCCGCCCATCGCCAATCTATTCAGCGGTTTTTTTTTTTAAAGCCCGTGCGAAAGAGACGCTGACTCTGAAATGCAAATTACTAGTGCCACCTGTTTTTGTTTGTTAGTTATTTTTCTTTCTTTTTTTTATTTTTGCGATCGCCCGTTATTATTTTTTGAATTTCCCCGTCAACAGCAAATCTGCTGCGGTGGCAAGCGTACCTGAGATAACTGTCAATATGGAACGCATTTGTGAAACGGAGAAAGACTACTAAACACACACAAACACAACGACACACGCATGCACGTGCGCGCGCGCACACACACATATGTGCTCACACACACGCACAAAAACACTCACGCATTTATCTATCTATGGCAGCAAACTCGTTTTCGAGTATTGCCATTACTTAAAACATCTCTGGCTCAAATGAGGCAGACATGGGCACCATAAGCAGCACATGCCGGACGGTCACTTCTATGAACCTTCTACAGTCCTGCACATCTGCTGATGACCGGATCCAGGCTGTTGTGCCCTGAATACCTGCCGGACCAGACCTTGGATGTTCCAGAGCCTTTATTTCCATTGACGCCCATATCCGCATCAGTCCTCATTGAGTGTCCGTTTGCCGTTTTAGGCTACAGCCAGCCTTTTTGCTATCGAGATACACACTGATAGTAAAATATGCATTCCATTACATATCAAGTAATGCCTGTGCTTAAAGCTTTTTATAGTGAGGAAAGACTTTGCATCGAGACAATCCCACTCTCTTAACAACTGCCAAATTGGACAATAAAGAAGAGTAAGTCAACATCATTGGATGCCGCAGATGTCACAGAGTTTTCATTCTCCTTGATATATGGCCTTCACCACGGCTTACGGAGCCCTCTTTCCCCATCAGACAGCTCAGCGATGAGCCGCGCGAAAGCGGCTTTTAAGTCCGGCCAACCTCAGGCATTCTTTGGCACAAATGGTGTAGACATGAGCGCCACAAGCAGCACGTGCTGGACGGTCACTTCCACATTTCCTCGCAGTAGCATGATGAGGACCGGGTCCCGTCTGTGGTGCCCTGAGACGCCCGCCAGGCAAGATCCTGGAAGTTCCAGAGCCTGTATTGCCACTGATGTTCATATCATATTTATATTAGCCTTCATTGAATTTGTTTGCCGTTTTAGGCTACAGTCAGCCTTTTTATCAAGGTACACACTGATTGTAAAATGCATATATATATATATATATATATATATATATATATATATATATATATATATATATATATATACCCTAATGTTTTGATGTGCTGTTTTGAATATAATAAACTAGTTATGACCAAAGTTTCATTTCATTCAGACAAACCACTAAGAAACGGGGCCTAATTAGAGGTGGGCATGTTTTTTCTGAGGTCACCCTGCATATGGTTGATGCAGAAATAATGTTTTTTGACGTTCAACTTCAAAAGATTATAATTCTTTTCATATTACACGTTATTAAACGAAATTAGAACCATTACAATCTACACATTTTTCCCAACGAGGAACAAGTATATTAATCCCATTAGCACATAAATCCGGACTTCTGGAAGCGATAAAGTCATTGAAGACCTTTTCATCTCGGATTTTGAAGCATTTTCCGGGCAGGAAGTTTTCGATATGTTTGAAAAAGTGATAATCAGTTGGCGAAATGTCCGGTAAATATGGCGGATGAGGCAGAGTCTCGTAACCCAATTCGTTCACTGCAAGGTCAGTTGAGCAAAATGCAGGCGAGCGTAGTCATGGAGGAGAATTGGTCCCTTAATACTGACCAATTTCGGGCACATGCGTTGGAGCTTCTGGTGAATTTTGTATATTTGTCGGCAGTCCTTCTCTGTCGTAATCGTTTCGACCGGATCCAAGAAACTATGATAGATGAGATCGGCCGCAGACAACAGAACACTCACCATAAACTTTTTTTGATGCAATTTCGGCTTCAGGAAGCGTTGTGGAGGCTCTCCGGCATCCAACAAACTGTGTTGAACATCGCCGGTTGTCGTAGAGGATCCACTTCTCATCACGCGTCACAATCCGCTCGAAAAATGGGTCGTTTTTGTTGCGCAGAAGGATTTTTTTGATTATCGTTCAGTTTCTGTGGCACCGATTTATACAACTTTTTTTTACTTCTCTATTTAATGGCAAAGGACTGTTGAGTGGGTGACTTTAACAGCAACTTCTCGTGTGGTGTTGCAAGGATCGGCTTCAATTAAATGTTCAAATGTTCGTTATCAATCGCAGTCGGCCGGTCGCGATCGTCTTTATTTTCGAGGCTCTCGTCACCATTGCGAAATTTCTTAAACCATCATTGTGTCACACGTTCGTTAGTGGTTCCTGAGCCAAACGCATTATTGATATCACGAGCTGATTCCGCAGCTTTTCGGTCTAGTTTGATCTAAAACAAGAAAATCGTGCGGATTTGAATTTTGTTCATGCTGTCGAAAAAACTGCAAGAAATGAATAAAGAGATTGAGAACGGTAACGAATATCGCGAAAAAATCGGAATCGGGAATCGGAAAAATCGGAATTTTTGTGGGTATTGGAATCTGTCTCGGAACGGAATAATTAACGCCTATTTTTCGATATGAGAATGATTCTTTAAATTGTCTTTTAATTTGGTTTTGTGTAAAGCAAAATTTTCAACTGATGGCAGTAATGATGAAATAACGAAGATTCATTGATTTCTAAAACGTGAAATCTTTAGATCACTGCTTGTTACGTTTGACAAAATATCCGCAAATGTAACGTCTGTTTTTACGGTAATCGGGAAAAATAACATCTCTATAGTGAAAGTTTTAGAGATTCATAAACGAATCGGAATTGGAATCGATAGGTGTATCGGAATCGGGAATTTAGTACGAAATCGGTAATTGCATCGAAATCGGAAAAATATCGGAATCGGAAAAATATCGGAATCGTCCCAACACTAATATATATATATATATATATATATATATATATATATATATATATATATATGTGTGTGTGTGTGTGTGTGTGTGTGTGTGTGTGTGTGTGTACAATGTATGTATGATGAACTCATATATCATCATAAATTTGATATAAAGTACTTATTTTTTTTTTTTTACCTTTTTTGCTGGTTTGAATTATTTTAACAACATTATATAAATTTTTAAGAAGGCTGAGAGTAATGTTGCATCACCGAGATAATGGCGCAACGAAAACAGACAATCGGTGACAGCATTTAACTCATGATTTTTTTTATATATCTACTGAAATCTCAAATGCATTTACTCATATGAATTATAAGATCTACAAAATATTACTGGCAGTAATATTCTACAAGTATTATCCTATCTAAATAAGAATTGCTCGATATGCACGATAGAGCAAATAAATACGCAATATACAACTTGGATCTTATTACCCCACTGCTTCAAAGAACGTTCATCATGGATTTTACCACGCAATCTCGATCTACAATTTTCATATCCTTTTCTTCAAATCCTCTTGCTACATGACTTCTGATTAATTAATTATTTTGACTTTGGCTTTCCATGTCTCAATGACTTTAGCAAATAGGGTACATACCTTTATAAATATTTGTTAATATTTTCTCCTCTGATGAGATGGTAGACATCGAAACCCTATAGGTTAAGGAGATCAAATTTCTAAAGTATTGTTTGTCTTGCTTAGAATAATAAAAATCTTTGATATGAAACTCAAACACTTCATTTCAATAAGGGTTTTTTGAAATTCATCGAATCACTACAATTAATACACACACACACACACACACACACACACACACACACACACACACATATATATATATATATATATATATATATGACTTCGATGCGATCAGCTATATCCGAAACCAAAACAGACAACTCTCTACCCCCATTCCTTAACCTCTGAGAAACGCACATACTTATAATCGTCATTAGGACAAAAAATGAGTGTACACACATCCAAGGCAATGGCAGAAACTAAAAAAAAAAAAACGACCTTAAGTCCGTAGTGGAATTGGACTGTAAATGGATGTTAACGTTTGATGCTACTAAGACAAAGCGTCTTTCCATTGACAATTAAAATAAACATATAAACATTGTCAACCACCGAATGTTATGACTAATGACACCCGACCTGAGAGCTTATCGCTCAAACTTCTCGTTCTAATACTCACAGGCAACATGAACAGAAACAAACACATGAAGAGCATCGCCAAAACTGCTATAAAAAAGGTGGGCTCCCTCTACCGAGCTAGAATATTACTCACACCAGAGAGTATCTTTATAAAGCCACCGTTTTTCTATGCTATATATTATCTCACTTTTAGACAGCTCTAACATCTGTCTCATCGCCGCAATATTGGATCTCTGTACATGTTTTGCAAGTATTTTAATGGAATGTGCTCTTATGAACGCAAAGCACGTGCCCCCTCGACGTACATAGGCTCTAAATAAGAATCTTCAATATAACAAGCTCTAACAGCTGTCCTATCGCCACAGTGTTGAATCCCTGTGTCTGTTTTGCAAGTATTTTAATAGAATATAGTCTAATGAACGTATGTAATGAAAATTTGAATAGAATAAACTCTAATGAACCTACGTAGTGAAAATTTTAATAGAATAAGCTCTAATGAACGTATGTAATGAAAATTTTAACAGAATAAGCTCTAATGAACGTATGTAATGAAAATGTTAATAGAATAAGCTCTAATGAACGTATGTAATGAAAATTTTAACAGAATAAGCTCTAATGAACGTATGTAATGAAAATTTTAATAGAATAAGCTCTAATGAACGTATGTAATGAAGATTTTAATAGAATAAGCTCTAATGAACGTATGCAATGAAAATTTTAACAGAATAAGCCCTAATGAACGTATGTAATGAAAATTTTAATGGAATAAGCTCTAATAAACGTATGTAATCAAAATTTTAATAGAATAAGCTCTAATAAACGTATGTAATGAAAATTTTGATAGAATAAGCTCTAATGAACGTATGCAATGAAAATTTTAACAAAATAAGCTCTAATGAACGTAAAGCAGGTGCTTCCTCAACGACCATACTTCTGCCAAACAGCAAAATCCCACCCTTCAATGCTGCGGTCTATATTCTAACTGTTTATTTCCTTAAACCCCCAGACTTTGAAATACTCTGCTTTCCAGACTATACCGACTTGCCGAAGTTTAAAAATGATGTAAACTGATCTCTCTCTCTCTCTCTTTCTCTCTCTCTTTCTTTCTGTCCAATTACTCACAAAGTTCGATGTATAGATGACCCTAAATTGTAACCCTAACGTTCCAACTAGCAATATCCTTTGACGGATGTTAAAATAACGAGAAAATATCTTAGTATGAGAGTGTCCACTACATAACATTCATCGATTGCGGGCTTAGTTTGCAGTACGGCGATTTTTGCAGTGAAAGAGGTTTTCCGCTCATCTACAGGAGGGATGCTCAACCTATGGTGCATGCACCCCTTATTTATTGCATGCGTTTGATGATGTCAAGATACTTAACCACTTCTACTCATTTATTCGATTAGTTCAAAATAGACTTCGTAGTCTAGTGGGAGATGCCCCTTTCTCTTCCCTGAAACCTCTTTCCCAAACAAGAGACGTTGCGAGACTTTCTCTGCTTTTTCGTTATTTTTATAGCAAGCGCTTGTCTGAGGTCCACTCTATCGTTCCCCCTGGTCCGACTTTCAGGAAAAGCACTCGTCTAACTGAAACCACTATCAATAATTTTCCCAACTTTTTATCTGTGCCTCCACCTAAGCGTAAATTCCATGATTCTTCTTTCTTCGAACTGCACGCCTGTGGAACTCAATTCCGTTTTCTTGCTTTCCAACTGGCTATAATATGGCTGTCTTCAAGGCAAACGTGAACAAGGTTTTGATTAGCCATCATTTTAAGCAATCCGACTTACACAATTCCCACTACTAACGATTTCTACGACATTTTCCGATTGACTACTATACACTCATTAACCCGTATCCTCTAGTGGCTTCCGGGCCTTAATAAGTGGTGACTCCTTTGCAAAATAAAACAAAAAAATGTTTTCATGTGTGACTATTAATCTCTACTATTATATAAAGCGGACATTCAATCATTCTAGGCCGTTAGCGCTGCTTTGCGACTTTTAGTTTCGGAGGAGATAGAGTTTAAAAATATGAAGAAAGACAGACAGACAGACATAGTAAGTTTTATAAATTAGACTAGCGCGGGTCGTAAAATACACTTAAATATGCTATTTTAATTTGTCCAGATTTCGTATATGCTAGACTACCCGTGACCCGTTGGGTCAGTATATCATATTGGCTATGGAATTAATGTATGAGCACGACACTTGTGACGTAAAGAAAATAGTTTTTGTGACATAACAGAAACATTTCTATGAAAATTAACATGAAAAAAGAATATAGATAGATTTCTATGAGTCGTTCTGTTTATAATTGTTTATTTTTGTAAAAAAAAACTTACAGCCATTAAATTATAAGTGGTTTTCCATACTTATAGGTAAATGTGCACTAAACAGATACTATAACACTTAAAGTTAAATTCAAATTTTGATATATCCTTTAATTTAAACGCGAAGATAAAACAATTGGGGCACTGAAAATGACAGTAAAACAATAGTTTTATTGTCACGTTGATTATTTATTTTAACGCATATTAAAAAAAACATATATTCGGGGTTATTTATTTATGTTGGTAGTGTAGAAGAAAATGAATGAATGTTTTTTTAAGAAAGGTGTATTAAAAAATGGAGAATAAATTAAAACAAAGGGCATGGTGGTGGATAAATCGCCGTTGTAAAAGGCTCTTATGGTTATCAACGGGTTAAAGTAGATTTATTTGTAAGAAAATTTCGTTAAAATAACTTAAACGTGATACGGAAATGAACGATGTAAAAAAAATGCAGAAAGTATTAACAAGTGTTTATTTGGATTATTTAAACGCGAAAAAAAAAACAACAATTGCGACGCTGAAAACGTACACAGTAAAACAATACGTTTTATTGTCGCGTGGATCATTTGTTAATGTACGTATGCGCAACCGGAAGTCGTAAACCAGATGTAAAGGTAAAAATAAAAAGTAAATGGGTGCAATCAGCTAGAATCGAAACCAAAATTGCCTAATTACAAGCTGGTGACGTTACCACTGTACCAACGTGACATGTACATGAACTTAGTAAAATTAAACTAAGATAATTGTACAAAATGTATAACGATTTTCTCGATTTTTACCCATTTTTGACTCCTTAAAACTATTTTAATCATAAAAACTCCAATCATTTGAGGGTGTTAGCGGCTCTGTAACTATTAGTTTTTGAAGAGATATAGAGAAAATATGAAGACAGACAGGTAGAGTGAGTTTTATAGATTAGATTCTTTATCTAAGTGCGTGCGTGGGTGGTGTGTCTACGGGTGTCCATAAGACGGAAATACTTGAAATTTGCCGTTATATTCTAAAAATGCAATCAAAATTATCTCCACAAGCACTCTTATACTCCCCGACCCCTGGGCTAATTTTTAATTCTATTTGCTTGGCTTTTAAAATTACTAAATAATTCAATTTACATCTCGTTTTTTTTTTTTTTTACCTTCGACATCCGTTGCAGGTGCTCCCTTGCCATCCCACTTTCAACTCTCTCCTCGCACTAGGAAGGGTGTGTGTGAAGCCGTTTAAAATTACTCATTTACAATTTATGTTAAAAATAATTGCTACCCGGATGTACGTCAGGGTACGAGAAATTCATTATTTTCTTTTTTAGAAAAAGAGATAAAAGAAAACTTAGTAAAAAAGAAAAATAACAAAAGAAATCTATTATATAATTCTTACCTGTCTGTTTAAATGTATGTATGTATGCCTAAAATTTTCGACAGAAGCGACGGATTTTCACGCGATCGATATTGTTTTAAAGTTCGACCTTCGGACAACAAATATTGGAAAATTGGCTTAAAACATTGATTTCTTCATCCTCAACTGGGCATTTTTCTATGAGGATGAGTCGCTTTATTCGCCGATATTTTCGAAATCCATCCGCTTTTCTCGAATGATTAGCCTTAATTTAAAACTTCGCCACTTCCGGTTTGGCGATGGACACAACGGCAAAGTCGGCACGTATTTTAATTTGTTTGTTTTTTCTTTCATGTTCTTTTCCTCCTTCACGATACGGGTTCGAGCCTACCTACGACCACTATTTTTTTTTTTTTTTGCTCAACACACACATCCAAACACCCGGGCAACGCCAGGCGCCCAGACTAGTATACAATAATAAAAATGAAAGACAAAGGGATTAAGAATAAAGGAAAGAAATAGAAAAGGAAGAAGAAAATGTCTTTGTATTTTCTATTTTTCTAGTTCTCCCATTTTTTTCCTTTTCTTCTTTTTTTTCTATTTTTCTCTTTTAATTTTCTCGTTTTTTTTTTCTTTTTCTTCTTTTGTTTTGCCTTCTATTGTTTTCTTTTTTCTTCATTATTTTTTTTCTTGTTTAATAGGGAGTCACCACTTATCAAGGCCCGATGACAACTCGAGGATAAGGGTTAATTAATGCAAGGTGGTGTTAATTCGATAAAATGTCATTATTTATGATGAGGGCTCAACAAGAACTTGTTTGCTTTGGATTTCAAGTCTGCTATGTTGTATTTAACCAGGAAGTAAGCCAGTAGAACAGTGTTCTACGGCGGGCAGTTATGGGAAATAAACTTATTTCATGGGATCTGCCTTTAGAGTTAGGCACAGATAAAGTGGGGTAAAAATCGCATGTAGTGGTTGTAGCTAGTCGAGTGTTTTTGTTATTTTCATGGCAGATGTATGGCTGAATTCCAATGTATCGTTCGGATGGATTGGAGTTCAGCCGAACGCATGACATGAAAATAACGATAGAGCAAAGACGGCTTTTTCCTTCTATTTCTTCTTTACTTTTCTTATTTTTTTCTTATTCTTTCTCCTTCACCTCATTGTTTCTTTTTCTTCATTACTTTTTGGTTTACTCTTTTTTTTCTATGTCCTCCTCTTTTTTCGATTTCTTCTTTATTTTATTACAAGCAGTCAGTCCGGCTTTGCTCGAGCATTATGTACTGTTCATAACCTCATGTGCATATGGTGTTTAGACACAAAATTGGCAGAGGAGTTTGGTAGAGACTACGGACGTCAACTATTTAAACTTTCACCTCTTAGCAGCCTAATTTTTTGCCCCAATATTGATTAAAATGCTTGCTTCATGTCTGAATACCTGTTATATATAAATTTAAAATGTTTAGACCCTAACGTGGCTGAGTAGTTTGCTAGACACTGCAAAGGTTAAATCTTTTTAACTTTCACACCTTGACAGGCAAATTGTCGGTCAAAAGCAGATTAAAAAGATTGCCCTATGTCTGAATACACTTTATGTAAAAGTTCAAATGTTTAGACCAAAAATTGGCTGAGTAATATGATGTGGACTGTAGAGCTCATTTTTTTTTAAACTTTGACACCAAGTTTGGTCCCTTAGCATTTATTGTTTTGGGTCCAAATAGAATTAAACTATTTGATCCATGTCCAAGTAACCTACATCTAAAATTGAAAGTTTTTAGACCCAAAATTGGCGTAGCGGTTTGATTGAGTTTCAAAGGTAAAATCGTTAAACTTTGACCCCTTGACAGTCAAATTTCTAACCGAAAACTGATTAAAAAAGTTTTTTTTTATCTCTATACTCCTTATGACTAATCTCGGGTCTGTAGACTGAAAATTGACAGAGTAGTTTGGTAGTGAAATATATACGCACAGACACATACACAGACAATTTCACTATATATATATATATATATATATATATATATATATATATATACTAGCATTTCAGCCTGGCGTTGCCATTGTCTTTGGAGGTGTATGCTGAGCACAAAAAAAAAAAAAAAAAAGAAAACTGTCAATTTTTTTAACTTTGACCTCTATTATGACCTCTTAAAATTTATTGTTTGGGACTCAAATAAAGTTATTAACTTAGATCCATGTCCAAGGAACCTTTATCTAAAATTTCAAGTGTTTAGACCCAAAATTGGCGGATGAGTTGGTAGAGTTCTCAAAGGTCAAATCGTTAAACTTTGATCCCTTAACAGTCGAATTTCTGACCGAAAACCGATCACATGGATTTTCCCAAATCTCAGTACCTGTATATCAAATTTCGCGTATGTAGAATAAAAATTGACGGAGTAATTGCGTAGGGAAATATACACAGACAGACACACACACATTCACTTTTATAGACATATATATATATATATATATATATATATAGACTAATAGATTATACAAAATATATACATATACATAAATATATATGGAAACAATTTTTTGTTTACTGTAAAGATTTTACGCAAATATTATGCAAGTATAAATCATGTAGAATATATGCATGAATATAATTACACGTAATAGTTAACTCTAGATGATCATCCCATAAGAAAAACGAAAAAACTAATAGGGAATTAACTAAAATGAATGTTTTAAAGAATATGCAAATTAGCTAGATCTTTTGCTAGTGAATACATTTCCACAACCCATATAAGAGAAAATTGTATTTTATTTTTAAATAAATAGAAGAGGAAGGTTTTAATATGAATATCAATACACACAAAAGAAAAACGAATTTATAGGAGTATAGAAGACTAGCATTTCAGCCCGGCGTTGCCCGGGTTTTTGGAGATATATGTTGAGCAAAGAAAAAAACGGTCATTTGTTTTTAACTTTGACCCCTGTTATGACCCCTTAACATTTATTGGTTTGGCCCTAAATCAAGTTATTAAGTTAGATCCATATCCAATGAACTTATATCTAAAATTTAAAGTGTTTAGACCCAAAATTAGCGGAGGAGTTTGGTAGAGTTCTCAAAGGTCAAATCGTTGAACATTGACCCTTTAACAGTCTAATTTCTAGCCGAAAACGGATTAAAAAGATTTTTCCACATTTCAGTATGCTGTATATCAAATTTCGAGTCTGTAGATTTAAAATTGACAAAGTTATTGCGTAGGAAAATGTACACAGACACACACACAGACACACACAGACACGTTCACTTTTATATGTATAATAGATAGATATAAATTTTTCTTCTTACTTTTTCTCTTTTCTCTTCTTCCTCGTTTTCATCACTTTTTTTCTTTTACTTCTTTTGATTTTTTTAAATTTATTTTTGAATTTTTCTTTCTACTTACTTTTCTTCTTCTTCTTTATTTTTTCCACTTCTTTCTCCTCTTTTTCTGTTTTTTTTTTCTCATCTATTTTCTGATTACCCCATTTTCTACTAGCTTATTTTCTTTTTACTAAAGTGTGTCCAGTTATCAAGACCTGTTGATGTTAACAGATTCCTGAATTCGACCAAATACATAAATACACTCGAAGCACACTTTAAAACATAAATCAAGAATAATGCAAATAATATGAATCCTCAGGAAATGATTGAAAATTGTGTAGAATTTTCTCATTCAAATTTAACGAAGGCCAAGTATTAAGACAGTGATGTTTTTCAGACATTATGTCTCCAGTCTGATGTGGCGAATAAGCTGGGGTGTTTCAACATTGGCTGAAATAGTAGAGAGAGAGAAGGAAACATGGTTTGAAGTAGTTGAGTGTTATATATATGCATATATATAGTAGTTGTGTGTTATATGTATACATATATATAGTAGTTGTATGTTATATGTATACATATATATATAGTAGTTGTGTGTTGTATGTATACATATATATAGTAATTGCGTGTTATATGTATACATATATATATAGTAGTTGTGTGTTATATGTATACATATAAATAGTAGTTGTGTGTTATATGTATACATATATATAGTAGTTGTGTGTTATATGTATAGATATATATAGTAGTTGTGTGTTATATGTATACATATATATAGCAGTTGTATGTTGTATGTATACATATATATAGTAGTTGTGTGTTGTATGTATACATATATATAGTAGTTGTGTGTTATATGTATACATATATATAGTAGTTGTGCGTTATATGTATACATATATATAGTAGTTGTATGTTATATGTATACATATATATAGTAGTTGTGTGTTATATGTATATATATAGTAGTTGTGGGTTGTATGTATGCATATATATAGTAGTTGTATGTTAGATGTATACATATATATAGTAGTTGTATGTTATATGTATACATATATATAGTAGTTGTATGTATACATATATATAGTAGTTGTATGTTATATGTATACATATATATATAGTAGTTGTGTGTTGTATGTATATATATGAATAGTAGTTGTGTGTTAAATGTATACATATATATAGTAGTTGTGTGTTATATGTATATATATATATAGTAGTTGTATGTTACATGTATACATATATATAGTAGTTGTGTGTTATATGTATATATATATATAGTAGTTGTGTGTTGTATGTATGCATATATATAGTAGTTGTGTGTTGTATGTATACATATATATATTAGTTGTATGTTTATGTCTACATATATATAGTAGTTGTATGTTGTATGTATACATATATATATATAGTAGTTATGTGTTATGTGTATGCATATATATAGTAGTTATGTGTTGTATGTATACATATATATAGTAGTTGTGTGTTATATGTATGCATATATATAGTAGTTTTGTGTGGTATGTATACATATATATAGTAGTTGTGTGTTGTATGTATACATATATATAGTTGTTGTGTGTTGTATGTATACATATATATAGTAGTTGTGTGTTATATATATGCATATATATAGTAGTTGTATGTTATATGTTAACATATATATAGTAGTTGTGTGTTGTATGTATGCATATATATAGTAGTTGTGTGTTATATGTATACATATATATATTAGTTGTATGTTATATGTATGCATATATATAGTAGTTGTGTGTTATATGTATATATATAGTAGTTGTATGTTATATGTATACATATATATAGTAGTTGTGTGTTATATGCATGCATATATATAGTAGTTGTATGTTATATGTATGCATATATATATACGTTGTGTGTTGTATATATGCATATATATAGTAGTTGTGTGTTATATGTATATATATATATATTAGTTGTATGTTATATGTATACATATATATAGTAGTTGTGTGTTATATGTATATATATGTAGTTGTTGTGTGTTGTATGTATAGATATATATAGTAGGTGTGTTGTATGTATACATATATATAGTAGTTGTATGTTGTATGTCTACATATATATAGTAGTTGTATGTTGTATGTATACATATACATAGTAGTTGTATTTGGTATGTATACATATATATAGTAGTTGTGTGTTGTATGTATACATATGTATAGTAGTTGTGTTTTATATGTATGCATATATATAATAGTTTTATTTTATATGTATACATATATATAGTAGTTTTGTGTTATATGTATATATATAGTAGTTGTATGTTATATGTATACATATATATAGTAGTTGTGTGTTATATGTATGCATATATATATTAGTTGTATGTTATATGTATACATATATATAGTAGTTGTATGTATACATATATATATTAGTGTTGTGTTCTATGTATACATATATATAGTAGTTGTGTGTTATATGTATACATATATATAGTAGTTGTATGTTATATGTATACATATATATAGTAGGTCTATGTTATGTGTATACATATATATAGTAGTTGTATGTTATATGTATACATATATATAGTAGTTGTGTATTATGTGTATACATATATATAGTTGTTGTGTGTTATATGTATACATATTTATAGTAGTTTTATGTAATATGCATACATATATATAGTAGTTGTGTGTTATATGTATATATATAGTAGTTGTGTGTTGTATGTATGCATATATATAGTAGTTGTGTATTGTATATATACATATATATAGTAGTTGTGTGTTGTATGTATACATATATATAGTAGTTGTGTGTTATATGTATACATATATATAGTAGTTGTGTGTTTTATGTATACATATATGCAGTAGTTGTATGTTATATGTATAAATATATATAGTAGTTGTGTGTTGTATGTATGCATATATGGTAGTTGTGTGTTGTATGTATACATATATATAGTAGTTGTATGTTATATTTATACATATATATAGTAGTTGTATGTTGTATGTATACATATATATAGTAGCTGTGTGTTGTATGTATACATATATAGAGTAGTTGTATGTTATATGTATACATATATATAGTAATTGTATGTTATGTGTATGCATATATATAGTAGTTGTATGTTGTATGTATACATATATATAGTAGTTGTGTTTTGTATGTATACATATATATAGTAGTTGTGTGTTATATGTATACATATATATAATAGTTGTATATTATGTGTATATATATATAGTAGTTGTGTGTTATATGTATATATATAGTAGTTGTGTGTTGTATGTATGCATATATATAGTAGTTGTGTATTGTATGTATACATATATTTAGTAGTGGTATGTTATATGAATACATATATATAGTAGTTGTGTGTTGTATGTATACATATATATAGTAGTTGTGTGTTATATGTATACATACATATATATATATAGGAGTTGTGTGTTGTATGTATACATATATATAGTAGTTGTATGTTATATGTATACATATATATATAGTAGTTGTGTGTTGTACGTATACGTATGTATAGTACTTGTGTGTTATATGTATACATATATATAGTAGTTGTGTGTTATATTTATACATATATATAGTAGTTGTATGTTCTATGCATACATATATATAGTAGTTGTGTGTTATATGTATATATATAGTAGTTGTGTGTTGTATGTATGCATATATATAGTAGTTGTGTGTTGTATGTATACATATATATAGTAGTTGTATGTTTATGTCTACATATATATAGTAGTTGTATGTTGTATGTATACATATATATAGTAGTTGTGTGGTATATGTATGCATATATATAATAGTTGTGTTGTATGTATACATATATATAGTAGTTGTGTGTTTTATGTATACATATATATATAGTAGTGTGGGTTATATGTATACATATATATAGTAGTTGTTTGTTGTATGTATACATATATATATTGTAGTTGTTTGTTATATGTATGCATATATATAGTAGTTGTGTGTTGTATGTATACATATATATAGTAGTTGTGTGTTGTATGTATACATATATATATTAGTTGTGTGTTATATGTATGCATATATATAGTAGTTGTATCTTATATGTATACATATATATAGTAGTTGTGTGTTGCATGTAGGCATATATATAGTAGTTGTGTGTTGTATGTATACATATATATATATAGTAGTTGTATGTTATATTTATGCGTATATATGGTAGTTGTTTGTTATATGCATGTATATAGTAGTTGTATGTTATATGTATACATATATATAGTAGTTGTGTGTTATATGTTTGCATATATATAGTAGTTGTATGTTATATGTATACATATATATAGTAGTTGTGTGTTGTATATGCATATATATAGTAGTTGTGTGTTATATGTATACATATATATATATTAGTTGTATGTTATATGTATACATATATATATAGTAGTTGTGCGTTATATGTATATATATAGTAGTTGTATGTTATATGTATGCATATATATAGTAGTAGTGTGTTATATGTATGCATATATATAGTAGTTGTGTGTTGTATGTATGCATATATATAGTAGTTGTGTGTTATATGTATAAATATATATAGTAGTTGTGTGTTATATGTCTGGATAATGAGGATGACAAAAAAAGAAACTTCCGAAAGAGTTTGTTTAATGCAATTGAGTTAGTCGATGTTTATTTCATTTTCTATCACTACAGAACTTCAACAGTTTGTCCTGCCGACTCTTGTTTATGTTGTTTGTTCCTTTAGTCCTCGGATTCCATAACAAAAAGAAAAAAATTGTTGTTTTCTGGGGCTAAATCTTCAGCACATTTATTGCTGACTGTTTTGAAATTCTTACCTTCAAGTACTATTCTTTTTTTTAACTTTTACATCAAGTAGCTGCATGCCTTGTCCGGAGCGATTTCTATTTCTATTTCAATTGTAAGAATTGAACAGAAACACCACAGGTAGATTTTTTCTTTAGAATTCATCTGTTTTTATCTTAATAGCTATTATTTGAAGTTCGGCCGTTTAAGCATTAAATTTCCGTTCATCTTCTTCTAAAATATTATTGTTTTCTGGGAGTCAGTATGGTCAGAATCAATGTAGTAAATCCAAATTGAGCAAACTTTCATCAGTTATGGGCATGAAACCTTATCGTATTGGAAATATATTAATATGTAGCGACTTTTTTTATTGTCTAATTGTGACTGTATTTAGACAGGAGAAAGCAACTTTCTTATATTAATATACTAGAACAATCTTTGAATTCTAATTATTTGAAGTTCAACCTTTTTAATTTGATGTTAAGTCATTTATTAAAGTTGAGCTAATGGATTTGTATTAAGCAGTTGTTTTTAATTAAGTTTGTCTTTCCCAATTCGAAGTTCAACTTGATTCGATGTTAATGAATTTTTAATTTAGATAGACTATAAATGTGTATTCCTAGCATAAAATATCGAGACCTTATTGACATTATATAGTATATATGTTCAAGCAAGAATTTACAATACAACCCGTAGTAGCCGAAAGAACTTAATAATGAAACTAAAGAAAAAGTCTGCCCATCAGCTACTCAGAATTAAACTCTTAATAAACTAAGCCATCTTAAATCCCCTTAAGCCAAACAAGTCCGGTCGAGCAAGGACCCTACCGAAAGATATCTATCCCCAGAGCTGCAACTAATGGTTAAATAAAGATTTAAGTATTAAAGGAGCTAAAGTTGGTTTCAAGTAATCACTCTTTACTTCGGGTGAGGCAACACAATCGTTGCATTAACCCATTCAGTCCCGGGGTATCTATTGTTGATTATTTTATATATCTTTTATTTTAGTAAAAAGTTGAAACTTTTTGTAATGTGTATTTATTTGCTTCCGCACTAAGCAAATTAGGCACAGAGCCGTTTTTTAATGTGGAGAGAGAAGAAGGAGGGTGAGGGAAAAGGTGACCAGCTCTCGATGGGTGGGAAATGGGAGCTGGATAGTGACAACTGGTATGAAGGGTTGTCCCTACATTGAACAAGGTCTGATATGCGTGGTTACCCCCACATATGGTCTTTGCTTGCAGTATCTGTCGGAACAGATACTACGCTTTGATCTTGTCGCCTGGGCCACGGACGGCCGGGGTGTATTTATTTGCTTTCCCACTGAGCAAATTAGGTACAAGGCCGTTTTTTAATGTGGAGAGAGAGGGAGGGGGGGGAGAAGCGGGGGCCAGCTCCCGATGGGTGGAAAATGGGAGCTGGATAGTGACAATTGGTATGGAGGGTTGCCCCTACATTGACCAAGGTCTTATATGTGGGGTTAGTATTTATTTGCCCCCACACCGAGCAAATTAGGCACAAGGCCGATTTTTAAAGCGAGGAGTGAAGAGGAAATGGGGACCAACTCCCCGTGGAGTAGGGGAGCTGGATAGTGACAATTGGTATGAAGTGTTGCCCCTACATTGACCAACGTCTTATATGTGGGGTTGCCCCACATATGGTCTTTGTTTGCAGTATCCGCCTGAACAGATTGTATTTATTTGCTTCCCCACTGAGCAAATTAGGCACAAGGCCGTTTTTTTAATGTAGAGGGAGAGAGAAGGAGGGGGAGGGAAAAGGGGACCAGCTCCCGATAGGTGGGAAATGATAGCTGGATAGTGACAATTGGTATGAAGTATTTATTTGCTCCCCCACTGAGCAAATTAGGCACAAGACCGATTTTTAAAGTGAGGAGTGAAGGGGAAATGGGGACCAACTCCCCGGGGAGTAGGGAGCTGGATAGTGACAATTGGTATGAAGGGTTGCCCCTACATTGACAAAGGTCTTATATGTGGGATTTCCCCCACATATGGTCTTTGCTTGCAGTATCTGCCGGAACAGATACTATATTTTGATCTAAAACTTTGTGTAATGGGGAAATATATGCCGCTCCTGAATTTTCCAGATGAGGATTGGTTATTCTCAGTGTGAGCGACCGAAAAATACAATTGCGAATTATTTAGGATTTCTATCCAGTTATGGCTGACGGAATGAGAGTACGCTACACCCTGTGAAGCAAATAAAGGGTCCTGCTCGAAATTCCGTCCAAATTCGCGAGTTCGACAAAAACATTCCCGATTTTGACAAGATACACCTGAAGAAGGTCGGAGGTTACATCAACCGAAACGTTGTGAAAATAACACTTAAGATAAGAACAATAGGTCGATGAAACCAAATAATACGAATGACGAAATATATGTTAAAAGACTGAAAGGAAAATTGATTGATTTTATTTATAAAGCGAAATATTGACAGTTATAAATGTAACACGATAGGTCAGTCGCTCAACGGTTACAAGAAATGTCCTTGGGAATGGTATCAATCAGTTACACTACGCCCGGTCAATAGCATGACCGACCCGCGTATTACGTTTATGTCTTGAAACGGCACTTGTTTGCTATTTCTATACAAGCGTTACATTTCAGCATGCGGTCTCTGTCATTTAATTACGACGATGGAAATGCTACCTGTAACAACGTAATTTAAATAGACAGAACAACGAAAATTTTATTTCAAAATTGAGCGAGACACATCAACAAGAATTGTATTTCAAAATCAGGTGAGACAGACAACATTGTATTTTAAAAGTAAGCGAGACGATGAACGAGACAAACAAACTAACATTCTATTTATAAAATTTAGTGAGACAGAACAATAAAAATTGTATTTCAAAACTAAGCAAGGCTATGGGAGATATTAGACATAGAACCGATAGAAATAATATTCGGCTATTTATTTACTACGAAAATTGAAAAGCTGCAAACCTAGTAGTAAAAAAAAAAAATGCTTCACCAAATTAAAACAATTAGAAAAACACGTGACTTTTGAATGAAATGTATTATTAACAAAATGTCGAGTCGGGTGTTTATTTCTTTCCTTTTTTTCTTTTTTTTTTCTTTGCGACGAAGACTAAGATAACGTGCGGGTCCAAGTGGTTGAAATCTATCGACACGCTTAAAGTGTAACGGTCACGTTGCAGAATAACTGAGGGTTGCCAACATCCTCATTGATACTGTTTCTGTAAGACTCACTGGATTCGAACTTGGCACACACATTATACCAGTCTATATCATTAGCCAGTAATTTACCGTAACGACTTATCCCATTAATGTGTAATCACCTGAAAGAGTGGCTTGACAAAAGAAACACGTATATATATATATATATATATATATATATATATATATATATATGTATGTATATATATATATATATATATATATATATATCTGTGTATGAAAAATAAAAGTTACACTAAGTTTACTAAGGTAATCAAAATGGTAAACTTAAAATATATTATAAATATTAAAGAGTTAATATTTACAAATAAAATAAACTCAGCCAGATGTAAAAAGCTCAATAAAACCGAAAAGGAAATAGAGCTTATAATATGAACAAATGATTAATAAAATATGTTAAAAGACATCTTGAAAAAGAGTTAAAATCATATTTAATTTTAAAAAAAGGAAGCACAAGATAAGTGGATAGTCCTTAATCCGCGGAGTTTCGAAGAAATACTCTCCTTCTCATCAGAAGGCAGGAATTAGCAAAATGCAGGATCGGATTTTGCATATAAAAGTATTTAATGAAACTTTTAACGGTAACGTCAGTAGTAACTATTGGCGATAGATTTACAAGACAGTTCCCTTCCAAATTTGTTGCTTTGCCACGTTTTTGCCACCTTATTTATCTGACCTGCTTGGGTAGGATTGAAACCGTTACATTCGGACAATGCTCACCTGAAAGCGTAGAGACTAAACGCTAAATTTTATAAATAGAATGTTAGTTTGTTTGTCTCGATTTATTTTGAAATTGAATTTTCATTCATCGTCTCGCTTAATTTTAAAATATAATGCACGTGGTCTGTCTCACCTGATTTTGAAATACAATTCTTGTTGGCGTCTCTCACTCAATTTTGAAGTAAAATTTTCGTTGGTCTTTCTCGCTTACTATTTAAGTACTATTTTTGGTGGTCTGTCTCGCTTAATTTTGAAATTAAATTTTCATTTATCTTTTAAAAGAATTTATCGCTTTTCTGTTTCCCTACATTTTTAAATACAAATAGATCCTTGTCAATATTAGTAAATAAAATGCTTTACAAAACTGTGGATAGACGAAAACACGCGTGCGATGTCTATGCACGGTTTTGTAAAACATTTTTTTCTACTAATATTTACAATTAACAGAAGCATTTAGTTAAAATTGAATCATAAGAAAGTCTTAAAAAATACCCTAATGATCCCTGAAAATATACGTGTTTTTTTATAATTTAACGACACCCTCCCCGCAAACCCACGGTCCAATTTCTTACAATACAGAGTTAACTCTTTTTCCTTAGTTATAAAAAAATATGGATTTACATGCGATGAAGGTCATAGGTCATTGTGCCAATAACGCCGAAGATCCTGAAACAATAACATACACAAAGATGAAGATAAGGATAACAGTTCACAAAAGAATGAATGCATAAACACACTCATATATATTATTCCTTAATTGGAATTCATTTTTTGAGATGGGCATTATATATATTAATTTATTCTTATTTCGGACTATTATTCTCATCTTTATTGGTTGTTGTTTTTTTTTTCTTTCTTTTTTTTCACGACGTTTCGGCCAACTATTCCTCTGGCCTTCGTCAGGTGGTAACTTCGAATCTCCTAACTGAATTCTCAGCAATCACTGCCATCCGTAGTTGTTATCGTCTCACGACGTTTTTGGCCAAGTAAACCTCTAGCCGGCTTTGGGTAGGATTGAAACAGCTATCTTCAGAAAATGTCCATCTGGAAACATAGAGATTCAACGTCTCTATCAACTGCGCCACGGGTTACCACCTGACGAAGGCCTGAGGAATAGTTGACCGAAATGTCGTGAAAAAAAAGAAAGAAAAAAAACAACAACCAATAAAGATGAAAAAACAACAACTAATAAAAATGAGAATAATAGTCCGAAATAAAAAATAAATTAAAATAAACACACCCAGTTTGTCAGTACGGGTTGGGAAACAATCAGCTACTGTCACATTCCATATCTTTGCGTCGTTGATCGCTTTGTCCCATTTTCATCTGCTGCTCTCCTC
>NC_136523.1:13340178-13365178 GCF_053919585.1 Euprymna scolopes | reverse complement strand
ATTTTTATTTACATGCAATAGACACGTATCAACATTGTTATTACCTGTTATAGGCCCACCCTTTTTTCCTTCGTTAACGCTCGCAATTCCTTACTGTTTTTTTTTTTAAATACTTATTATTTGTCCTTTTTTTTCGCGCCAATTCTTCGTCCTTTCTCTCTTACCAATTCAGCATGTTTTTTTTTACTTTCGTTTACGATCGAATATTCTTTCCCATTTTTATGTTTCTCGTTTTTATTATTCTTTCTCTCTCCGACCTTCTATATTTCACTCGTGTTCCGCGCTTTTCCTCTTTCCAATTCATCACTATTTTTTTTTTTTGCCTTCTACTGCAATTATCATCTCATGCAATCCTTCTTTCTTCCAGGCAAGCACGATCCGCCCCTCAAACGGGCTCAAACTCCTCCACCGTTCATATCTATCTCTGCTAAACACCTGTCAGAAAATCACGACAACAAGAAAGAATGCTCGGCGATAGAAAACCAGTCTTTTCATTTTAAAATAAACAAGTCAAAACGCGTCGACTTAGCCTCAGTGCGGCCATGGAGCAAGATCAGTGCTTCCTAATCAATTCCCCTTATTCTCTAACAGCGCAAATTCCATGAACAAAGTTTCTTTCCTAGATCTACCAATACCGTGAGGCTGCTTCACAGCTGACTATGAAATGATCGTTATGAAGTCGAATGTAAGCAAGTTCTTTTTAGCCGTTCGCCATAATCAAAGTTTCTTTTCGCGACACTGTTTCTCAGCTAAATATTATCAAGTTCAATTTTAAAAAAGCGTATTTTACCACCTGGCAATGCCTGCGACCTTCTAGTAAAGCAAGAATAAAAAAGCATTGGAAATGCAAAAGGATATAGGGATGGTATGCCAAAAAGTATACAAACAAGATAGCTATGAATGGCTAGGCACATGGAAATAGAATTGAATCCAAAGTATAGCCCTATAGCTTTTCTCCAATCTTCATTCCGTACCATCATTACAGTTGTAAAAAGCTATAAGGCTATACTTTGGATGCAATTCTATTTCCATGTGCCTAGCCATTCATAGCTATCTTGTTTGTATACTTTTTGGCATACCATCCCTATATCCTTTTGCATTTCCAATGCTTTTTTATTTTTGTTAATTAGTATTTTTACTTACAGTCTTATTTTTAAACTTACATTCATGATAGTATTGTCTTTTTTAGGAGGTCGCTTCCTGCTGGGTTTTAGGTCTTTGGGTTTTGGGCCTTAGGAGTTGCCTCTTGGTCCTCCATCAGTTCTATATTACATAGAGAGTGCTACCGCCTCTCTGATAAAACAGTTAGAGTATTATAAAGTTCTAAAATGTTCATACCTTCACTATTAAATATTTCTTCGTTCATTCTTTGGCGTTTTGGCAAAGATTTGTCAGTTTTTGATATTTACATTTATAATATTTTGTGCATGAGGCAGCTTTTTCCCCCTTGGGATCCCTGTTATACCGTGCTTTTGAGTCAGCACGTGAGGCAGCCTTCTTTTTTTCTGGTTCTTTGTTATAAAGAGCACGTGAGGCAGCTTTTTCCCCTCGGAATCCCTGTTATACCGTGCTTTTGAGTCAGCACGTGAGGCAGCCTTCTTTGCCTCAGGATTTGCATGATACTTAATTTTTATTATTTCAGTATTTTTCTGATAGTATTCTTTTTGCTCAGATAATACCTTGACTTTGTTTTTTTCATAGTCTATATTTCTCTGAGCTTTTTTACTACGTGCTGACTTTGGCATTTTTTATTAAATGTAAACATATAACACTTATGTGTATCTTACTATAATATCACTTATCTTATAGCAAGACAACTCTCGTAGAATTGAGATACTGCCCCGTCACCAATAGTTAAAGTGTGGAACGGTATATACACCAATAGTGTAGTTGTTATCTTTATATGAAGTCCTAATCAGTGACAGTGTGAGGTTACTTGGTTAGTTTATTGTAGTTTATTTTAGAAAACTTACTTGTTTTTATTAGTAGATTGTGTATAGTAGCCACAATATCTAGTTATTTTTGTGGCTAGGGCTTGGATTTTGATTCTTTTTGGTCAGCTTCCAGTGAGTTCTTAGAAGATGACTTTCTTGCAGTTTCTTTTGCGGTTAATTTAACTTATTTCCTTTGGCGTTTGGTGAGTTCTTAGAAGAACTGGTCTGATCTACTTTTCTTAGCGAGTGAAGAGATTCAGCTGCATTTAACAATGGTTGTTATAGTGTATTTTTGCGCATGCGTGAGAATTTCAAGTTTCCTCCTTATTTTTCAATAGTTTAACAGTAGTCATGTGTCTTTCTGCCAAGAGCGACAGACGTCAGTGTTAGCCGTGATCGTCTAGAGGTTAGGACCCCTCGTTTTGGCCGTGCTAACCTAGGTTCGAATCCTGGTCACAGCATTGACATTTTGTACATATTTTACAGTCCAAAATCTGAAGAATTATTTGTTTTTATAACATTGTTTTTTGACGTCGTACTTGCTGATAGGTTACTCTTATAACAATTTTGATCAACTGAGATAAAGATTTCGTGGTTTCATTAACGCTGGTGGGTTACTGTTTAAAGAAAAAACCTTAACGTTCACCTCAAATATTCGGCGTCCAAGAAATATAGGCCACTGGCAAACTGGAACGTCTGTGAGCATCCGGTGAATTTGGAGCTGTCCCTTTTGAGAGAAGTTCCGTGTTCGAAGTGGTCTGTCTACATTGGGTATATAGTGTTTAAAACTTGTTATTACACGTAATCTTATTTAATTATGGAGTTAGCTAAAAAGCGATGGGTCACTGCACTTCTCCGTGTAAAGAGCAGTCGATTGATGCTTGAACTGTTGTCAGAGACCGTTCGTACACCGAGATACATCGTCTCAAAAGAAAGAAGAAAGAAGAAGAAAGAAGAAAGAAGAAAGAAGAACAATTGGCCATTTTTGTACCCTTTTTTTTTTTTTGCTCTCTTTTGACATTTTAACCGACGTTCTGACACTCGCTGGATTCGTAAGACGCTTCTCTGTAAGAATATGTGCTTTTTGAAACTTATAAGTTGATTTTAGTTGAGATTTGGATAGTTTTGCTTTGTAGGCGTATATAGGCGTGTACGGGCCATCCCTATATAGAGAGTGCTACCGCCTCTCCGATAAAATAACTATTTCTTTGTGGAATTCCATTTATCTATTTTTACAAATAATACTTTCTCATTCTACATTTTCTCCTCTTACTTTTATAAAATTTCTTATATATATATATATAGATATAGATATATAGATATATATGTGTGTGTGTTATTTGTTTTTGCGGTACGTTTTGAAAGAATTCAATTATTTACGAAAATGCATTTTTACCTTGCATTCAAGATGGGAATAATTTTGAACCAACTTGGTACCCCCACATGGGGAGCGGCATACATATTGTTTTTTTTTAATATAATTATCCACTGACACGTCTTTCGTCGTCTACAACTCATCAGAGTGGCTGAATCTAGCAAGATTCGAAATCGGGACCCTGTGGTAATGAGCCTAAACCCTTTATTCGCGCGCCCATCCTGCTCGACTTTCTGGATGTATCACGATTTATTTAGATGTTATTTGTTTTTGTTTTTGCCACACGTTTTGAATGAATTCAATTATTTACGAAAGTGCATTTTTACCTAAATTCGAGTTGGGAAGAATTAATGATATCTTAAAAAAAAAAAAAATATGTACGCCGCTCCCCATGCGGGGGTACCAAGTTGGTTAAAGGGAAAACTTATTCCAAACTCGCAAATGTGACAACATTACTCCATACATGGGCGAATGGTGGCCTTATAGAGGTACAGGATACTTTCAGGCGTAATTAGCTATCTAGCATGGTAGAGAGAGCTGACCTTCTTTGCAGCAGCCTTGGCAATGCTCTCAATGTGTAGATTCCAGTTCATGTTCTCTGTAAACGTTAGGCTGAGGAGTTTAAAAGAAGTACTTTCAGGCAATGTGTTCTTGGCCATTGCAATTGGTTTAGAAGGTTTCTTGTAGTTATTAAAGGAAACAAGCTTAGTCTTGGCAGCATTGAATGTGACCATCTATTTTTGTTCCCATTCCATTACAGATTGGAAGTCATTGTTAACGAGCATCTCTCCCCCCTCTCTGGCTTTCTTACTCTTTCTGTTTTCTCTCTCTGTTTCTCTATAAGAGAATAGAGAATAGAGAAGGAGAGAGGGAGAGAGAGGGAGAGAGAGAGAGAGAGAGAGGTGAGTAAACGTGGAGGTAGACACGTTTACCAGACCCAAAGGTCAGCTTACCAAATTACGTATGTGTGACGTGGTTGGCTAGATCTGAGAGATTTGATTTGAGCTTTGAAGAAGACGGACGTTTTTCCGTGGTCTCCCCCTCTTAACTGGGGAGGGGGGGAGACGAACGCTGGCGTGTGTGAAGAAGAACCACACAAGCAGATTTCACTTTACACCTGCTGCAGGACCTCTGGGGAAAGTGAAATAAAAAACTATAAAACACATTCATCGTCTTGGAGTGATAAATCTTCGTCAAACAGGTATCAAGTCTCCCTCCAGGATGAGAAATTTCCAGATGGTTCAACAGCGAGAAACAGAGGTAGGTTCAGAAATTACATGTCACACACACGATTCCCTTTATGATAATCAAACACACAACCATTTATATTAGAGACAATCATACGCACACGGAATCTTTGATGTTATACAGTGTATACACCCAAACGTAAAAAGTGCCCCTAAATGAAGAACTCTATATAACATATTCAAATGTAACGAAAGCTCAATTTGGTACCCCTCAAGGATAACCTCGATGATAACGAATATATAACATATTCAAATTTGGTGCCTTAACTGACCAGACCACCTAGCAAGGGTGGGTTTAAAAGAAAAAAAAAGAAGAAAAAAAAGAACTTCGATTACCACGGGGAAAAAAAGACGAAAAAAAGACAAGAAAAACACAATAAAATGTCTGGAAAAAAAAAGAGAACAAGAAATAGAAGTGCAGCATCTGAAGAACAGATACGGTATTTATTTGCTCCCCCACCGAGCAAATTAGGCACAAGGCCGATTTTTAATGGGAAGAGTGAAGGGGAAATGGGGACCAACTCCCCGGAGAGTAGGGGAGCTGGATAGTGACAATTGGTATGAAGGGTTGCCCCTACATTGACCAAGGTCTTATATGTGGGGTCGCCCCACATATGGTCTTTGCTTGCAGTATCTGCCAGAACAGATACTACACTTTGAGATATTAAATCTTTTATTCATGTTAAAAATACAGTCAAAATCAACGATGAACAAAAAACTTAGGCACATGGCCAACTCAAAAGGGGGGATTTTGGGGGTCGTTGGTCATCCTTGTCACTCCAGAACTAAACAAAGTCAAAAGTTTCTCCCAGCTAGTATCTTCTTTCACCATAATACCGCATTCACCCTTTCATGTTGGGGGACGTCCTAGTAACTCCCAATTTTTAAAACATTTTTTATTGACGTGTAAAAACAAAAAAAGATAACAATAAAATGGTACAATAATTCATTTGTGTCGAGGGCGGGGGAAGAAAAAACAAAAGGTGATTAGTAGGACCCTCCCAACCCCGTCTAGTTGATAGACTGCCCGTTCCACTAGGTTTGTAAAAGGAACCTCGCTTCTGCGGGTCAGTCTCTAGGTGGGGATGCCCTCTAGATGGGGGTGAATGGAGAAAAGAAAATTTTGTGGGTAAGGGATGGAGGTTAGTTTGTAGTTCTTTTTCTCCAAGATGGGTAAAATTTAGAGGAAGGGGTGAAAACAAAAATTGCAGGTAAGAGGGGATGGGGATCTTGGGGGCTTCCTAATCGGGTAGGGATGGAACACACACTCAGCTAGCTGAGAGACTACTTGTTTAATTTTACTTTACAGAACTGCGAGTTCCACACCTAGGCGGGGAACACGTATTCAAATTTGGCTCCTATTCGTACACACAGACTTGCCACATGTATCCATCTTCTGTCAAATGCTGCGCGATGTAGCCTTCTTCTATCACATCTGATCTTCACCCGTAGTTGGTGTTTAAAGAACGCGATCAGATCTTGATCAGAAAAAGACAACACCCCCCGGCAACCTTGCAGACGCGACGTCCAAATCACCATTCTCGCCATGGCCAGGATCGTAACGTAGAACATTTGTCTTTCCCGGTCCCACGGCGGCCTCACGTTGTCCACAACATTGGATACAGTAATTGGGCGAGGATGCTCAGGATCGATGCGAGCCGTCACTCCGCTGACATACGACCAGTACTGGCGGAGTTCGCGGCAATCGAAGAAAGCGTGATCCGTAGTTTCTACGGCCGTTGTCCCACAACGGGGACAATCAAGCGACTCCAAAAACCCGGAACTGCATTGTATGTTGTTGAGTGGAAGTGCATTTCGGGCCAATCGCCAGGTCAGAGAGAACTCCGAATTGTTCAGATGTCTCGAACATGGCGCCCAGCTCCACGAGCAGCGGATCTCACTCTGCTGCCACCCCAAACGCGCGCATAGCGGGTTGTCAGCTACCCCCTTCACTAGATCCCTGTGGAGTTCCCTACGGGTAGCAGTCACAAGGTCACTGGACCTTGGTAGTCGTCTTAGCGCGGCTCGGCACTCTTTCATGTAGGCAGATTCTCCCCGCGGCCTGCGACGGCTCTCGATGGAAGGGTCGAGAACGAGGTCGGGGAAGGCGGCAGTAACCACGGGGTGCCACGGTTGGTCATCCTGCATATAGTGGCTCAGGAAGGCCAGCCTCTCAGCATCTCGATGACACTTCAAGTCCGGCATTCCCAAGCCTCCCTCACACGGACGTTGAATACAGATCTGTCTGCTCACCCAGTGTTTTCCTCTGTCCCAAAGGAGCGAGGACAAGAGTTCGACAAGAGCTTTTAGGTGTTGTGCAGGCAGGGGAAGTACGGCCAGTCGGTAAAGGATGAGAGGAAAGACGTAAGTGGCGCACGCCTCAGCTCTACCCTTTAAGGAAAGTTTCCTAGGAAGCCACGAATTGACTGCAGCCTCCACCTTTGACCGTACCTCCAACCAATTCTTGTCAAGCTGGAGACCCGGTCCGAACCACACGCCGAGGATCCGGACCGGGCCATCTGTCCAGCTGAAGGGCGCAGGAAGGTTTGCGTTGCCACTCCATGCGCCCAACCGCAGTCCTACCGACTTGTTGCGGTTTATCTTGGCCCCCGTGATTCTTTCGTACTGTGTGAGTGCCTCCGACACGACCTCAATGTCTCTGAAGCCCGACACGAAGACCGTGACATCCGAAGGCCAAGTAGTTGTGATATTAGTGTAGCTATTTTACTAAAACCGCAAAAGTATTTATTTAAGCTTGCAGGGACGCCCGGCATATCCCGGTCGTTAAATACGCTTAAATATGATATTGTAATTCTTGCAGATTTCGTATATATTATTATAGAATTAATGGTCTATTTTTTTTATAAAATTACGATTTCAAAAATAAAAAATATGTCCATATTACTTAGGTGAATAAGCTTGAATCGAAACCGAAACCAAAACTTATGAATATATATAACTTTAGTTTCTTCAGCTATAATCAAAACTGAAACCAAAACTTATGAAGAATTCTTAGTAAAATTATTTATTAGAAGAAATCGAAGTCCATAATAAATAAACGACAGTCACTCGAATGTGAGCGTGACACACAAAATAAATAACACACACGCTATCCTATTAATATATAGATGGAGTCATTAATAATAAAACAATAACAACATTTATAATAAAAAGCAAACAAAATAAAATACTCGTAACAATAAAAAAACTGAAACTGCAAAAATGATAAGATTTAACATTTTACATTCGTAAAAACGTTTAAATTTTTATAACGATTAAAAAACACACAAAAAACACACAAATTAGCAGACCGCCTAGCATTGTCCGGTCGTAAAATACTCATGAATATTATATTTTAATTAATGCAGAATTCTTATTTATTATAAACAGATGTTGGATAAATAACATTGTTAAAAGTTAAATAGTTATTATCGATCTATCTGTCTATCTATTGATCTATGTATTCAATGATATTCTTAAAATATTTTATATTGGGAGTTATTTATTGTTTATAGAATAAAGTGTAGCAATGGGTTTTAGCTGAAGATGTTTATATAAATTAGCTAGGTAAACTATAAACAGAAAAACCTTGAGCAGGCGTACGTGACACAGGAGGTCATGTTAAGAAGACACAGGAGGTCATGTTAAGTATTTTAATTGGTTACGTCACCGGAACTGAGGTCAAGAGGTCGGAAAGTTTAGAGTCGAAGAGTTGGAGTTTGATCCTGAGTGTGAACAGACGGGAGAGTTAGAGTTTGACCATGGAAGTGAACAGACGGCCAGGAAGCGAGCCTGGATAGAAAAGGCGTGTAGACAAGAAATGCAGACTCTGTGAAGATCATTTGAGACAACTGAAATAAATGTGTATTTTTAAAATATCAAGTGTTGTTCTGCGGTTTCACAAAAGAAGAAAGAACAAATGTCTCAATTGGATGGTGTTGGTCATTTCCTGTTTCATCACGGAGGTTAGCAGTGAAGATAAAAGAACTCTTGGAGAAAGAAAAGGTATGAAACATATTATTCTTCTTATAAAAAAACGACACCTTATGTTATATGACCGTGTGATAACTCTCTGGTATAACATGACTCAGTTTATACATCGATATCATATCCCCTTGCTAAATTTAAATGCATACAATTTATACAGTTATAATCTGGTGCCGTTATAAGAAAAATATATAATATCGTCCCACCACGATATATAACATCTGACACGTTTTATCAATGACTATACAACACAAAAATACCGTAGGTAGTAAACGTAATGATTATAAGATCTGGATTGTCAAAACATATTTCTGATATGATGATATTTTTTCAAATGTCTCCTGGAATTCTATCGTCCACACACAATCTTTTTTTGCAATAGCCCATTAATAGGAGCTTGAAAGTTGAGAACATTTGGAATAAACACATCATGATAATTTACTACCGCCCACCATCAAAAATAAATAAATAAATAAATAAAAGATAATAATTGCAGTGACGATACGTTTTCTGGAGTGGACATATATATTTTTTTTGCACTTGCTCGCTATGGGTCTGGCTTTCTTTTATTGATATTTTTACTTTTCTCTTTTAATGTTAAATTTCTTTAAAATGCATGATGAAAAAAAAAAACTTAAAGAAACTTAGACATGTGCATACGAGTATTATAATTTTTTTCTAAACAGTTTACTTCTTATCAAAAATACTTGATCGAAACCAAGACCTAAAGGCAGTGAGTCAAGTACGATAACCACACGGCCAGTTTGACATGATCTATGAGACGTTTTTTCTAAACTTACTGATTCGTAACATAAATAAAGCTGTCATGTATTTCTGGTCGCGCATGCGCATTCGTGAAGTTGTTGACGAGCAGATAAAATACGACAACTCCCCCCAAGTATCTATGTTTCAATTTTTACCTTTTAGCAATCGTTTTTTTTTTTTTTGTTTTTTTTTTTCGGTTTAGTTTTCCACATGTCTGAATCCCTTATATGGAAAATTTTAAGCGTGCAGATAATAACAAATTCGTTGAGTATATAGGTTGAGAATTGTTCTTACACAAACACATTCTCACTTTTATAGATATACGAGATTAGCTAGACGCGTGGGTGGGAACGAATAAGATTTGCTTTAAACAGACAGGAAATATACTAGACAAGTCGAACCAGACTTATATTTTATGCACATCTCTTGGTTCATAAATGGCTTTCCACTACCGCGAACAAATGATATATTTTGAGGTTGACCTAAGACTAATGTTGATTATTGGCCTGAGTCTTTAGAGCGTGCATCTACCACTAGTCTCTCCTCGAATAGGGTCCAAAAAACTTCTCAAATCTAATAGCTCCCACTTTGTCAACTAAGCTCCAACCCCTGTCCCATCACCGCAATGTTACATTCCTGTTTTACAAATATTTTGATAGAATGTGCTCTGGTGAACTCGGTGCACGTGTGCCTCCTTGACAGGCATATCCCCGACAAATCCGCTTAGCAACAAAATCGCACCCCTTCACTATGTAGGTCCCTAAATGCAAGAAAGCTTTCCTCGAACAGACAGACTTTGGAATTGCTTTCTTGCTACCTGCTTCCATGGCTGTACTGACATGCAGAAGTTTAATTGTAATGTAAACTAACATCTTGTTAATATTTCCTAGGCATGCTCCTAAATAGTAGCCCCTTATGTCCAAGTGGCAATATTCCTTGTTTGGAGGAGAACGTTAAAAAAAATGCATGACAAGTTATGATTCAATGAAACCGCCGTGAATGAAATGCTGTACAGATTTTGTTTTTGACAATAGATTCATACACCTCACAATTCGACTCATCCCCACGATTGATAGATAAGGATTCATACTTTCTTTTATGCTTTTTTTTTGTACTTTGCACGGTCTCCACTGCTTGCTTCTTAAACTTTCAACGACCTTGTAAAATTGTGCCTTCTATTGTCAACAAGAGTTTTACGTACTGCTTTCTGTGAAGTTGTACATACAGTAGGTGAGCAGTTTCTTTCTGTCCGAGCAGTGCCCATACTTTGCGATTGTCCTGACTACTGTACCCAGAGGTATCTTCTGCTAAGCACACCGAAATACGAAACCATGAACACAATTATTTCTGTTTGCTTCCGTATTAAATCAGCCACCTGTTTTCCATGATCTCACGTAACCCTGCTCACGGGTTTAAGTTTACATAGGTTCTCAACCATGCCCAAGAGTATCTCAAAGACTAGTAGAGCGAAGGAGCCGGGTTACTTTTCCTTTAACAGTAGTGCTGTCCCACTACCTATTTGACAATACATCATACTCTCTATTCGTGAAACAGCGTGAATAGGTTTCTTTATTTGTTATCCTCATCTTCTTTTTTTTACACAGTGGTCACCACTTATCAAGGCCCGGAAGCCACTGAGGGATAAGGGTTATTGCAAGTATATTACGTTAGTGTGGAGATTTGATGAAGTGTTTACTTAAGAGGGCGGTTCATTAGGAATTTCTAACGTTGGACTTGAACACATCCAAGTTGTAGTCCAGAGGGAAGCAGGCAGACGGAACAGAGTTCCACAGGCGTGCAGTTCTAAGAAAGAAGCTTTGTTCATGGAATCCACGTTTTGATTTAGGCACAGATAAAGAGTGGGGGAAATTTTTTACAGTGGATTCGGCTAGACGGGTGTTTTTCGTGAAAGATTGGCGAGGGGGGGCAGAGATTGGAGTTCAGACGAGCACCTGCCATGGAAATAACGATAAAACAAGGATGGCTCTGGACTTCGCCAGGTAGTTAACCGCGACGGAATAGGAATGTCGAATCCTCCAACTACACCCACAGCAATTACTGCCTTCCATAGTTGTTTGCCACCATGGTTTGGCCAACTAATGCTCTGACCGGCTTTGGGTGGGATTGAAACCGCTACCTTCAGACAATGCTCACGTGAAATCGTAGATATTCCGAAGGTCAATAATGGTGAGATTTTTTTTTTTGTCTTATAAATCCGCATTTTTATATTTTGTTCTTCCAATTGTCGAGTCTGTGTTATACAAATCACTCAACTCATAAGTATTCCAAATTTATTCAAGAATATAACAATCGGTGTGTGAATAATCCGAACACCTCGCTCGGAAAAGATTACCATGATAGACAGGTGGCCTTATCAAACTACTCTACGACACCGAGAAACATACGTTGACAGTCTGAACACCTGGGTAACATCAGAACTAATGAGCAACAATGAATTCATGAATGCTTCTAGGGAGACAGATAAATGGAGAGTTATAGCCGTCAATGCCTGTCCCAGACGGGACTCCACTTGATGATGATTGTTCACGATTAGATTCAGGGGCGCGTCCTGTTGTCTGCTGAGATAGCGAAGGGCCCCAAACCCTTTTTGTTATACTATATTGAAATTGTTTATTTGCTAACAGAGTTTATCTACGCACCTCACAACTCAATACGTGTCCCCAACTGCTGGAAAAGTTGCATGTTTTCCCACTATTTTATTGAGTTTTGTCACGGCTACTGAGTGAGAAGGAGGCCAGTGAACATGAGAGCGTGACGTCATTTCCAAATCGACATGTAGGTAAAGGGTACCTTAAGTTTCCTATGTTCAACCACGTGGTCACGCTAATAGGTATAAAAAATATGGTTGTGGTAATTTTATAAAGTCAGTCCAAACGTCCATGTATTTTCTTCTTCCAAAGAGAAAGAACAATTCTCCATTTGGATAATTATTATAATTGCACATTGGGATAATTTTAATCTAACAAAATATAGTAAGTGAACTTGTTTTTTATATGTAGCTCGGTGGCTGTAGTTTTGTACGGTATAATCTGACTGCTTCAAAATGTCCAGCTTTTTTGTAGAACTGCACCATCTTCTGTCTACGATGAAATGCTGAAGGTTCACTATTGTCTGCTGAAATAGCGAGTGACACCATACACTAGATATCTCTAAAGCGTTTCCGGGCTTGTGATGGGGGTTTTGTGTCAGAAAGATGCTGGCCATAAACCAACTGCCTTGAGAAGCATGCAGTCATTTAGCCGGACAACGTATCTGGAGAATGATGGGTCCGTCCAGAGATTAAAATCCGGCCACAAATAATTATATTCACCATTACTGCCCGTTATTCCCTATTAGATCCAGCAACTGTGTTTCAAATTTGATAATGACCCTTTGTTTAGTTTAGTAATGAATCTGTAATATAAATAGCTACAGAAGGCTTCCTTCGGTCTTGACAGAATATGGATACCCACGGAAAAGGTGTCTGTGCGTGAAATTGTTGTGGCAGGAGTTGTGCAATCTACAACCACGCCTCTCTTGGGCCGACATTGTTTAATACCAGTGAAAAGTGGAGGTTCAGAACGACTGGAAGCAATGCCGAGATAAGCGGAAAGCATATATAGCACCTAGAATTCCTAAATAGTTACCCTTTTGGTACTAGCCAGGCTCAACGTTGCTTAACTTCGGTGATCTGACGGGAACCGGTGTGTCAACGTGATTGTGCCGTATTAAATCAAGCAGCTACAAACCTTATTTTATACGAGTCGAGATACGCAAACAATACCGAGTAGCCCTGCTAGAGTGGTATACAAGGATAAGATACAGATGTTAGACAATAGAAATAAAGCTGAAAAGAGGTAGTAGTAGTAGTAGTAGTAGTAGTAGTAGTAGTAGTAGTAGTAGTAAGAGAGAAGGAGGAGGAATGATGGATCGATCCAGGAGGTGAGGGGGGGGTCATTTGGGATAGCAAATAATAACCAAAAAACGCGACAAAAAAAGATGGGTAACCAAAGAAGGCTGAGAATGTTACGATTGTCTGCCGCGATTAATGAGGAGAGGAGAACTTGTCACTAAACAGAATCCCGAGGGTGGGGATGAGAAGGAGAAAGGAGAGGAAGTGGACAGTACAATACTTGACTCCCAATCCTGACACTGGGGTCAGTTCAGAGAGGCAGTGTCATTGAATCTCAAAAATCACTCCATCTCAATATCCATCGTATCAGTAACTTTCTGTTCGGAGGATCTTGTCTTATTCTTCCTTTATTTCTGCTTTTCTATCTTTGTTATATATCCACACACACACACACACACACACACACACACACACATATATATATATATATATATATATATATATATATATATATATATATATATATATATATATATATACATGAGCTGCAAAAAAACAGCCTATCCCGCATTGACAGCGTAACAAAATCGACTTCATGGCTTAATGGGGGATGCCCTTTTTTCTTCTCTACAACCTTTCTCCCACAGAAGAGTCGTTGCGAGTCTGTCTTTTTTTATCGTTATTTCTATGTCAAGTGCTGTTCCGAGCTCCAATCCCTGGTCCTCCCTCTCCAATCTTTCACGAAAAACACCCGTCTAGCTAAAACCACTGTCAGTAATTTTCCCCACTCTTTATCTGTGCCAAAATCAAAACGTAGATTCCATGAACAAAGCTTCTTTCTTAGAATTGCACGCCTTTGGAACTCTCTTCCGTTTTCCTGTTTCCCACCTGACTACAACTTGGATGTCTTCAAGTTCAACATAAACAAATTCCTGATGAATCGCCCCCTTAAGTAAGACACTTTATCAAATCTCCATTACTAACGATTACTACGATACTATCCCATTGATTACTGCACACGCAATAACCCTTATCCCTGAGTGGCTTGCGGGCCTTGATAAGTGGTGACCTCCATGTAAAAAAAAGGAAGTACCACAGATTGAAGCTCAGAGAAGCTCCTGCCAAAAATACAACTGAATAGCAGAGATAGACACGTAACGTCTCTACTCTGACAAAAAAAAGTAAGAAAAATCCTAGATTTCAAAGCTGGTCAAGTTACGAATACAGCGGAGAGGATATTGGTGCATGTGAAAATGTGAGTAGCAGCCGGAGGAAAGCTGGTTAGCGAAAATATTAGCAGCTGTTGCATAGCTTATGCAAATTAACAAGTGCGCACGAGCTTTCGCCAAAAGAAAAAAGAGAGAAAAAATACACCACATGCTCGAGAGAAGAAGCAAAGTACGTATAAATATGAAGATGATAAATGACCGTATAAATACGAAGATGAGAAATAGATGCCTCTTGTCTTGGGGAGGCTCCTTGTTTTGACAAGCTTCTGAGCTTGACATTTACTCTTGACCTGAAACGGAACACATACATCAAATCTGTTGCCAAGGTCGCTGGAAAAATGGTGAGATCCTTCTACCCCTCCAGTAGATATTTCACTCCTGAGGCAATTCTCAATCTATATAAAAGCCGAGTACGTCCAAGGATGGGCAGGAGCTGATCGAAGCAGCTTACCCTGCCTTGACAGAGTTCATAATTGTGAATGAAAAATCAGAGGGAAAAGCAAACAAAATCAACTCCATTGTACGGTCGTTTCGGAAACGATGTTCATTTTATTGAAATTGACAATAAGTATTGACAATAATTTGACAAAAGTTTTGTCCTTTAAAAAAGTAATATCTGTCTTACTAACGACTAAAATGCTAGTTTTGTTTTAGTGTCTTTAATTCGCCCAGCCCGCTATTTTTGCTGATGAGGAGACTATGTTTAAAGGGCAAAACCTTTGTCAAATTATTGTCAATACTTATTGTCAAATTCAATAAAATGAACATCATTTCAGAATCGATCGTACAATCGAGTTGATTTTGTTTGTTTTTCATTTTAGAACTGATTTTTAATTCATAATTATGAATCGTTTTACTCAATATATATATATATATATATATATATATATATATATATATATATATTATGATATCAACCTTTATGGACAATGTGAGCTCTTCATCTTTCACTATAAATACCGGGATCTCAGTCAGCAAAGCCACAGCATTTACATTAGAACCAAACTAGCAGAGTCCAAGTCATCATTGGAATGATTTTTTTTCCTGTTGGCTGAGCTGAGCTGTTTTTGATCCTGTGAAGTTCTAAGCGGTTCATCCTGCCGGGCCGATACCTCCCATCTTTCGAGTGGGGACTACGTTAATTTTTTTTACTATCTGCCGCGCTCTGATTGAAGAATGCTAACGAGGCTGCCTAGGTATTTTTTTTCTTATAGTTTAGAGCGCTGTTTTTCTAAGGTACGCTTGCTCGACTTTCCCTAGACTTTCCGACCTTGTGTCACATCTTTCGTTTGATGGTAAAGAAGTGAATGATAGGAAGATCTCCGTCTAATATTCAAGCACTTTCTTATATATTGTATTTATATTTTCTCGATCTACTTTGTTTCATTTAATCCAGATTTTGTGTCTATTTTTCTGACCCCTTATCGGTCAACGGCAATATATTTCCAAATGTAATCAATTTCAAGCGCCGGTAACATTATGTTCACCTACTACAGATCTTCAAAGACCACTTGCGACATGAGAGAGAACATCGAATACATCAAAGATACAACCGGACTTTTTTTTCGAATAACATAGATAAAAAGGTAGTTCAAAGGAATTTTTTTTTTTTAATAAATCGTTTTTTATTTTTATTTTATTTATCTTTTTACTGTTTAGCAAGCGATATGTTATTCAAAACGAATCTTAAATTCAAACAGTATCTAACAGTAGAAAGAACTCATAAAATGTCGAATATTTTTTTTATTCAATTTTTTTTTATTTCTTTACTAAAGAGTTACTGTTTATCAAGGCTCAAGGGTCACTTGAGAATAAGGAGTAATGTGTGTTGAATAGAATGTTAGACAACACCATGAATGGTAGTGGTGGAACTTGGGTAGAATTTGACTTTTAATAGAACGACTCAACTAGAAATTATTTACGTTAAATTTGAAAGCGGCCATGTTATAGTCAGCTGGAAAGCAAACCCGTGGCACTGTATTCCACAGACAGTTCTAGGAAAGAAAATTAGCTCATACTGTCATAAATTTTCCCCACTGTTTATCTGTGCCAAAACAAAAACGTAGATTCCATGAACAAAGCGTCTTTATTAGAAGTTCACGCCAGTGGAACTCTCTTCCGTCTGACTGTTTCCCACTTGACTACAACTTGGATGTCTTCAAGTCCAACATAAACAAATTTCTGATGAATCGCCCCCCCCCCTTAAGTAAGACACTTTATCAAATCTCCAATACTAACGATTACTATGATACTATCCCATTGATTACTGTACACGCAATAACCCTTCTCCCCGAGTGGATTCCGGGCCTTGATAAGTGGTGACTACCATGTAAAAAAAATGTAATTTTCGTTTAGATTAAGGCACTTATAGAGAGTAAGGGGAATAATTGAAAGTTGCTTCAGAAAGACGAATATTTTGCAAGATGAGGGACCATAGATCGAAGCTCAGCCGAGCACCTGCCATAAATACTCGCAACGTATATCCTCTGACAAAAAAAGTAAGAAAGATAATAGATTTCAAATCAGTCAAGGTCAGAATATAACAGAGTGAATATATGAGCAGCAGCCGGAGAATAGCTGGTTAACGAAAATATTAACAGCAGCAGCCGTTAAATCACGTATGTAAATTAGCAAGTGCGCACGAACTTGCGCCACAAGAAAAAAAGAGAAAAAATACACCATGTGCTCGAGAGATGGGCGTAGAGAAATCGCTGGTCATCAACAGCGCAAGGTGGCGAAGAGACAGAGACTTTTGAAAAGCACCCGTGTGTGCGAAAAGATTTGGAAATATATTGAAATGCATTGTTTTGGAAAAAACACGAATTAATGCATTCATTTTTGAACCTTTAAATAGATGATCAGTTCTATTTTTATTTCTTTCTCTTTGTTTGTTTGTTTCTTTCTTTGCGGCGGTGCCGGACAGCGTGTAGGCCTGAGAGAAGTGTAACAAGACAGTAAAAAAAAATAAATAAACAGTCATGTTATATGTAAAAGGTACTTTTTTAAACGGTAGTCACCACTTATCAAGGCCGGGAAGCCACTCGGGGATAAGAGTTATTGAGTGTACAGCAATCAATGGGATAGTATCGTAGTAATCGTTAGTATTGGAGATTTGATAAAGTGTCTTACTTAAGGGGGCGATTCATCAGGAATTTGTTTGTGTTGGACTTGAAGACATCCAAGTTGTAGTCAGGTGGGAAACAGGCAAACGGAAGAGAGTTCCACAGGCGTGCAATTCGAAGAAAGAAGCTTTGTTCATGGAATCTACGTTTTGATTTAGGCACAGATAAAGAGTGGGGAAAATTATTGACAGTGATTTCAGCTAGACGGGTTTTTATTGTGAAGGATTGGCCAGAGAGGACCAGAGATTGGAGCTCAGATGAGAACTTGCCATGGAAGTAACGATAAAAAAAAGACAGGCTCGCAATGTCTCTTCTGTTGGAGATAGGTTGCAGGAAAGAGAAAAGGACATCCCCACTAAGCCACGAAGTCTATTTTGTACTCTGTCAAGGCAGGATAGACTGTTTTTAGTGGCTCCTACCAAGATGTGGCAGCAGTACTCCATCCTTGGATACTTGGCTTATATATAACTAGAGAATTGCATCAGCAAGGATGAAGTACTGTTGACAAATCTGGACAGGAGCTGCTAGAAAAGACTTATCCTTCCTTGATAGAGTTCAAAATAGACTTCGTAGCCTTGTGGGGGTGTCCTTTCTCTTCCCTGCAACCTCTTTCTCTGTCTCTGCTTTATCGTTATTTTCATGGCAGGTGCTCGGCTGAGCTCCATTCTATGGTACTCCCTCGCCAAACTTTCAAAAGAAACACCCGTCTAGCAGAAAACACTATCACTAATTTCCCCTACTCTTTATCTGTGCCTAAACCTAAACGTAGATTCCATGAACAAAGCTTCTTTCTTAGAGATATCTACTGGAGCGGTAGAAGGATCCTACCATTTTTCCAGCTACCTTGGCAACAGATTTGATGTACGTGTTCTACTCTTAGCAAATCCTTTTCAGATGTGGGAACAGTAATCCATCTTAGGACTTTTATGGCGCATGTATAGATTGAAGATTTTGTTGGGCTTGAGATACTATTTTGAGCAACCTTGGCAACGAATCTTATGTAAGTTTCCAGATAATTAAAGTTTAAGTCAATCCTAGTATTGTATGAGTTCGTATAACATGGGATGGGGGGGGGTGAGATGTAAGTCGTGTATATATTTATGAGTTTCTATTATCGTATAGTGCTGAGATTGTATGAGGTTTATTCGGGTTGTTTTATTTTACGGCATATCAAACCTTTTCGGGTTATTTAGTGCCGGTACTTATGTACTTATTGAACTGTACTGAAATAATAACGCTATTATTTAGAAAGCCATTCTTAACATGTTTTATATCTATTCTGTACTTTCACTTGACAATTTAATAGTAAAAAAAAAGGTTTGGTAAATCCTTAATTTAACTTGAAAATACTATTTTAAATATAGTAAATTAATAAATTTACCGTACCTTGGGGTAATTACGCCAAATTCGGGGGTAATTGCGCCACTTAAAAAAAAGTGCTCTTTATATGCGTGATTGCCAAAAGAGCACTTTTAGCTAGTTGATGCAATTACCCCGGACTTGGCGCAATTACACCGAGCTTGGCTCAATTACACCGGACTTGGCTCAATTACCCCAAACTTGGCTCAATTACACCGGACTTAACTCAATTACCCCGGACTTGGCTCAATTACACCGGACTTGGCTCAATTACACCGGACTTGGCTCAATTACCCCGGACTTGGCTCAATTACACCGGACTTGGCTCAATTACCCCAGACTTGGCGCAATTACACCGAGCTTGGCTCAATTACACCGAACTTGGCGCAATTACACCGGACTTGGCTCAATTACACCGGACTTGGCTCAATTACCCCGGACTTAACTCAATTACACCGGACTCAATTACCCCGGACTTGGCTCAATTACACCGGACTTGGCGCAATTACACCGGACTTGGCGCAATTACACCAAAGTAGGGTATAAAGTGAAAAAGTTATCTTAAAATATTTCGCTTCGATAACATTATTTCTGTTATTCAAACATTCTTTTCTTGACTATCAAAATATTTCTAACCTAAACACTGGCAATCTGCCATCGCAGCAGGTTTACCAGTGTTTCCCGGTAGCAAATAACTTCTTCAGATACTGCACTTCAATTTCTTGTTCTCTGTCAGTGGAGGAGAAATCCTTCACGACTGAAACAATTTTTACTTTTGTTCCTTTTCTCCACGTTAAAAAAAAAAACGACCCTGGTGTCTAACTCTGTCCCGTGGGGGAGACATTATAAATAGGAATAACATAATACTATGCTGCTTAAAACTTTACGCAGCTTTTAGATTTAAAACTCCTCGGACGAATTCTGAATTCTCCGGGTTTGTTTTACTGTACACATAGATTCGAAAAAGTTGTCAAAAAAACAAATACATAACAAATAAATATTATCAAAGGCAAGATAAGTTACTTTTCTAACTAATTAGATATGTTTTTAGTGTTTGTATTTAATGTAACATGTTTATTCAGCTCGTAAAACATACAGTGTTTACTAATGTATTGGAAAATTCAAAATGGCGGCCGACTCTCTCTCTCTCGGAGATGGTAAGTTTGGGAAAAGGAGTTATAAATAAAAAACAGTCAAAATACTGTTAAAAAATCTGCCGAATATATGTCAGCCTATGTCACGTTAACATATGTTGAGCGAGTTTCAAACAGTAATTTTTCTGTTTTTTTATTTATAACTCATTTTCCCGAACTTACCGCCTCAAAGACAGAGTCGGCTGCCATTTTAAATTTTCGAATACATCGGTAAACACTGTATGCTTTTCGAGCTGAATAAACATGTTACATTAAATATAAACACTAAAAACAGTTAGGTAGAAAAGTAGCTTATCTTGCCTTTGATAACATTTATTTGTTATGTATTTGTTTTTTGACAACTTTTTCGAACCTATGTGTACAGTAATACAAACCCGATTCTCCGTCAGAGTATTTGATATATCACTAGGAGAAGGTACACCTTCCTCACATAAGCAACTACTTTTATTTTCCTTTTCGAAATAGCAGGGATACCCAACGTTACCCGGGGTTGAATGATGACAACGAATGTTTCAAACTCCAATTATTTTTATTGTCACTGAAATCGGAGAAATCAACTATTTTACAATCAAATCAGTTGCTCTAGTCGAGGACCCATCGCGATGCACCTGCAGTAAGCTTCACATACCTTTCCACAGTGATTTACTCCACAATACGTCGAAGTCAACATTGCACTGTAGAGAACATACTATTGATTTTATAAAATAATTTTATATATAATGACTTGAATTAAAGTTTTAATAGTAAAAGTCAAGTATCATGCTTTAATTGTACTTTAAACCGTAACATCCATTTCGAACGCGTCCCCGTCCTATAAAAGAACTTACTGTTTATTTCATATGCCAGACCTTTCTACTTGTGCAGTAAAAATAGCTATAACCAAAGTTTGAAATACAAAAGTCAAGTGTCATCATTCAGTAATGCTCTAAACAAAAACATTCATTTTGAACGCACCCCCGTCATATCAAAGAGCCTATTGTTGATTGTATATACCTGCGGTTACTGGTTGTACGATAATAATAGCTAATAATAATAATAGCTTGTAATAATAATAGCTTGAATTTACATTTAAAATGCAAAAGTTAGTATCATTGTGAAAATGTGCATTAAACAGAAACATCCGTTTCGAACGCACCCCTGTCATAGCAAAGAACCTACTGTTGATTTTATATCCTTGACCTATCTGCTTGTGTCATAATAAAATTTTTAAAGTGCACTTATTATATATGGTTGTGTAAGGTGTTAAATCGCCTGTCCCTTCTTTCATGAGGTTATTTCGATTATCGATTATCGATACTTATCAAATGTATTCCGATACAAAAACTGTCCAAGAACACTGATAGGCAGATAAAGTACCCTCGTGTAAAATTTCATGAAAATCGGCCCAGCCGTTTCCGAATCCATAGGGAAGAAACTCATACACACACAATTGCTTTCATATATTAGAGATATAATTGGTCAAGACGCAGTAAATCCCAACAAGACCTTGTACATAGAAACCGAAGATATTCGGAGATGGTGTCTCCTAGGCAATAAAATTTTCCCCTTATGTATCTATTTCGTGTGTGTGTGTGTGTGTGTGTGTGTGTGTGTGTGTGTGTGTGTGTGTGTGATCAAATCCAGACACGGTGATTGTATATGAAAGCAAGTCTCGCTAGGCATTAGGCACTGGTTTTGCTCACGTCAATGTGTGATCGTCTCCGATTTCAATGGCAAGTTAAGACTGAATGGCGAAGGGCGTCGGGTTTAAATACATATGCAAAGCAACCTGATCGGGGCCACTTTGAGGGCAGGGGACGCTTTTATTTTCACCTTTTAAAGATAATGTTGATGAAGAGAATAGATTGTATTTGGGGGAGGAGAGAAGCGCGGAGGCGGAGAGAAATGATCAAAAGCGCAGTCTTCACTCTTACATATATACATACCATATCGCTATATATATATATATATATATATATATGTGTGTGTGTGTGTGTGTGTGCGTGTGCGTGTGCGTGTGTGTGTATATATGTATATGTATATATGTCTATGTATCTGTATATGTATATACATATATGTATATATACGTATATAAATGTGTATATATATGTGTATATATATGTGTGTATATATGTGTATATATATATGTCTATATGTGTGTGCCCATATATATATATGTCTGTGTATGTATATATATATATATGTATATATATGTATATATATGTGCGTGCATATATGTATATATATATATATATATATATATATATATATATATATATTCAAGCATGTCTGTTTGAACACGACTGAGTTATTCTTTTTCCGATTTTGCTCGATATCTTTTCCATTCGCCGAGTGGTCTTTAATATTTCAACTGGCGTTGTATATAATGGCGCCCAAAATTATTGTTCAGCCATATTCTTCTCAAGCACTTTCTATCGGTGCATCCGATTATCATCAGGAGCGATTGTTGTTATCGTTTTCTCTTTTCTTTTTTTTTTCTTATTTTTCGTGGAGGCTTGGTGTATTTGTAATTGTTTTGTTTATTGTTTATAAAGGTGGGTGCAGGAGGAATGTTGGGGACGAATTATTTTTATTTTTAATCGATTTTCTTATTTTATAGTTTATTTGTTTAGTTTCTTCTTAGTTATCAAATACTGTTCGTATATGTGTCTCGGTGTTAAATGAGATCCGGTCAATAAGAGAAAGTAGTTTTTGGATTATTATGACTTTTCAAAAAAAGAAAAAATGTGTGTTTGACAAGAAGGTTCACGAAAACATCTTTCAGCAGGTTGCCTGTACACCATTACGTTGAATACCGCATTGTGGGTATTTATTTGCTCCCCCACCAAGCAAATTAGGCACAAGGCCAATTTTTAATGTGAGGAGTGAAGGGAGGGGGAACGGAAAAAGGGGACCAGCTCCTGAGAGGTGGGAAATAGGAGCTGGTTAAAGGTCAGGTATGTGGGTTTGCCCCCACATCTGGTCTTTGCTTGCAGTATCTGCCGAACAGATACTACACTTTGATCTTGTCGGCCGGGCCCCGGAGGGCGCGTGGCCTACTCGCATGACGCCTCCAGATACCATCCTGTAGATTTCTACGATTCGGCGTGGTACATACAGCGCCTAGCCTTCCCTAATAGTCACCCATCTGGTAGTGGCCAGGGTCGTCGTTGAAGGGTGGATTAAAAAGTCATCCACAGAGGATTGTTTCGTTGTATCATAACTTTTCAGTACGGCTAGAATAGCACTATTGCCTGTAGGTATATATATATATATATATATATATATATATATATATATATATATATATATATATATATATATATATATATATAAGGAAATTACGATTAAAGTTACATTAGAACTTTACGGTATCATGTCAATAAGGTTAAGGACGATCACAATAAGTGAAAAGAAAATAAGAGGGAAAACCTCTTTGACTATGATATTCCCAAGCTAAATGCTTTTCATTAGGAGTGCAGAAAAAATTGGCAAGTTTTTTTCTACAGGAGATTTACTTTGTTCTAATAAAGTTTCTCTCTTTTTGTGTGTATATATATATGTATATATATATATATATATATCGTTATCTCTTCTCTTCTATTCTTCTATCTTCTTCTTCTATTCCATCTTCTTCTATTCTATCATCTTCTCTTCTATTCTTCTTCTATCTTCTATCTTCTATATAAATAAAATGAACTCATTTTTCCAGTGTGATTTTGACATTAATAGGATTAAAAATCAAGATATTTCATGCAAATATGATATGCACAAACGGCAGAACAATATCTGAGGTGTGTTATAGGCTCATTATTTCTCAAATTCCTCGATAATCTAAGATTTCTATACTTTTTCTGCTGAGAAGTCACGGCCAAAATCGGTTAAGATCAATGGAAGTGGTAAAATATTTTCTCTCTAATAAATTCCTCCTCCCCTTGCCACCACTTAACACCGTTTGGGGATCGTTCACAAGGAACAGTTGAGAAGAGAACACCGGTTTGGCTTCGTAGTTCTTTCATGTGAACTTATTTAAAATCACTAAACTAAGCTGCAGTGCTCTGGTGCATAGTGGTTAGCGTGCTGGGCAATTCAAATTATATTTTCACGTTCGCGCCGACCTACCGTAGTCGTTTTTTTTTTGTTTTTTTTTCCTAAACAACTGGAATGGACTTTTCTTGGTGGCCGAACTGTTAACGTTGCAGATGTTTTTTTTTTTGTTTTTTTTTTTCACACTTTATTTTCCTACTTTTACTCATGACTCCGGGTTTGATCCTTCCTACTTACCTACCATAACATTTTTTAACCCGTCCCGGAAACAAACACTCGAGCAACGCCGGGTACCCCCGCTAGTATATATATATATATTTATATATATATATATATATATATATATATATATATATATATATATATACACACGTAGATTTGTTGATATTTTTAAATGATAATACGAATATATTACCATCTTCACCTTGAAACTCACGTTTTTTTTTAGAAAATTGGCAATATCTCTATTTGGACGTAAACAAATAATATTTTTTTCATTTATTTTTTATTTAAAAAAAAATCAGTAAACTACGGACATCCATGTTTCGGAGGCCTACTCCTCTTCAGCATAGCTTTCCGGTAATTTAGGATTCGCACCCTTTACCTTATATATTACAGTCCGATTTATAATCCATTACGCTATGATCCATAGAAAATTTTACTGTTTATTTTTATCGCTTATATATTTACGTAGATTTTTCGATTAACTTAGCGTCTTCACCTTGTAGTTCATTGTTTTTAGAAAATCGACCATCGTTTTATTTGGACGTAAACCAATAATATTTATTTATTTGACGTAAACCAATAATAATAAACCAATAATATTTATTTATAATAATATTATTTATAAACCAATAATATTTATAATAAACCAATAATATTATAAATCAATAATAATTATAAACCAATAATAATTTATAAACCAATAATATTTATAATAATATTATTT